>NC_133618.1:363743155-364055155 GCF_048593235.1 Sminthopsis crassicaudata | reverse complement strand
ATGAAATTATATTTAGGACCAAATATAAATTGTTCTGCGTTTAATAATAATGGTTCTTCACAATGTGGCTCATTCCTACCTTTCTAGTACATATTATGTCCTCTCTGTTAACTCTACAATCTAGCCATATTGGCCTATACGCCTAACCTGGAATACATTCCTTCTTTATCTTCACCTCTTAGAAATTCCTGGTTTTAATCAAGACTCAAGTCATCTTCTACCAAAAAAAATCTTTCTTAATCTCCCTGGTTGCTAATGTTCTCCCTTCTAAAATACATCTTTTTCATTAGAAGGTAAACTTTTTGAAGGCAGGAACTGTTTGTTTTATCTCCAGAGTTTAGCTTAGTGCTTGGCACAAGTTAGGCATTTTAAAATGTTTATTCATTAATTGGGAAGAAGGGAGATTGGGCTTCCTGTCATTGGCTTCTTTTAATACTGTATCAGGATTTCTGGTAGTTGATGAGATCATTGAGAAAGAGAAAAAGAGAGGTCAGGCAGATAGCCAAAAGAAAGCAGAATCAAGAAATTTTAGGAGAATAACTGGGAGAAGAGGATATTCAGCAATGTTAGATGTAGCAGGAAAGCATGGGGAATGAGAAGATAATTGGATTTAGCAGTTGAGATCGTATCATAGTTAACCTTTTTGTTAGAAAGTGTTGGAAGTCAGATTGCAGTGACCCAAGAAATATTAAGTATTTGTAGGAAATAGAGAAAACAAAAAGGAAATCAGATTTTTTACATGTTAAAAAATTTATTTTTAGATTTTTGGTTCGAGTATCTTATTTGGAAATTTATAATGAAGAAGTGCGTGACCTTCTAGGAAAGGATCAGACACAGAGATTAGAGGTGAGGATACTTTGAAAATCTTAATATTCTCAGGTAAGAATGATCTTTCCACAGAATTATACTGTCACGATGTTAAAGCTAAAGGGAGCCATCAGAAATCCCTGTATGAGATAAAGGAGATAAGGAAAATTAGATACAAAAAAGTCAAATGATTTTCTCTAGATCATATATTTAATAAGAGAGTTGGGACTCCAACTCAGGTTTCCTTACTCTAGGTCTAGTGTTCTTTTGATGATGCCAAGCATCTTTCTTTTGCTAAGTTTTAAGAGGACAATTAAATAAATTAAAGTTTTAGCTACTTTAGTATAAAGAGTTTTAGTGTTTTAGTTTAAAATTCAGCTTATGATATTGTACTGACCTGTATAATTGTTTTCAGTTTAATCTAGCTTAATTCCCTTTACAAACAGTATTCAAAATCATTTGAAACTATATTTGTTAAAATTGAAAAGATATTATAATAATGTTTTCTTATTTGTTTTGCTCTAGTTTTATAATAACTTCTGGCATTTTATTTTATCCTGTAAACTATTTAAATTCCTTTTCATTTGGAAAGAATGTTTCTCACTTGGCCTAATAGTCACAGATCAGATTTGTTAAAATAATGTCTCATATCATTTCCTTGTGAATACTATACTTTTCATAGCTAATAATTGTTGTTCTATAATGGATGGACTGCCCAATTTGTTTTCAGTAATAACATAAGATTGTGTAAAATCAAATCATTTTACCATTTGCCTGTCCCACTTGCTTGTATTATATTGGACCAAATTATGAATGTTGACTAGATGAAGTCAACATTCTTACATAAAATGAGGGAGTGCTTTCTCTTATATCATAACTATGATGGTGGTTAAAAAAAAATCTATTCTCAAATGAGTAAGAAATAGCCAGCTGTGTAATATTCAAGTCTTCCAAAGTAGGCCAACATACTTCTTATTTTTCTTTTATTCAGCTCACCTTTTTTTTTTTTTAGAATAAAGCACAAGCTAATGAAGGGATAGGTAGGTAGGTTAAAAATTATTTTTCTCCTACTAAGGATTATTATAAATACTTATACTGACATTATATCATTGCTATAGTAATCTGTAAGTAAGTAAATACAAGGAATATTGATTTAGAAAGTATTACATATTATCATATTAATCTTATCTTTCAGTTTTAGAAAGTATCATATTATCAGAGTATAATCTTCTTATCTTTTAGGTTAAGGAAAGACCTGATGTGGGAGTTTACATCAAAGATCTGTCAGCTTATGTAGTAAATAATGCAGATGATATGGATAGAATTATGACATTAGGCCACAAAAATCGTAAGTATAGTCCTTAATTAGCAATAAATTTTTAATATTGAGTAGATTAGTTTAGTGTGAAGGTATTAAATTATGTCACAACTTGATAGCATGTAAAAGAGACATGATTTTGAGATTTCCTAACAATTCTTTTTGTAGTTGTTTAGGAATATCTAGCAGTGACCAAAATATTTGAGTAAAAGAGGGGACAGATTCTTTTCTGTCTTAAGTCTTATTTTATTATATACAAATCATGATATACCTTTAAAACTTCCATATAATTGCAATATCAAAAAAAGAAAGATAACAAAAGATAATTTATGAAATTTGTACATGAAATCAATATCAATGCTTTTAAAATTTTCCATTTTCTGCTTAAATAATAGTTTCAATTTAAAATTAAAGCCATTTTATTATTAAAGGTAGACATTTAATTTTAAAAATTGAGAATGCCAATATTTACATTGTTTTGCTTTAAAGAAAATCCAATTCATTACTATGTAGAATGTAAGTTTACATTTTGCTCTATGTGTACATTAGTCTGTGAAATGACTGTAGACCAGGAAATAATAGCACCTTATTAGATTCTCATTTTATGGCATAAATCAAATACTTGCCTTCCTTAATACCTCAGACATCTGTGACTTCATCTGGTTTGAGTATTCTCTTTATCAAATCCCAATTCCTCTGTGTTTTAGTAGGTAGCTTAATGATTTGTTATACTAAGACTGATTTAATTACATTGTTTCCTAGACAGACAATTGATTCTGGTCTATAAATGTAATCCTCTCCAGATTGACATAAGAACTGCCAAAAGTTTGTGTTCTGCAGGTGCTAGGTGTTTAGGTATTTGGGATACTAAATGTCATTTCCATTTTATAGTAAAATAGTGTAATAAGTAAGCCTTTGGTTAAATGCTTAGCATTTGTTTTTCTTAAGTTTTGTTATATCTTCTTATAGGTTACTTCTCCCTGAGTTTATGAAATGGGATCTTAGAATGATATTGTTTCTTTTGGGTAAAAGGAACATAATCTTAATACGTTTTAAAAGCATAGCTTAATTAGTTGGGATGTTGAATTTTTATGTATAACATAACTTTTTAAACTTTGACACTTTGATGAACAATGAATCACATTTGTGATTAAAATTATTTTGTTTCAAATGTTTACTTCAAACATGAATGGTAGAACAGATTTTTTCATAATGAACATCAAAACCCTTGACAGATTTCTAATAATGATAATATAAATCTATTGTTCTCTGGGTAATTTGGAAATTTGTTTTGCTATATATCTAATAAAATTATGCATTTTAAGTTATTAATCACTTTATTTGTGTTTTTGAGATTAATTTGAACATTACCTTTTTTTGTGATTTTCTTTTTATATTAAAGGTTCGGTTGGTGCAACCAATATGAATGAACACAGTTCCCGTTCCCATGCTATATTTACAATTACCATTGAATGTAGTGAAAAAGGTATTGATGGAAATATGCATGTTCGGATGGGCAAACTACACCTTGTAGATCTTGCTGTAAGTATTAAGATGCTGATTGAGAGGAAATTTTACTCTAGTAATTTTAATGAATCATTTCCACTTTAATTTTCAAAATTCTTTAAACAAATGAAAAGACTCAGTGACATAATTTACTAATTAAATTTTTCAGATTTTTGTTCACTTAATTTTTCAGTGGATAATTTTTAAATTTCTTTTTTCTCCTGAATTTACTATGTTATTTCATCTTAACTCCTTTCTTTTCACTAGGGTTCAGAAAGACAGGCTAAAACTGGAGCTACTGGACAGCGACTGAAAGAAGCAACAAAAATTAATCTTTCACTCTCTACTCTGGGTAATGTCATTTCTGCCTTGGTTGATGGAAAAAGCACTCATGTACCCTATCGAAATTCAAAATTGACTCGTCTTCTTCAGGATTCTTTAGGAGGAAACTCAAAGACCATGATGGTAAGAACGAGATGATTGATTAGTTTTACTCAGTGCTGATTTATACATAACTTTTTGATTCAGTAGTGAATTTCATTTTAGAACAGGTGAATAAATGTATTCCCCCCCCCCCCCTTTTTAACCATGTGTTCAATCTTTGTGAAACTCGCTACATCTATTGATAATAGTGACAGAGTCTAATCTCATTCTCTCCTCATGACTTGGAGATTTAAGTTCTTGGTGTAGTGTACTTTTTTTTTTTGTTGTTGTTTTCTAAATTTAATTTAATTTTTAGTTCCAAATTTTCTTTCTATATTCCTCTCCTAGCCATTAAGAATACAAAGAATAGAATTCGTTATATGTATATAGAGTTTTATAAAACAAATTTCCACATTAGCCATGTTCCAAAGGATAAAAAGCAAGAAAAAGAAAAGAAATATGGAGTGTGTCTTGAATTTTCATGTCATCCTTGTGTGGTGCATGGTAATCTTTTAGTATATGTGCTGTTGAAGTGAACATAGGGTAACTTCTTAAAGAATATGACAACAAAGCATAAGTTCTAGTATGTTCTACACTGACTTTTATATGATCTTAGTGATAGAATCTCTTGGAAGAACAATCTAGTACGTACATCATGAATAAATTTGTCATTAGTTAATGGACAGTTCTTTGGCAACGGCTACTCATAAAGCAGAAAATAATTAATATGGTCCTCAGTCCTGTAAATCCCCCTTCCATAATAATGATGGTAGAATGGCTTAAAAAGAGCTATGAAGAATCACTGTTTTTAAAACATCCATAAACAGAGGGGTAGGCAGTATGGCCCAGGGGACAGAAAGCTAGTCTTGAAGCCAGTAAAGCCTGGCTTTTGACACATGCTTTGAAACCTTTTGCAAATAACTTTAACTTCTCCCTTCTTTAGACAACTCTCTCAAGATTTAATTTATAAAGGCCTTGACCTGCCTTGGTAGATTTAATTTGCTCATCTGGGTAATTCAGAACAGAGGGAATTTCCTCACTTTGTTCCTGTGAAATCCATTCTCTAGTCTATAAACCTTATTAGTAAATTGGTGCTCTAAATGTAGCAATTTTTTCCTGTGACTATAAGGATGCTTTTAACATAAGGATTTCTAATCTTGTGTCATGGAATGACACACTCTTGAATCCCTTTTTGAATAATAACATTTTCAAATTAATAAAAAGATAAAAAATTATAAACAAAGCCAATTATTTGCTGAAGTACTTGTAAATTTTTTTCCATAAAATTTCATAGACTGCATAAGTATCTATCCATGGGTGGTCTGTGAACCTCAGGTTAAGGGATTGTTAAGAGATTCTCTTTGGAAGGAACACTTTAAGTCCTTTAGAAGAACTAAACCATGTCAGTATTGGCATTCTTTTTGTTTTGAACTTGATCATCACAAAACAAGTATTTCAGTATATTAAAAAGAAAACGGAATGTCATATGTGAAAGTGAAGTTTGGTTATGTATAGATCATAGCATTCATAGAGATCACATATATTGTCTTTGAATTTTAGAATGTAAACAGTTTATGCTTTAGGTCTTTATGATTATTCATCTTTATCTTTTTGTGTTTTTCTTGCCTCTTATATTTCTACTTCAAAGTTTCTACACATCTCTGGTCTTTATATCATTAATGCTTGGAAATCTTCTCTTTCATTAAAGGTTCATCTTCTGTAGGATTATACTCAGTTTTTATGAGTATATTATTCTTAGAAGTATCCTTTGCTTTCTAGAATATTGTTTTCCAAACTCACTGATTTTTCATAGTAAGGGCTCCTAAGTCATGTGTGATCCTGACTTTGTGGATCCTTGGCACTTGAATTCTTTCCTTATAATGGGGTTTAGCTTTATTTCTTTGACCAGGAAGTTCTGGATTTTGACTATAATGTTCTTGAGAAGTTTTCATTTTGGTATTTCAGGTGGATACTTTCTTTTTTTTCAGCGAACATTTATTTATTGTTAACTTTCCCCCTAATTACATGTAAAAATAAATTTAAACTTTCATTTAAAATTTTTTTGAGTTCTGAATTTTTTCCCTTCCTTTTTTCCATTGAGAAGGCAAGCAGTTTGATATATGTTATATGGTTCAGTCATGCAAAACATATTTCATGTTGTGAAAGAAAATTTAGGAGTCTTGCCATATTCCTTTTGTGATACAAATGTGCTGATACCCAAACCAGTAAGAATCAAAAGAGAGAAAGAAAATTATAGGCCAATTTCCCTGATGAATGTAGATGCAAAAAAATTTAAATAAAATATTAGCAAAAAAGAAGATACCAAGGTAAGGTAAGACTAATTTATTATTAGGGAAACTATGAGCATAATTGACCATATCAATAATACCAACAGAAATCATGTGATTGTCTCAATAGATGTAAAAATAGTCTGATAAAATACAGTAACCATTCCTATTAAAAATACTAGAGAATATATGAATAAATGGAGTTTGATTTAAAATAAGTATTTTTTCAAGTCATTCTCCAGTTGATAAATGGTCAAAAGATATGAACAGACAATTCTCAGATGAAGAAATTGAAACTATTTCTAGCCATATGAAAGATGCTCCAAGTCATTATTAATTAGAGAAATGCAAATTAAGACAACTCTGAGATTCCACTACATACCTGTCAGATTGGCTAGGATGTCAGGAAAAGATAATGCGGAATGTTGGAGGGGATGTGGAAAAACTGGGACACTGATACATTGTTGGTGGAGTTATGAAAGAATCCAGCCATTCTGGAGAGCAATTTGGAACTATGCTCAAAAAGTTATCAAACTGTGCATACCCTTTGATCCAGCAGTGTTACTACTAGGCTTATAACCCAAAGAGATCTTAAAGAAGGGAAAGGGACCTGTATGTGCAAAAATGTTTGTAGCAGCCCTCTTTGTAGTGGCCAGAAACTGGAAACTGAGTGGATGCCCATCAATTGGAGATTGGCTGAATAAATTGTGGCATATGAATATTATGGAATATTATTGTTCTGTAAGAAATGACCAGCAGGATGATTTCAGAAAGGCCTGGAGAGACTTACATGAACTGATGTTGAGTGAAATGAGCAGGACCAGGAGATCATTATAATACTTCAACAACAAAACTATATGATGATCAATTCTGATGGACGTGGCCCTCTTCAACAAGGAGATGAAACAAATCACTTCCAATAGAACAGTAATTAATTGAACCAGCTACACCCAGCGAAAGAACTCAGGGAAATGAGTGTGAACCACCACATGGAATCTCCAGTCCCTCTATTTTTGTCCACCTGCATTTTTGATTTCCTTCACAGGTTAATTGTATACTCTTTCAAAGTTCGATTCTTTTTGTGCAGCAAAATAACTGTATGGACATGTATACGTATATTGTATTTAACATGTATTGGTCAACCTGCCATCTTGGGGAGGTGGTGGGAGGAAGGAGGGGAAAATTGGAACAAAAGGTTTTGCAACTGTCAATGCTGAAAAATTACCCATGCACATATCTTGTAAATAAAAAGCTATAATAAAAAAATAAGTATTTTTTAATCTAAAACTATCAACAAATATTATATATAATGGGTATAAGCTAGAAGCCTTCCTACTACAAGAGTAAAGCAAGGAAGCCTATTATCACTGCTATTATTTAATATTGTACTAAAAATGTTAGCAGTAGTAATAAGAGATGAAAAAAACTGAAGGAATTAGAATAGGCGTTGAGGAAACAAAACTTGACTCTGCAGATGATATGATGTTACACTTAGAAAATCCTAGAGAATCAACTAAAAAAACAACTTGAGTTATTAACAACCATTACATCTAAAATTATAAAGAAAACTGAGGAAAATTGCAACAAGTATTTCTGATAAAGGCTTCATTTCTCAAATATGTAGGAACTGAGCCAAATTTATAAAAATACAGATCATTTCTAGATCAATGAATGGCCAAAGAAATGAACAAGCAGTTTTAGGACAAAGAAATCAAAGCTATCTTTATGAAAGCTATATATTTATCAATGTGGTTGATGTGACAAAAAAGGAAAATGATGGATGCTGGAGGGATGTGGAAAACTAATGCATTCTTTTTAAAGCTTTTGATTTTCAAAACATATACTTAGTTTTCAATATTCATCCTTGCAAAACCTTGTGTTCCAAGTTTTTTCTCCCCCGATCCTCTCCCCTAGACAGCAAGTAATCCAATATGTGTTAAACATATGGCAATTCTTTTATACATTTCCACAATTATGCTGCACAAGAAAAATCAGATCAAAAAGGAAAAAAAATTGAGAAAGAAAAGAAAATGCAAGCAAATAACAACTAAAAAAAGTGAAAATATTATGTTGTGATCCTCACTCAGTCCCCACAGTGCTCTTTCTGGGTGCTGATTGCTTTCCATCACAAGACTTTTAAAACTAACCTGAATCACCTCGCTGTTGAAAAGAGCCATGTCCATCATTGGTCATCATATAATCATCTTGTTGATTTGTATTCTTACTCACTTCACTTAACATCAGTTCATGTAAGTCTTTCCAGGCCTCTCAAATCATCCTGCTGGTCATTTCTTATAGAACAATAATATTGCATAATATTCATATGCCTAATTTATCCAGCCATTCTCCAAATGATAAGCATCCACTCATTTTCCAGTTTCTTTGCCACTGCAAAAAGGGCTGCCACAAACATTTTTGCACATGTGGGTCCTTTTCCTTTTTTATAATCTCTTTGGGATACAGGCCCAGTAGAGACACTGCTGGATCAAAGGGTATCCACAGTTTGGTAGCTCTTTGGGTCTAATTCCATATTACTTTCCAGAATGGTTGGTTCAACTCCTACAACAATGTATTAGTGAACCAGTTTTCCCACATCTCCTCCAACATTCATCATTATCTTTTCCTGTCATTTTAGCAAATCTGAGAGGTGTGTAGTGGTACTTCAGAATTGTCTTAATTTGCATTTCTCTGACCAATAGTGATTTAGAGCATTTTTTCATATGACTAGAAATGGTTTAATTTCTTCTGAAAATTATTTGTTCATATCCTTTGGCCATTTATCAATTGGAGAATAGCTTTTAGTCTTAGAAATTTGAGTCAATTCTATATATATTTTAGAAATGAGGCCTTTATCATAACCCTTGGATGTAATTTCCCCCCCTAGTTTACTGCTTCCCTTCTAATCTTGTCTTCATTAGTTTTGTTTGTACAATAACTTTTTAGCTTAATGTAATCAAAATTATCCATTTTGCATTCTGTAATGTTCTCTAGTTCTTTTTTGGTCACAGATCTTCCTTCCTTCTCCACAGAGGTGAGAAATAAACTATCCTTTGTTCTTCTAATTTGATTATAGTATTATTTATGTCTAAATCGTTAACCCAGTTGGACCTCAATGTTTAGTTTCTGCCATGCTAATTTCCAGTTTTCCCAGCAATTGCCAAATAGTGAATTCTTATTCCAGAAGCTGGGGTCTTTGGGTTTGTCAAACTCTAGATTGTCATAGTCATTGACTTTCATATCTTATGAACCTAACCTATTCCCCTGATCAATTACTGTATTTCTTAGGCAGTACCAAATGGTTTTTGATAACTATTACTTTATAATATAGTTTTAAATCTGGTATAGCTAGGCCGCCTTCATTTGCATTTTTTTTCATTAATTCCCTTGAAATCCTTGACTTTTTGTTTTTCTAGATGAACTTGGTTATTGTTTTTTCTACCTCTGTAGAATAATTTCTTGGGAGTTTGATTCTTATGGCAATGAATAAGCAGATTAATTTAGGTAGACTTGTTGTTTTTATTATATTTGCGTGGCCTGCCCATGAACACTTGATATTCTTTCAGTTGATTAGATCTGATTTTGTGTGGAAAGTGTTTTGTAATTATGTTCATATAGTATAGACTCTGAAATATTTTATATTATCTACAATAATTTTAAATGGAATTTATCTTTGTCTCTCTTGTGGCTGGACTTTATTGGTAACATAGAGATGCTGATGAATTAATGGATTTATTTTGTATCCTTCAACTTTGCTAAAGTTGTCAGTTATTTCTAGTAGTTTTTTAGTTGATTCTCTAGGATTCTCTAATTATATCATAACATCAGCAAAGAGTGATAAATTGGTTTCCTCATTACCTACTCTAACTCCTTTAAGTTTTCCCCCCTCTCTTTTTGCTAAAGCTAATATTCCTAATACAATATTGAATAGTAATGGTGATAGTGCACAATCTTGTTTCAACCCTGATCTTAGTGGGAATCGTTCTAATTTATCCCCATTGCATATGATGTTTGCTGATGGTTTTAGGTAGATACTACTGATCATTTTAAGGAAAACTCAATTTATTTCTACACTCTTTCGCATATTTAATAGGAACAGGTGTTGTTGGATTTTATCAAATGCTTTTTCTGCATCTTTTGAGATAGTCATATGATTTTTGTTAATTTGGTTATTGATGTAATCAATTATGCTAATAGTTTTTCTAATATTGAACCAGCCCTGCATTCCTGTTATAAATCCTACATAGTCATGGCATATTATTTTGGTAGTAACTTTCTGTAATCTATTTGCTAATATTTTATTTAAAAATTTTGCATCAGTATTCATTAAGGAAATTGAGCTATCATTTTCTTTCTCTGTTTTGTTCTTACCTGGTTTAAGTATCAGCACCATATCTGTGTCATAAAAGGAATTTGGTAGGGCTTCTTTCCCTATTTTTTCCAAATAGTTTGCATAGTATTAGAATTAGTTGTTCTTTAAATATGTGGTAAAATACACATTTAAATCAGTCTGGCCCTGGGGAGTTAATAGGTTATTAATTTCTTTTTCTAAAATGGGATTATTATTATTTTTTTAAATTTTATTTATAAATTTTTTTGACATTATATATGCATGAGTAATTTTTTTTAAATAACAATATCCCTTGTATTCATTTTTCCAAATTATCCCCTCCCTCCCTCTACTCCTTCCCCTTGATGACAGGCAATCCCATATATTTTACATGTGTTACAATATAACCTAGATACAATATATGTGTGTAAATACCATTTTCTTATTGCACATTAAATATTAGATTCCAAAGGTAACCTGGGTAGATAGACAGGAGTGCTTACAATTTACATTCAATTCCCAGTGTTCCTTCTCTGGGTGTAGTTGTTTCTGTCCATCATTGATCAACTGGAAGTGAGTTGGATCTTCTTTATGTTGAAGATTTCCACTTCCATCAGAATACATCCTCATACAGTATTGTTGTTGAAGTGTATAGTGATCTTCTGGTTCTGCTCATTTCACTCAGCAACAGTTGATTTAAGTCTCTCCAAGCCTCTCTGTATTCCTCCTGCTGGTCATTTCTTACAGAGCAATAATATTCCATAACCTTCATATACCACAACTTACCCAACCATTCTCCAATTGATGGACATCCATTCAACTTCCATTTTCTAGCTACAACAAAAAGAGCTGCCACAAACACCTTGGCACATACAGGTCCCTTTCCACTCTTTAGTATTTCTTTGGGATATAATCCCAATAACAGCAATGCTGGGTCAAAGGGCATGCACAGTTTGACAACTTTTTGGGCATAGTTCCAAATTGCTCTCCAGAATGGCTGGATTCTTTCACAACTCCACCAACAATGTATCAGTGTCCCAGTTTTCCCACATCCCCTCCAACATTCATCATTATTTGTTCCTGTCATTTTAGCCAATCTGACAGGTGTGTAGTGGTATCTCAGAGTTGTCTTAATTTGCATTTCTCTAATTAATAATGACTTGGAGCATCTTTCATATGGCTAGAAATAGTTTCAATTTCTTCATCTGAGAATTGTCTGTTCATATCCTTTGACCATTTATCAATTGGAGAATGGTTTGATTTCTTATAAATTAGGGTCAGTTCTTTATATGTTTTGGAAATGAGACCTTTATCGGAACCTTTAACTGTAAAAATATTTTCCCAATTTGTTACTTCCCTTCTAATCTTGTTTGCATAAGTATTGTTTGTACAGAAACTTTTTAGTTTGATGTAATCAAAATCTTCTATTTTGTGATCAATAATGATCTCTATTTCTCCTTTGGTCATAAATTCTTTTTTTTTTTTTAATTTTTTATTATATATATATTTTTTATAATATTATCCCTTGTATTCATTTTTCCAAATTACCCCCCCTCCCTCTATTCCCTCCCCCCGATGACAGGCAATCCCATACATTTTACATGTGTTACAATATAGTCTAGGTACAATACATGTGTGTGAATATCATTTTCTTGTTGCACAATAAACATTAGAATCCGAAGGTACATGCAACCTGGGCAGACAGATATTAGTGCTAACAATTTACATTCACTTCCCAGTGTTTCTTCTCTGGGTGTAGCTACCTTTGTCCATCATTGATCAACTGGAAGTGAGTTGGATCTTCTTTATGTTGAAGATTTCCACTTCCATCAGAATACATCCTCATACAGTATTGTTGTTGAAGTGTACAGTGATCTTCTGGTTCTGCTCATTTCACTCAGCATCAGTTGATTTAAGTCTCTCCAGGCCTCTCTGTATTCCTCCTGCTGGTCATTTCTTACAGAGCAATAATAGTCCATAACCTTCATATACCACAATTTACCCAACCATTCTCCAACTGATGGACATCCATTCATCTTCCAGTTTCTAGCTACAACAAAAAGAGCTGCCACAAACATTTTGGCACATATATGTCTCTTTCCGCTCTTTAGTATTTTTTTGGGATATAATCCCAGTAGTAGCGCTGCTGGGTCAAAGGGTATGCACAGTTTGATAACTTTTTGGGCATAATTCCAGATTGCTCTCCAGAATGGCTGGATTCTTTCGCAACTCCACCAGCAATGTATTAGTGTCCCAATTTCCCCACATCCCCTCCAACATTCATCATTATTTGTTCCTGTCATCTTAGCCAATCTGACAGGTGTGTAGTGGTATCTCAGAGTGGTCTTAATTTGCATTTCTCTGATCAGTAGTGATTTGGAACACTCTTTCATGTGAGTGGATATAGTTTCAATTTCTTCCTCTGAGAATTGTCTGTTCATATCCTTTGACCATTTATCAATTGGAGAATGGTTCGGTTTCTTATAAATCAGGGTCAGTTCTCTATATATTTTGGAAATGAGACCTTTGTCAGAACCTTTGTTTTTAAAAATATTTTCCCAATTTGTTACTTCCCTTCTAATCTTGTTTGCATTAGTATTATTTGTACAGAAACTTTTTAGTTTGATGTAATCAAAATCTTCTATTTTGTGATCAATAATGATCTCTAGTTCTCCTCTGGTCATAAATTCCTTCCTCCTCCACAGGTCTGAGAGGTAGACTATCCTCTGTTCCTCTAATCTATTTATGATCTCATTCTTTATGCCTAAGTCATGGACCCATTTTGATCTTATCTTGGTATATGGTGTTAAGTGTGGATCCATATCTAATTTCTGCCATACTATTTCCAGTTTTCCCAACAGTTTTTTCCAAATAATGAATTTTTATCCCTAATGTTGATATCTTTGGGTTTGTCAAAGACTAGATTGCTATAGATGTACCCTAAAATTGGATTATTTAAGTAATTTGTTTCCTCTTCTGTTAATCTGGGCAGTCTATATTTTTTAAAGGATTGATCCATTTCACTTAAGTTATCAAATTTATAGGCATATAGTTGGTCAAAACAGCTCCTAATTATTGCTCTAATTTTCTCTTCATTGATGGAAAGTTCACCTTTTTCATTTTTGATACTTTTAATTTTTTAAATTTTCTTTCATTTTTCTAATCAAATTAACTAAAGATTTACTTATTTTGTTTTTTTTTTCATAAAACCAACTTTTAGTTTTGTTTATTAGTTAAGTAGTTTTCTTTCAATTTTATTAATCTTCCCTTTTATTTTCAGAATTTCAAATTTGATATTTAATTGGGGTGTTTTAATTTATTCTTTTTCCTATCTTTATTTAGTTGCATGTCCAATTCATTGATCTTCTCTTTCTCTATTTTATGCAAGTAAGCATCTTGTAATTAAGATTACTTAGTTTCCAATTAATATTTGGTCTCTTTTTTCCCTGGCCCTTTATTACATGTAGTTCTTATTGCATCATGATCTGAAAAAGATGCATTATTTCTGCCTTTCTGCTTTTGATTTTGAAGTTTTTAGACATACTTTTGATACATGATCATTTTTTTGTGTGTAGGTTTCATGTACTGCCAGGAAAAGTGTATTTCTTTCCGTCTCCATTCAGTTTTCTTCCAAGGTCTATCATACCTAACTTTTCTAAAATTCTATTTACCTCCTTATCTTCTTTCTTATTTATTTTGTGGTTCTGATACAACAAAGTTGAGATTCCCCCACTAGTAGTTTTTTTAATCTAATTCTTGCAGCTCTCTTAACTTCTTTTCTAGCAATTTGGAAATTATCCTACTTGGTTTAGTATTAATATTCCTAGTATTAATTATCCTACATGTTTAGTATTAATATTTCTTCATTGTCTATGGTAACCTTTAGGAAGATGTAGTTTCCTTCCTTACCTTTTTAAAGTAGGTCTATTTTTGCTTTTGCTTGATCTGAGATCAGGTTTGCTAAATCCTTGCTATTTTTACTTCAGCTGAAGCATAGAATCTATTATGCTCTAGCCTTTTACCTTTACTCTGTATGTATCACGCTGCTTTAAATGTGTAAATATCGTAGGACTCTGGTTTTTTAATCCAGTCTGCTATCTGCTTCCATTTTTTAGGAGAGTTCATCCCATTTATATTCACAGTTAAAATGACTTAATTCTGTATTTCCCACCATCTTTTTTTCCCCAAGTTATATTTTTCTCTTTCCCCTGTTGCCTCTTCCCTAATGTTTTGCTTGTGACCACCACCTCTCTCAATCTGCCCTTCTTTTTTACAGCCTTTCCCCCATTTCTTTTCCCTATCCACTTTTATTAATATTCTCCCTTTTATCACTTCCTCCTTTCCCTTCCCCTTTCTCCTCCTCCTCCTCTGAGAAGATGAAACAAATTTCTATATTAAACTAAATAGATCTGATAGTCTTTCTTTGAGCCAAATCCATGCAATCTTCTTCCCCCTCAACTGTAATAGGTCTTTTTCACCTCTTCATGTCATATAATTTATCCCATTTTACCTCTCCTTCCCTCTTCTTTCAGTAAAATCTCTTTTCTTTGTAGCTTCTTTTTTATATCATCACAGTAAAATAAAATTATATATATATGTATATATACATATATATATAATATACCCTCTAACTATATATATATATATATATATATATATATATATATATATATATATATATATATACCCTCTAAGTATACCCCTATCAAAGATAGAGTTCTCTAGAGTTAAACATGTCCTCTTCCTATTTAGGAATGTAAACATTTTAACCTTTCCTTTTTACCTTTTCATATTTCTCTTGAGTTCTGTTTTTGAAGATCAAATTTTCTGTTCAATTCTAATCTTTTCACATGAATAATGAATGAAATGAATGCAATGAAAATGAATGAAATAAATGAAAATCCACAATTTTATTGAATATCCATCTTTCTCCCAAAAAAATAATGCTTAATTTTGCTGGATAATTGATTTTTGACTACCATACAAGTTCCTTTGTCCTCTGGAATGTCATATTCCAAGCTCTCTGATTCTTTCAAGTGGAAAGTGCTCGGTATTGGGTTATCCTGATTATGGCTCCTCAATGTTTGAATTGTTTCTTTCTGGCTGCTTGCAGTATTTTCTCCTTGATCTGATAATCTGGAATTTAGCTGCAATATTCCTTGGAGTTTTCATTTTCAAGTCTTTTTCCAGAGGTGATCAGTGGATTCTTTTGATGGCTATTTTATCCTCTGGGTCTAGGATATCAGAGCAATTTTCTTTTTTCTTTAATTTTTTTCTTTTGCTGAGGCTATTGGGGTTAAGTAACTTACCCAAGGTCACACAGCTAGGAAGTGTTAAGAACTCAGGTCCTCTTGACTGGTAGATAGAGCCTGGTGATCTATCCACTGCGCCACCTAGCTGCCTCATATCAGGGCAATTTTCCTTGATAATTTCTTGAAAGAAATTTTTTTTTGCCTAGGCTCTCTCTCTTCCCATCGTTGCCTTTCCTGGATCTATTTTTCAGGTCAGTTATTTTTCCAATGAGGTATTTACTTTTCTTCTATTTTTTCATTTATGGGATTTTGTCTGGCTGATTCTTGATGTCTCATTGAGTCATTCATTGTCTTCTGTTTGTTCAGTTTTAATTTTTAGAGCATTATTTTCTTCAGTTAGATTTTTTTATCTCTTTTTGCATTTGGCCAATTGAACTTTTAAATGAGTTTTGTTCATTGGATTTTTTTTCCATTTCAGAGATTCAAGGAGTTGTTTTCTTTTTCTATTTTGCCAAAACTATTCTTTAAGGAGGGATTTTCTTCAGACAATTGCTTTGATTCCTTTTCCAGTGCTCTCATTTACTTTCCCCATTTTTTCTAACTTTTTTTTAAGATCCTTTTTGAATTCTTCCAAGAGAACCTTATGAAATGGAGACCAATTTATATCACTCTTTGAGGCTTCATCTGGAAATGTTTTGCCTTTAGTGTCTTCAGGGTTTTTTGAGGTATGTTTTTCTCTGTCTCCATAAAAGCTATCTATAGTCAGTGCTCTTTTTTCCCTTTTTTGCTCATTTTTAATGGTTGAGGTCTGTTCTTAGTATAAAGGGGAGATTGTCCCAAGCTGCTTCTATAAGCAACAGCAGTTTAATGCTGCCCTGGGCCTGCTGCTGTCAGTGCTGGGTGGGCATAGTCAGGTTTGGCATGGGGTTCAGGGACTCACTATTTGCCTTCTGTAGTTGCATTTGGGGTTTCACAGCTAATCTGCTGATTTATTGGCTTCTAAATCAGGATAGCGTAACAAACGTTGCTGTATTTTGAGTATGAGCCTCCCACTAGATTCCTCCAGCATGCAGAAGCTTCTCTGCCCTGGATATCCCTGCACTGTACTAGCCTGCAAGCTCCCCTAACCACCCCCACCCCCACTGCCCAATTAAAGCTAGACTTTTCCTGAAGTTCTTTCAAAATATCTTCTGCTGGAAATTTGTAATACTCTAATATTTGTGGATTCTGTCACTGCAAAACCCATTCAGAGGCTTGATCTGGTGATAATCTGAGGGAAGCTAGGAAGAACTCAGACAAAGATCTGTTTACTGTACTCTGTCATGTTGGCTCTGTCCCTGACACTACTGCATTTTGGAATTGTGAACTCCTTCAGTCATTCTGGAGAAAGATTTGGAATAATTCCCAAAGGGCTATAAAACAATGTATGCCCTTTTATCCAACAATCTCTCTGCTAGGTTTGTATCCCAAAGTTATCCACAAAAAAGGAAAATGAACTATCTACAAAATGTGTGTGTGTGTGTGTGTGTGTGTGTGTGTGTGTGTGTGTGTGTGTGTGTGTGTGTGTGTGTGTAGCAGCTCTTTTTGTAGTGGCTAAGATTGGAAATCCAAGAGATGTCCATCAGTTGGGAATGGCTAAACAAGCTGTGGTATGTGATTGTAATGAGATATTATTGTACCATAAGAAATAACAAGCAGGATGATTTCAGAAAAACCTGGAAAGGGTTATGCAAACTGATATATGGTGAAGTAAATAGAACCAGGAGAACATTGTATATAATAACAGCAATATTATTCGATGAATCATGAATGACTAAGCCATTATCAGCAATACAATGATCCAAGATGATTCCAAAGTGCTAATGATGCAATATATTTGAATATAGATCGAATAATGAATGCTATTTTTCACTTTTTTCTTTTAGTTGAGTTTTCTTGAACAAAATGACTAATATGGAACTGTTTTACATAATTTCACATGAATAGCCTATATCTGTTTACATCTGGGAGAGAAGAGGAAAGGAAAACTGTTTTTTTTTCTTCAGAGCCTTAAATTTTTTTGGAAACATAAAATGTTAAATAAAATTATTTTTTTTAATTGGGAAAAGGAAAAATACAGACCAAAAAATTCAAAAGAAATAAGTAAAGAAAAAGTACAATTCTTTCTTTAGAGATGGATAGCATTATCTTTTAAGTTTTTCAGAATTGATTTGGGTTATTATATTGCTGAGAATAGCTAAGTCATTCATAGATGAACATCATGAAGTATTGCTGAAACTTTATACAGTGTTCTGGTTCTGTCATTTCATTTTGCATCAATTCACATAAGTTTTTCCATATTTTTCTGAGAGCATCCTACTTATATTTCTTATGAACAGTAGTATTCTATCACAATCATATACCACAACTTGTTTATCCATTCCCTAATTAATGGATAATTCCCTCAATTTAAAATTCTTTGCCACTATTAAAAGAACTGTTGCAAATATTTTGTATATATAGATCCTTTTCCTTTAAAAATTTTTTGGAATATAGAACTAATAGGTGTTGGTCAACGGGTCTGCATGATTTTATAGCCCTTTGGGTATGGTTCCAACTTGTTTTACAGAACAGTTAGATTAATCCACACCTCCACCAACAGTGCATTAATGTCTCAATTTTCTTACATTCCCTACAATATTTGTCATTTTTCTTTTTCTTTATATAAATCAATCTGATAGAATTGTTTTAATTTCTAATTCTGTAATCAGTAGTAATTTTTGGAGCATTTTTTCATATGACTAAACTATCTGTTCATATCCTTTGACCATTTATCAATTGACAAATGACATTTATTTCTATAAATTTGACTCAGTTCTCTATATATTTGAGAAATCAGAGAAATTTATCATAAATTTTTTTTCATGATTATGATTACTAAGTATTTCCCCCAGCTATATTTTTCTTTAAGCCTCAGCTTTTGGATGTTTCAGAGTAATTTTCTTCTAGATTTCCCTCTTAAGCCTTGCTTTTTATGGTGGTATTCTTTTTTTCTTTTTTCATCTTTCAGCCTACTGATTTTAGATTTTGTTAGTAAGATTCTTCACACTTCTGGAGGGAAAATCATCCTTATAGGAGGCTACTCCTCCTGTTGCTGTTTTTTTTGGGGGCGGTCTGAATGTTGTTCTAATCCAGACTCTTAGTGATAGCTTAGGCTGAGGACCTTCAAAGGTCCCAAATTGTTTGATCTAGGGTAATGTCTGATCATTGCTCCTGTGGTCTAAATCTTTCAAGTTCTTAACCTGGATTTGGGCCTGAACAACAGGAAAATGAGTTTGTCCTTTTTGGAAGTTCAATAGACGGCCACTAATAGCAAAAATAAGCAGTTGTCAGAATAGGCTAAAATTTGGAACTGAGACCTTGCTCCTCTTGTGGGGTCTAAGTCATGCTGCTACTGTCAGCTTCTGGATTTGCTTTTTGCTTGGTTCACAGCCAAGGTTTCCATGATCACTTTCAACTTGGAAGGTCCACCTCAGGCCTCCCTCTTCTCAGTCTGTCCTGGATCTGTGACCCAGAACTGAGTAGTGACAGAATTGCCAATTATCAACTCTTCTGCATTCATATAATTTAGACCTCTCTAGAATAGATTTGGGATAATTGCCTCAGTGCACAGCCCCTCTCTGTGCATGGTATGTATTTGATAAAATCATGTTCTTCTTGTCTGCAGACTTCTATCCTCTTTTGCCAACTTGAGCAAGAAAAATTTCTCACTTTGATTTTTTTTTCTTTGATTTCTCAATCAGAACTTGGCCTTGATACATTTTCTAGGTTTGTTTATGGGAGTTTTTACGGTAAGGGGAACTCACTGCATTTCTTGTTAACTTTGACATCTTGATGTCCTATCACAATTATTTATTTATTTTTTTAAATGTAGTTGATGAAGTCTGTTCAATCAGCAAAATACTAGATATTTTTATAGGAATCACACTATTGATTGATTGGACCAAAAGTCAAATGTGACTCTGTTAGGATTCTTACAAAGTGCTAACTCACTGGAATGAACAGAGACAATAATTATCTAATTTAGCATGGTTCAGGATGATTGATCTGACCCTGCAAGGAGATGTTAATGGGCCAGAACTTGAAACAAGGTATTGAGTGAAATTGAGGAGACAGTGGTTAAGTCTAATTTAGCATTGATTTAATCCTACAACAAATAATGGTTTCCTAGTGATGAAATGATTGGTGTATGTTCAGTGTGGGGGCATATAAGCAAGAAGCTCTCAGGGCCAAGGGGACTTTGGGCGATTCACAACTAGGATTGACTTCCGGGAGATTCACAAGGCAGAAACCCACATTCTTGGAGGCGGAGTCTGATTCATTCCCACTTCCACATTTGTGCTGGCTAGAGACATTTGGACAAGGGCTCTCAGGAACCAAGGAGAGAGGAAGGCCTCCAGAAAATTAGCTGAACCCCAAGTGAAGGAGATAAGATTTTGGAAAGAGACAGAAAGGATCTGGACTTTAACTCCTGGCTGCATTTGAGGTGATTATTGAAACTGAACTGAAACTAAGGCTGCCTCCAGAAGCTCCCCAAGAGATCTGTTCCCAGAGAACAATTATAATTTAGAGAACAGAGCATTACATGAATCAGATCAGAGGAAAGGAAATGAAGTTAGCCATTTCTTTACAAAAGATAGAAAATAGTCTATATTGAGGAGGTCAAAAGGGCCTAGAAATTACTTTAGCCAGCAAATACTTGCGCTGAATGCCAAGTATGAAACAGTATCAGAAGAGCCCAGCTTCTTCATGTAAAACCATTAATAAAAGATGGAGATTACAGAAAATTACAAAGAACTTAATAAAATAGCAAAAATGAAAACATGTTTAAAATTAGTCAATACACTTGTGTATTCCACATATCCCACCAGGGATACAAAGAAAAAAATGGAATGCCTCCTGCCCTCCAGGAGCTTAGAGGAGACAATGGATACATAAATAAGCATATACCAGAAAAAAAAAAAAAACTGCAAGGGTAAAATAAACACAGAATATTTGATTAGAGTTTCAGTGGAACTACTTTGCCCAAGAACATTCATAAATGCAGCCAGTAGAAAGACAATAAATGGAAAATCGAACATATTTGTCATTTTTGTAATAGTAATAGTCTTTGTTATTTGTGAAAACAGAACCAGTCCTTTTAGACTGCTAATACCTCAGTCCCTCAGGCAGTTATGTTTAAGATAAAGTTGGAAAGAGTGGCCAGGCTAGTCCAGAGATAGTGTCTAAGAAATGGGAACAATAAGTGGTACGGTCTTGAAAGTTTCAAGAGATCTTTTTTGCAAGTTATTTTAGGGAGAGACATATACTTAAAGAATGGAAAATAAAATATCACAAGTAGCTTATCAAGAGGAAGTCATTGTTTCTTCCTATGTTCTCATGTTCATACATTTTTATGCAAATGATTGATAATTTTATCAATGGTATCCTTAATGAAAATAATGAAATTAAAACAGACAAGGTTTCTCAAATGATTACAGTACAGCTTATCTTTATAGCCACATGGTTGGTTGAAAGGTATAGAGAAAATTAGATCCATTTATGTTTACTTGTTGATTATTTAAAAAACCAAAAACAAAACAGGTCTCTTCCAACAAGGATCCTTTATTGTGCATGTGTATATAAAATGCAATTACAGAGAAGAGTCAGTTCAGCAAAGCTTCTCATTATTAAAATTGAGCAAGGCATAATATGAAGTGATAAATACTTCGATATTTCCTGGAGGTTTTGCTACTTTTATGCAGGTCCTACAAAGTTATATATAAATAATATATTGGAAATTGTGCCATGCTTTTAACAATTGCAAGCTGCTTCCTGGTATAAAATGTCACACCAATATTTTTCCATATAGTTGTAAATCTTAATCACAGTTTTGGGCAAACTAGTGGTAAATGGAGAGAGATGTTGGGGTCAAGATGGCTTGAACATATCAAGAATGACTCTATAAAATGTGTAACAATGGATGCTATTTAGGAAATGTTTTATTTGAAAAGGAAATGGGACAATTTATATAGACAGAATGAGTGATAATAGATGTATGACCCAAACATTACACTACATATAAAGAGATCTAAAGGAGAACCTATATTTTGGATGATTTCTCTTCTTGGTTTCTGGGCGAACATGAGAAAGAATCTGATAAGATGGTAAATAAAAATGGGTTATGATGTGAGGTAGGAGGATATTATTCATCTTGATGAGATGACAGATTTGTTGATACTTTAAAATACTAATAGTATAACTTTTAACAAGTTGGAAACAGATAAAATGCTATAAAATTAGCATTTTATAAATTGCTTACAATATGTAACTTATTTGCTTTCTCCAAATCTGGTATTAATAACAGTAAAAATTTTTTTTTATTAATTATAGTTTTTATTTACCAGATATATGCATGGGTAATTTTATATCATTGACAATTGCCAAAATCTTTTGTTCTAATTTTTCCCCTCCTTCCCTCTCCCCCAGATGGCAGGTTGACCAATACATGTTAAATATGTTAGAGTATAAATTAAATACAATATATGTATACATGCCCAAATAGTTATTTTGCTGTACAAAAAGAATCAGACTTTGAAATAGTGTATACTTAGCTTGTGAAGGAAATAAAAAATGTAAGCGGACAAAAATAGAGGGATTGGGAATTCTATGTAGTGGTTTATAGTCATCTCCCAGAGTTTTTTCTCTGGGTGAACAGTAAAATTTTTAAATATACCAAATATCAAATAACTGGTTGTTGTGTTCCTACTATAACAGTGTGCAAATATTGGGCCTGCAGACTACAATTATGATGAGACTATTAGCACATTGCGATATGCTAACCGTGCTAAAAACATTAAGAATAAAGCTAGAATTAATGAAGATCCAAAGGATGCTTTGCTTCGCCAGTTTCAGAAAGAAATAGAAGAACTCAAAAAAAAGCTTGAAGAAGGTAATTACATTGTTTTTCATGTGGAGCTTGGCATATTAGCATATCTATTGAGAACTCTAATACAAATAACATTAAATATTCCTTGATATGGGTGTAGTGGATAGAGCACCAGCCCTGAAGTCAGAAGGAGCCGAGTTCAAATTTAGTCTTAGACACTTAACACTTCCTGGCTGTGTGACCCTGGGCAAATCACTTAACCCCAATTGCCTCAGCAAAAACAACAAAAAAAATAATAATAAAATAAAATATTCCTTGAAATTTGAACTGAATTACACTGGAGATTGACCCTTTAGAAAACATTTCTAGAAGGCAGTGGTATACTATTGTTTCAGTAACCATTTGTGCTTTTTTATACTTCTATTATACAAAAGAAAAATAATTTAATCCTAGTTTTTCAAATTGATTTATATGTAAGTTGAAATAAATATTTAACACTGAGAGATAACCTTGTGATGGTTGGGAGCTTTTTTGTTTGCTTGTATTTATTATTATTGTCTTCAGAATTTTAAGCTAATATAGTATATAGAAAATACATTTGTGGCTTTGAATAAGATAAAACTCAATTCTTAGTTATTCTTGATATTGAAAGAACAAAAACATGAATTTTAGCCTGCATAGCATATATTCTAGAAGTTCTTTGCATTTGACTTTGAAAAATATTTTTTATACCTAGATTTGAATGTAGATATAACCCATCAGGTGTGTTAGATGACGTTAAGGATTCTCTTTCCAAAAAATAACCAAACTATATTCTGAAAACTTGACTTAGGAAACTGAAAAGCTTTAAACTTTTTTTTTTCTTTTTTTGCTGAGACAATTAGGGTTCAGTGACTTGCCTAAGGTCACACAGCTAGGAAGTGTTACATGTATGAGGCCAGATTTGAACTCAGGTCCTCCTGACTTCAGGGCTGGTGCTCTATCCACTGAGCCACCTAGCTGCCCCAGCACTTTAATTTCTTAGTCTCCTTTTGCTTACTTTGCTCTTCTCTGCAATTTTACACTGAGAATAAATGTTTCTGTAACTAATATCAAATTATGATCTTTTCACATCTTCCTGGGAAGAGGCCAGAGGTTAAGCATTCAGGTTTCACATAAGGCTTTTTTAAATCAAAAAAATATGAAGGAATTGAGCTATTTATTTATAGTAGTTATAATTATATCAACTAATAAGAATCAAAGCTATCAACAAAGCAAATATCTTGTAGAAAACAAGCTATATGTAAATTTAGAAACAGAATTTATGGGATTAAGGCAGCCATTTAGCTAGTCTGTCTTCAAATAATACTTATGAGAAGTTCAGGTTTTTAATTTGACCTCTAGATGGTATTCATAGCAATTCTTTGTGTCTAAAATTCTAGAATTCTGATAAACTATAAATAAAATTTGTGTTTATATGGAGCACACAACTAGATATGCCAGTTAACAATTAGCAAGTATTTGTTAAGCAATTACTTGCTGTGTGCACAAGGAATCCAAAGACAAAAATGAAATTGTCCATGCTCTTAAAAAACTTCTATTCTTTTGGGGAAGCAGATATGTTCAGAAATATATAGGCACAGGAGGTAGCCATTGCAAAAACTATGTGAGGAATAGCAGTAAGTCTAATTTAACTTGACTGTTAAGTATAGAAAGAGGAATTACAGAATAAAGATGGAAAGATAGGTTGGGGCCAAATTGTCAAGGGATTTAAATGCCCAATAGGAATTTGTATTTGATATGAGATTTAAAGCAGGAGGGCTTAGTGGAGTTTATTTAGTAGGAGAGGGTCATGAGCAGACCTATATTTTTGGAAATATATGGAGATTAGATTAGAATGGGGAGAGACATCAAGCAGGGAGACTAGGTAGGCTACTTTTAATAATCTGGAAGATAATGAAGGCCTGAACTAGGAAGATGGATGTATGAATAATTTGAAAAGGGGTTGGATGTGACAGTTTTTGTAGAGATAGGAATGATGAATTTTGGTAATTGATAAGATATGTGGTGTCAGAAAGGGTCAGGAGTTAAAGATAATTCCAGTTTTTTGAACTTCAGATACTGGAAGGGTAAGGAATCTTTAATGGAATTAGAGAAGTTCAATAAAATTTTTGTTTTATTCCTTAGAAGGTGGTTGCAAAATATTACTTGCCTTTGTATTTAAATCCTATTACATGCAACAGATAAATGCATGTTGTAGGTATAGACAATACCAAAATAGCCTGTGAATTAGAATACAGTATCAAAGACATGTTAAATGTTTCTATCCAGGGGAAGAGATTTCAGGTTCTGATATCAGTGGGTCAGAAGATGATGAAGATGAAGAGGCTGAGGTTGGAGAACATGGAGAAAAAAGGAAAAAAAGAAGGGGTAAGATGTTTTAATAATAAAATTTATAGGAACAAAGTTGGTCGCTTCCTTATACTGGTTTTTGTAAGTATGTTATATGCATGTAACTTTTGTAATCATCTTCTGTGTAACACAACTTTTTTTAAGAAAAAAAATCAGGTACAGATTAGGGAAATATACTACATTGGAATAGCTTTCCATGTTTTTCCACAGTGATTTCATGATTATGGCAAGTTGATCTACATGTTATAATACTGAAACATATTGACTGGCATCAATCAAAACCCCATATATAATTTTCTTGTTAGACTTTATTGTTAGTGATATTCTAGAAGATATGCCAGTTTTAAATATTACATAATTTTAGCTGAAACCAATTTTGATTGAATATTCTAACTGTTCTGTAGAAGCCAAGGGTTTTTTTTTTTTAATTAAAAATTAATTAGGGTTTGTAGAGTATTTTGTAAGCAAGTAGTCTTTTAGATATATTTGTGAAAATCCTAAATGTTTTTACATTTTAAATATGTACATATTTAAGTTTATATATGTCTTAATTCCTTTCTCCTTTTATAATTCTAAGTTATACCCTCATATTCATCTGAAGCTGGCATTTGTCCCCAAGGGCCTATAGTACAAAAAGTGAAAGGTTGGTTCCTAGAATATGAAATAAAACAAAAAAAAGAGATTTTTTTTTGCTTCCTCTAACCCAAAATTTATTTTGACATTATTTCAAGCTTTTTTTTCCTTCCCTTAATCATATTGATAAATATAAATTTAACTTTATCCTAATTTCCCTTCATTATTAAAATTATGTTCTTTCAAGTTTTTATGAATTTTTAAGACATAAGGGTTGAAAATTTTAATTTTTGTTTTTTAAAAAATATAAATTAACCCATTTAATTCTAATACAGGTAATGTATGAAAATGAATTTTATAGGTAGTGATTACTTTTTAAAAATGAGAATAATTTCCTTCCAGAAAAATTGAAAATTTTTCAGCAATAGAATATGAAAATGAAAATCTGTAAAAAGTTCTAGATTTTACAAGCAGTGTTTCTGAGGTGAAAAAGAAGACAGAAACACTGTTTGACTAAATGAAAGTTAATAAGTTAAAATAATTTTGGTTTTGTATTTACTAAAACTTGGTTCTTTTAAAGTAATCTAGAGATAGTTAATAGACTGAGATGTAAGAAGTGGCTAATCTCCATTCCAGCTTACTGAATTAATATGTTTAGGTGAGTAATGAGTATTAGTAGATTACTAAATGGGTTATTTTTCTAAGGTTAGTGTTATGATGATTTGGTATTATGAAAGTATAATGAATGATATTTCTCTGAGACTTTTTAAAGAAAAATATGTAGTACGGTCTTAAAACGCTTAATAGGTCTTTCACATTCTGTATCTAGAACTGAATTTTTCTCTCTGTTTTCATTTTCTTGTTTTTTCTTCCTTTGTTTTTTCCCTTGGGCTCATTTCTTTGTTTTCCAGGCAGTAGCAGGAGCAGTAGTTCAGATTCTACATGTTCTGTCGTAGAGAAACCCTTGGATAAATCCTTGACTAGTGAGTGGGAGCTCTTAAAATCCTCTAACAAAGCTTTGGCCTTACCCTAACTTTTGTGCTTCATGTTACAAATGCTGCTGCACTGCTCCCTGTCATAAAAAACAAACAAAAACAACCCCCTGAGGATTTTTCAGTAGACCAAGCATATAGGGTTTTTTCTTTTCTGATAAACTTCTAGTTAAACAATAATATTAATTGCTAATAATATTATTGCTAAGTTTAGTTTGAGAGTTATCTATAAATTCATGCTTTACAAATGAGATAATGTAAAGAAAACTATTAAGTTATATGTGAAGGTTAATTTGTTAGTTACCTCTTCTGTATTAGTGGGTTGTTTTATTTACATAATTTGTCAAAGTATAATCTGAAATTGAAAATATATTAGAATTCCCATTATGACTTGATTTATTAATCTCTTCTACTAGTGAGCCAAATCGTGGCCCTAAAAGCATAATTGAGCTTATTAAAAGCAACCTGTTAGTGGTTTAATCTTCTGAAGAATTCTGCCAAACTTAGCTTTAGCTCTAGATTAAAAATGAGAAGAGATATAAGAGTTCTGAAACTATTTAGAAATGTATACAAGATGATCTTGCTTCTTCTGACATTTAGTTTAAAAAAACTTTCTGGTAAAAAGCAACTTAAGTGGATGAGGATCTCTGTTTGATATTATTTTGATAGTTTGGTATAAGAGAAAAATGCTGAAATAGGCTTAGAGCTGTGGAAAAATTTGAGCAGAACCTACTTAGACTATACATAAAGAAAGCTGTTTCCTTAAACAAAAACACGTTTGATTTACTTTATTTCAAGAGAAATTCATAGAAAAGAGGGAGGGAGCAGTGCTTTCTCAGACTAGCTTGTAGTTTACTTTTAAAACTTTGTCTATAGATTTAACCTTTTCTAAACTAATTAAAAAGACTGGGTAAATATTCTCATAGTTGTAGGTCTCTGCTAAAGGAAGTATTCCACGAATATTGAAATGCCCTTTTTCTGTTTGCAATTATTTAGCATTTTGCCAAACCAAAAACATTAGCACCTCTTTTTTTGGACTAGTATGTGTAAGAGTGATTCCATACATACTAAACAATAATATTATGCATTATCATAAAATAGAAAACATCATCTGAATGGAAGACCACAATTTGTAATCTTGATTTCATTTACTGATTGAAAATAATTTCTTTGCTGGATTTAAAAATAGTAATTTTAATGAAATCAGACATTTGGAATGGATTATATTTAATTCAGCAACTTGATTATAATTTATTTTTGTACTTATTTTCGAATTTAACAACTTTTAAATTCTTTTTCCAATGTCTCTTAGTGACATGGAGGCATCTTGGGGTTCCCAAGGCACATACCTATTGAGTATGAGTTCTGGCAGGTTCTACCAAAATGTAAAGGCTTTGGAGAAGCTTATCAAATGATTCAGATGATTAATTTTTTAAACCATCTCCTAGGGCAAATAACGATTATGAACTGTGTTGATGTTATACCAACAAAATTACAAATCCTTGAAATATTTAAGTGTATGTCTAGTATTTTAGATTATCTTTTTTCTCACAAATAAATTTGTACATTGGAAGGTTTTTCTTCCAATTAAACAATAATATTAAACTTATTGTTTTCCCCAGCGTGCATTTATTGTGTATTCTCCTCTTAAAGAATTAATTCATCTTTTGTTTGTTTTAAATACTTAATTAACTGATTAGGATTGACTTCTGTAGTTGCATCTTAGCAATTATAATTAACAACCCACTAATATGCTGAGTGTAAATTTGATGACTTGTGACATAGAGATTTACCTTTCTGTAATATTCTTCTAAAATGGAATTGAACAAAATTGGTATAGATAAATTTTGAAAAATTGAATCATTTTTTAAATGTGCATCAAAAATAACTTGAAAGTTTGGTAAAACAGAATAATGTAGGTGATTCATAAGCTAATATTTATATTACATAAATTTCAAATATTTGGTTTTCTTCAAGTGGAACACACATTTGGTCATTATCCTGCCAAGGAACATTAAAATTGTGAATTTATAGAAACAAAGTGTAAGTAAAATGGGCAGTTTTCAATAAATATGCAATTTTGGATTACTTTCTGGGCATTTATCTTAACAGTTTCTTTCTTCATGTGTAATGTAGATACAATCACATAGTCCTAAATTTGATATTGGTGACTACTTTTGATAAAGTTGAGCTGCTGAACTTATTAGATTTTAAAAAATTATAAGCTTAAATTATTATTCTCTCTACCCCTAATTAAATCATAACTGTTAACCATATGTGCCCAATACAATACTGTTTTGTAATAATGAATAATATAATTAAATTCAACTGCCAATTATCCATGCATAATAAATATATCTATAACATCGTTCCTTTGGATATTAACTGTCCCTTATAGATTTGTTTTACTTTGGAAACATGAAAGGATGTTAATGGGGAGGTATACTTGGAACCTTATGGGAATCTCTTCTTGCTTTGGTAGTTATTTTATTTTTTTCTATAGCTACAATATAGATTAATACTTTTACATATTTTATTATTTTATAAAAAAATAATGTTTCTTTTTTTCCTCCTCATCTCTATGCACATGCTTCCTGTCTACGATTTACTTACTTCTGCTTATTGCAAGATCAAGCAGGTTGGTGTGATTGATTTGCACTCCACATGGTACAATTATTGATCTTGTAAAAGGACTTGTTCAAGTTAATTTTTTTTAATTGAGAAGAAATTACTGACAATAATTTATTTTGACAAGGTAAGTATTTGATATTTTAATTTTTTCAGGGAGAACTTAAAATCTTTTTTAAGCTTTTGATTTCTAAATTCTTAATCCAATAAACCAAATTTATATTATAAATGCAAATATTATAACCTCCAGCTATATTTTTATTTTTCCTAGGTAAGGAGGGAGTAAAACACTTTTAATATTTTAATTTTTATTTCCATTTTACTTCAATTAAATAAACATTTAAGCAAATGCCTACTATAAAGTATCACTCCAAGTGCTGAATTAAAGACAAAATAAAATAACCCTTGTATTAAGGCATTTTGCATTTTATTTGAATGAAATTCTTTCATGTCCACCTGAATAAGGTTAGGAACTTATACCTGTGATTTGATTGATAATGGTAGTTCTACATAAGTAAACTCTTTCACCTAATGTAAGTTGGTACCCTCTCAACTTATTGTCTTAGAAAGTATCTCTCCCCTACAGAAAAAAAGGAAAAACACTTAAACACTTCTTACTCTAATATTGTACAATATAGATTAGCACAAGACTTTTGATAACCATATTTAAAATTTCTAAAATGCATCTTGAGCTAAAACAATATGATGCTTGTAAAAATTCATGCAAGGAAGTGATCAGAATTCTTTCCTCTCTGCTTGAGGACTAATGATTTAAATTTTGACACTGAAATTAACTTTGGCTGCAGTAATCTATTATTAAAAAGGGACTTACAAAAAAGATGAATACATAAAATTCCTTGAGAAAAATGTTATATAGAACACAGTATAACTCAGGTTTGTACTACCTGAATATGTAGTTGAGCAAATTACCTGGATGATTCATATTTACTCATGAAATTCATGTAATAATGATAGTTAATCTGAAGTGCCAGCATTATTTTCCCCCTCTGATAGCATGCATTTATTGAAATGTAAGGTATTACAGCTTTTTTTTATTCCTTAGTTTTCTTCCCTTGGAGTATATTTTAGTTTCTTTAGTTACAAATTTAAATATTTTGATAGGTTTTGAACTAGACCTTTGCTACCATTTATCAAGCTTGGGATGCATTTCTCCTCTTTGTACTGGGCATGCACTGAATTTTTCTTTAAAACCTACCCTGGGAAACAATCACAGAATTGAATTTTGGAAGTAAAATTAGGTATACAATATAATTTCCAAACTAATTTTTATTTTGTGCCCAGTTTATATATATAAATGATTTAAACATATTCCTATGATTTATATCTATTTCACTTATTTTATATTTATAAAAATTATATAATTTATAATTTAATTCTTTATTATAGAAAGATAAATAAATACCCTATAGACTTAATAAAATTAATACATTCCCCAACATTGGTCATATTACTCCCTTTTTACCATTAATATTTGTCCTATCATAATATTCTTTATATCAGTTAACACAAATTTCATCTGATTCAAATTTTAGTTTTCTTTTATATGTTAATACTCTGCAACTCTTTTCCCCATCCTTGTTTCTGAGAAAAAGGTGATAAAAATGTTGAAATCCTTGAAAAAATTCCTTTGAATTAGGAGTTACTTTATAAAAATGAGATTTTAGCTTTTTGGAATTCATAAAGTAAAGTTAAGGTGACTGGACCAAAGAGGTTAACAGAAATCACTTCTTAATTTTAACTTCTGGACTGCAATTAATCACACCACACCAGAGCATAAATAGATCAATACTATTATTTAATTTCTTATTCATCCTGTTTGTGCTACTGCTCAGTAGAATTTCTTTTTGAGCTGTATGAAATGTAGAAATAGAATGTCATCTTTGCTTTAAAATTTTATATTGATTGCTAAACTCTTTTTCCTGAGATCCTGGAGACTAAAGATTTTCTTTAAACTTCCTTGAAGAAACCAGAGAAAATATGTGTGTAAAGACTTGTACTCTGTGCAATGATATTTTACCTGTATTCTCTATAGTATTTTTTCCTTTTTACAGCAGAGGTGATTTGACTCCAGGTAGAGAGGTCAACTGTTTACTGTTTATATACTCTACTTGCCATTCTTTCTGTGGAACTTTGGGGTAGAAATCAATAATAGTGAGCATTTAGGAGTGTCCCAAATCAATTTTCAGATAAATTGTACTTATTCTCTGAAGGAAAACATTTCAAAGTTGTGTTATTTGAATTGAATTTTTTATATTCATTTTCACAAGTAATTTTATTTTTCTTTCTCTTTTTTTTAATTAAAAAGTATTTTTTCATTCTAATTCTTTTCATATAAAGCACTGCATTTGAAGTCAGAGCATATCTGGATTTTATTCCAGGTTTGCTTTTTACTGTTACTGTTATATATCTCAAGCAAGTTATTCGTTTCTTGGGCCTCTGTTTCCTTATAAAAATGAAGAGATTGAACTCTCGGGCTCTTTAAGAATCCTTGGAACTTTATGAATCTATATTTGGTTTTTTGTTTGCTTGTTTTTTTTTCCTGAGGCAACTGGGATTAAGTGACTTGCCCAGGGTCACACAGCTAAGAAGTGTTAAGTGTCTTAGGCCACATTTGAACTCAAGACCTTCTCACTTCAGGCCTGGTGCTCCATCCACTGTGCCACCTAGCTACCCCCTGAACCTATATTTTTTAATGCTCACATTTTATACTAGTCATTTAAGAAGGCCTAATAATACTAGTAAGTAGGTTTTATATGTGTGTGTGTGTGTGTGTGTGTGTGTGTGTGTGTGTGTGTGTGTATAGCATAGCATTTTTGGTTTAAAATAACAATTCCCATTTGTTTCTCATAACAAGCCTATGAAGTAGTTCATTGTATAGTATTACCATTCCTATATTAATGATGGGAAAACTGAAGGTCATAGAAGTTAAAAAGTGATTTAAGTAAGTAACTAGGCTCTTGTGAGTCAAACAAAATGTGATTCTAATGTGTTCTTTCCATTACACCATTCAATCTATATGGTAAGTTTAGTCATATTAATGTCAGTTACTGTGAATGTATGCATATGCAATGGAAGTACCTAATAGAATCATATAACCTTGAAGTTGAAAAGGAGCATTAGAGGTCATCTAGTCCAACTCTTAACAGAAATCCCCTTTATATCATCTGATAAGTAGTCATCTGGCTTTTGTTTGAAGACAGCCAGTGGGAAGGGAACCTGTATATATTACATTTTTCTATAACCTAGGGGGAGATAGAATTTAAATAAAACATAGTTCCTCCCTTTAAAAAGTTATGCTCTCTAAATTCCAAATCCAGTGTTATTTTACTGGCTATGTTTTTCTCATTTTTTCTTTTCTTTTTTTTTTTTTTTCATTAAGTCTCTCACCTTAACCATATATAATATTGTCTTTATTGAAAAATTATTCAATAGTTTAAATAACCAACTTAACATAAAAACATTTATAACAACCCTAATTAATAAGTTGGAGAGTATCATCAATATAAAATTTATTTACCATAAGCTGTTTTAAAATATATATTGTACACATAAAGAAAACTTTACATTTTTATTAAACAAGTTCAGTTAATGGCAAAAAAAGTTTTAAAATATTTAGTTTTAAAAACTAGCTAGTTTTAAAAAAATAATAGCTTTTAATTTTCAGAATATATGCAAAGATAGTTGTGATCCACATTCAGTCCCCATAGTCCTCTTTCTGGATGCAGATTGCTCTCTCCATCACAAGTCTGAATCACCTCGTTGTTGAAAAGAGTTATGTCCATCAGAATTGATTGTCACATAATTTTGTTGCTGTGTCTAGCTAGTTTTTGTATTGGTTTACGTTGAAATATAATTTTAATAATTTAGCAAGTTATTTGTCCAGGCTAAATGAAGAAATTGTTTGAAATTATTCCTTATGCTAAAATGAGGAATTAAAGGGCACATAGTTTGCATGTTTGGGGTTATTTAATACTGCATTCATATATACAATTATATTTTATATTTTATTTTTAAAAATCTGTTTCTTATCCCATTTCGTGAAGGATCTTGCCTCTCTTTTTCAATTTGGATGGTTATTGGCTTTTTGCCTCCTTGAATTTGGTGACTGCTTCAAAAAGGCTATTCTGGGAATTCATGATATAGAAAATAAAGCATAATTATCCAGTTGATATTCTTTTTTTTTTAATTGAGGAACATTTCACATTATTTTACAACTCTTTCTTCCCCCTCTTACTTTAGTGATAATTTTGTTTGAATAAAACTCACATAGGTAAAAAGAAAGTTTCCCCAGATAAGATGGTTGAAATGCAAGCAAAAATTGATGAAGAAAGGAAAGCACTTGAGACCAAACTTGATATGGAAGAAGAAGAAAGAAATAAAGCCAGAGCTGAACTGGAAAAAAGGGAGAAAGATCTTCTCAAAGCCCAGTGAGTATTATAATCTGTTGTAACAAATTCTCAAATAAGATAATGTATTTTAGGTGGTTAGAAAAAAAAGTTCTATATAAATGTCAGTTGTTTGTAATCTGATTTAAATAGGAATTTGATTCCAATTTAAAAATTTATATATCCAACTTGAGTTTCTGGTTCTTTGGAAAGGAATAGTTTCTTAGCTATACACAAGAATGCCATTATGTAGGGGGCAGCGAAGTGGCGCAGTGGATAGAGCACCAGCCCTAAATTCAGGAGGACCCGAGTTCAAATATGGTCTCAGACACTTAACACTTCCTAGCTGTGTGACCCTGGAAGTCACTTAACCCCAGCCTCAGGAGGGGGGAAGAGGAAAAAAAAAATACCATTATGTAATAAATTCAGAATTTCTTTATTTTTCATTTTGTCTATGGGCAAAACATTGGTGTTATGTACTAAATCAATTTCACAATAGCTTTGTTGGCCACTTAGAAACAGACACATACATTTTAAAAAAATTATATGTATATTTAATCAGCAGTAATCTACCCTTTCATATTTCCCATCCCCACCAAGCCCTTTTGTAAATGAAATCAATCAAAACAAATTTCTACATTGGCTGTATCCAGCTAAAAATTGTCATTTTCACTCTGAACCCTTAAACTCTCTGTTGAGATGAGTATCATGTTTCAATATTAGTCTTCTTGGAATTGTGATTAGTCATTTTAAGCTCCTGTAAATTTTATACATATGGGTCCTTTTCCTTTTTATTTGATCTCTTTGGGATGTGAACTGGTAGTGGTATTAAAGAGTCGAGGGATACAGTTTCAAATTAACTTTCCAGAATGGCTGAACCAGTTCACAGTTGTATTAATGGTGTAATGATGTATGTTTTTTCCTTTCAGCCCTTATCCTGTTTTATCAATTATACTGTCTGATGGGTGTGAAGCAGAACCAACCTTACTTTTAAATTTTTATTTCTCTAATTATTCATGATTTAGTGTATTATTCATATGAATGTTGATAGTTTTGATTTCTTCTTCTAAAAACTTCCTATTTAAATCCTTTGACTATTTATCAATTGATAATAAACTTTAGTCCATTCCATATATATCTTGGAAATGGATCTTCACTGATGAAACTTGTAGCAAAGATTTTCCCCCAATTTATCTGCTACCCAATTACTAATGACAATCTTAGACATAAGGTTTACATTTCTATGTATAAAAAATAAAGTTTGTCATTGTCATTATTATTTCTCTTTGAAATTAGTCTTTGTTGCTTACTTGATATTTCTCTTGACTCTTTTATCTCCGACTTTCTAGTAAGTTCAGATTTTTTTTTTGCAACAAAATCCTGAAAGTCTGGCAATTCATTGAAAAAAAATTTTTTTCCCATCAGGATTATGCTTAGTTTTGTTGGATGTAATACTTTTGGTTACAATCCTAGTTCTTTTGATTTTTAACATATAATGTTCCAAGGCCTGTGGTTTTCTATTATAGTCATTCATAGATCTTGGGTGATTCTAATTGTGACCTTAGCACATTTAATTGTTTTGTTGTTGTTGTCGTCGTTCCTTATAAAATTTTATCTTTGATCTGGGGGTTTCAAAACTTAGCAATGATGATCCTGTAGGTTTTCAACATTTCAGGGCAATTTCTTTAATTATTTATTGTATTTAAGATTTTATTTTTTTGATCATAGCTTTCAAATAGTTCAGTTATTATGTTTTCTTGACCTATTCTCTAGATCTATTGTTTTCCTTTTGAGAAAAACAACATTCTCTTTTTTTTCATTCTTTATATTTTATTATTTTTTGGTCTCTTGTAACTTGACTGGTGGCTTCTTGCCTATTTCTAATTTTCAGAGTTGTTTTCTTCCTTAAGACTCTGGATCTCCTTTTCTCGTTGGTTGACCTTTTTATAATCTTGTTTTCTTGAGTTCTTATTTTATTTTAGCTTTTTTAGTTTTTTCTCAGTTACTCTCATTTGATTTTTAAAGTCTTTTTTGAGTTCTTCCATGAATTCTTTTTGGAGCAGGTAACATTTAACATTACTCTTTGGGAGTAGGAAAGGCTTTTTTTTACTTAAGTATCTTCCTCTGAAGATCAACTTCAGTCTTCCCTATTCCCATAGTAACTTTCTTGGGTTCTTTTTTCTTTGCTTGCTCATTTTAAAAATAAGAGCTTGTTTGTGTAATTACCTCTAGACCTGGGGTGGAAGGATGGTTCCTCTGGCTTCAGGTCCTCCTTCAGTTCTCCTATCTAATCTGGAACCCCCAACGAAGAACTCTACCATTCTATAAGTGCTATCGCCAGCTTCTCTTCCCTACTGCTGCACCAGATGTGTGCTGGTTCCTTCTGTGCAGCACAGTTTGGTTGGCAGTTCCTTAGCAGAGATTCTCTCAGTCTTCTCAGCCTCAGACTCCAGACTCCCCTCACTTTCTGGGAAGTGAGAGTTCTTGTGGCTGGAGCCAAGGCTATCTCCCTGCTCAGATAACCCCAAGACACTCAATAGAGCTAGCCTGGAGGTAAAATGCCTTTTACAGGACCTATTACCCTAGGAGGACCACTTTGGGCAGATCCCATCCCAATTCTCATTTATTTTTAACTTTTCTGTATTCACCTTAAGTCACACTTTTGTCTTATTTGTAGGAGAAATTGGAAATTGGAAAGCTTGACCTATTCTGTCGTCTTCCCAGAATCTTCCCGTTCTAGATTTGTTACACATTACAGTCAAGTTCTGTTGGCCTGTTTGCTTTTCCTCAGCCAATTTTCCTATGATTATGCCTTGCATGAAATATTCTATTCTTCCCCACTTCAACCTCCTGGCTTCCTACAAGATTCAGCTCAAATCCCGTTTTGTGCAGAAGCCGTTCCCAGCTTCCTCCACTACTAATGCCTTTTCCTCTGAGGTTACTTCACATCTGCTTTGTGTATATCTTGCATGTAACTAGGTATTTATATATGTCCTCTCTCATTGGAATTCAAGCTCCTGGGGATTGTGTTTGCCTTTTTAAAAATAATGTTCCCAGGACTTAACACAGTTCCTGGCTTATAAGGAGCGCTTAAATGCCTTTTAATTGATTGATGTAGATGTCTTTCTCAGCATTTGGCTATGTGGGTTTGGAGCTTAGAACAGAAGTCAAAGCTTGGAGATAATAAATTTGGAAGTCATCTTCATAGAGTCCATAGTTAAAAGGCACGGCAGTGCATGAGATTCTCAAGAAAGAGACAGTATTGTATAGTGAGAGAAGAGAGGAGAGCCAAGGCAGACGGAAAGGAGCCAGTGAGGGAGAGATTAAAGTTCCATGTGAGGAAAGATTTACTTTGCTGGTTCAAAGTTTTAGAGAAGGTAGCAGGGAATTAAGCACATAGCTGAAGGGTATAAAAAAAGAAATTGGTTTTATTATGTAGGGTTCTCTCTCCTATGACTACAGGAAAGAAGAAAATTGGTGTTGATTCACTGAAGTTTGATGGAACCAAAAAAGGCAGGGCAATGAAGGAGCTCAGTAATTAATATTCCAGTTTTGGGATCCTCTTTTAGTTTTTAAATTAGTTTAAATTTCTTATTGGAAATCTTAAATGTTAGGATAATAGATATTTTACTATATATTATATTTTTACATTAATAGACAAGAGCATCAGTCACTTTTGGAAAAATTATCTGCACTAGAGAAAAAAGTGATTGTTGGAGGTGTTGATTTATTGGCCAAGGCTGAAGAGCAAGAGAAACTTCTGGAGGAATCTAATATGGAACTAGAAGAAAGAAGAAAAAGAGCAGAACAACTTCGAAGAGAGCTTGAAGAAAAAGAGGTAATAGTGAATTTTTATTCATTGTTGGATAGTTTGCTAACATGTATGGAATCTCATTCAGAAATAATAATTGGTCAGTAGTTTTATAATTTTTGTCATTCCTTTTTCACAAACAATATTTTCTGAACTTGAACATTTTTTTGCCTTAGCAAGAACGCCTGGATATTGAAGAGAAATATACTAGTTTACAGGAAGAAGCTCAGGGAAAGACCAAGAAATTAAAGAAAGTTTGGACGATGCTAATGGCTGCAAAGTCAGAGGTCAGTTATTTAAAAATAACTTGTAAAAATTAGTTACTGGGTTTTTTTGGTTTTGTTTTTATATTGTCTAAATTTCCTCCTGTGACAAAAGTTGTTCTAGAGTCCATTGACTTCACACTGCCATTAACCAATCTGAAAGGCAAATGTAGTTACAAAAAAAAATTAACTGAAGTTAATTAACTCAGATTGAGACGCTCTCCATCAGAAGTGTCTGTCATAATTCAGTAAGGGACATAATATATTACTTTTCAAACCTACTTGAAAGAAAGAGTGTGAGGGAAAAGGATACTATTTGTTGGTCAAAGGATGTTTTTACTAATTACAAAGGAAAGAATGTATCTTTATTAGCATAGTCATTTCCACTAGATCAAAAGGAACCATATATGCCCTGTCAAATAAGATAAAAAGACTTCTTCCAAGTGTTTTTTTTTTTTCCAATCATAAAGCAATTAGAAACAGATGCTGGAAGAAATTACTCTAATGCAAACTTATCTTGTAGTATCTGCTGAAACAATAAAATAGCAAATTGGTCAATTTTAACAGATTACTTTTAGCTATTGAAAAGCTTTTAACATTTCTGTCATTCCTCCCTTCACTTCTCAGAGAATCATCTCTTTTTGTTATAAGGAATAATTTTTTAATTGGCAAAACCAATAAGTGCATCAAATAGAAATAATATTAAGATAAATCTTTTTTTATAACTCTTATTTACATTGTGCTAATTTATATAAAGGAATCAAAAAGTATTCCTTTAATCTTAAAAACCTTAAAATCATTTATTTTGTTCTTTTTATTGTTGAAGTTAACTTATTTTTTTATAAGTTACTTATTAAAGTATAATTGTTACTTTCTCTTTTAGCCTAAAATGTTTAATTCTCATTTCCTTGACTTATTTTTATGAAAAAACCTTTTGTAAAAGTGATAAAACCACAAAAGAATAGTTAGAATTATGTTTTTTGCTGTGAAATAGGACTGAAATTACAATTTTTTTACAACACTTTTGTGACTTTAGATGGCGGATCTTCAGCAGGAACATCAGAGGGAAATTGAAGGTCTTCTAGAAAACATTAGACAGCTTAGCAGGGAACTTCGACTACAGATGCTTATTATTGACAATTTTATTCCTCAGGATTATCAGGTAAATAGTAAGGGTATCTAATTTTATTTTTAGTTCACTTAAAACATTTATTAAGCACCTGTTTTGTGAAGAACATTGTGTTAGGCACTGGGAAAAGATTAAAAACATTAAGACAGACATTACGTAGTTCTTTTGAACTTCATAGCCTATTAGCATATAAATAATTTTTATATAAAATATAGTAATATTATAGTCAGTGACCTCCATAGAAAACTTCTCTATATTATAAATCTTTTTTTAAAAATAGCTGTCATTCCTATTGTCCTTTATCAAAAAATTAGCACCACTATCAGCTTCCTCAACCAGTCAGTTCTTTAATGACCTCTATACCAGCCATTTCAGTTTTTATTTCAGTTGTTTTTAAGTAGTTCTTTTTTGTGCATCTTGTATTCATGGGAAATAGCTATTTCATTAAGATAATACTTTGAAGTAGGGAAGCCGCTAAATGTGATGAATTCAATACAGATTTGCTTAATGCTAATGTGACTAAACCCTATGATTATAAAGTGCCTCTGACTTTAATACTTTGTATTCTCTATGCCTATATACCTGGAGAAGAAGGCAATCAATAAGTGATTTTGATTGTAATACTAGCCAAAAAAGCCTCCAGAAATCCCTATTTGTGAATTCTGAATGACAAAGGATTTTGCACTAAAATTCACTTTTCTGTGAATTACATTTCATATTGGTTCAGTATCTGATTATATCTTCAAGCATTAATTAGCTTTTCCTACCCAAGAAAAGTTTCACATAATTTGGTTAGATTTCAAGTCTTCCCATATGGCAAAATACAAGATCAAAGAGTAGAAAATAAAAGTTTAACATTTTAAGTATTTTAATTATAAAAATGAAAAAAGATGAAACTTAGAACTTTTCATTGAATATCTAAAAAGATGTAAATATTTTTAATTAGGAGGATACAAGATACCAGGTATTCTTTTAGATCTTCTTTTAAGTTCAAATTTCAGCACAATATTCTTTGGGATATTGACCTTCTTGGGGAAAATAAGTTTTTTTTGACCACTATAGCTTCTCTACTTCACCTCATAGTACCCTTTTATCTGAGTGCATAGGGGATGCTTGGCCTTCTACTTTGTTAGTTTTTGAGCCTAGTCATGCTTTCATGTTTTTAGTACATTTACCCTGTTGATGGCAGAGTTGTTGAAATGGAATGGAGGGTGTTCAGTCTTGAAATGAAAAACTATTAGAAACTTTAGTAAGTATAGAAATCATTCATCATATGAAGCACTTGTAGTTAAGACACAGTCCCTGGCCCTGAGGATACAAAGACAAAAATGAAATAATCGTTGCTCTCAAAAAATTGTAACATGCAATCTTTCATCTCCTTTTGTATTTGATTGATTGTACTTTTAAAGGAGTTGTTTCGTTCATTGGATTTTTTTTCCATTTTACTAGTTCTATTTTTCAAGTTGTTTTCTTTTTCCATTTTGCCAAATCTATTTTTTAAAAAGTGGTTTTCTTCAGTATATATACATATATACATACATATATATATATATATATATATTTTTTCTATTTCATCAAATGTATTTTTAAGGAGTTGTTTTCTTCAGTTAATTTCTGTGTTTCCTTTTGCAAACTCTCCTGCAAAGCTCTTATTTCCTTTCTCCATTTTTTCTTCTAACTCTCTTTTAAAATCCTTTTTAAATTTTTCCAAGAGAGCCTTTTGAATTAGAAACCAGCTCATATATCCCTTTGAAACTTCATCTTGGAGGTAGTTTGCCTTTAGTGTCTTCAGGGTTAGAATTCTGTTCTTCTGTCTCCATAATGGCTATGCATAGTGAAAGCTCTTTTGACTTTTTTGCTCATTTTTAAAGGTTAAGGTGTGCTCCTAGGGCACAGGAGAAATTGTCCCAAGCTTCATCTAGAAGGCAGCAGTAGCTGTGCAGAGGCTGGTGCTGCAGCTTTCCCACTGTGCTGGATGGGTGTGATCAAGGCCTGCCTTTTATGCTGTGGTTCAGAGGTTTACTATTTGCCTTCTGTAGTTGCATTGGTGGTCTCACAGCTAGTCTGCTGATCCTTTGAATTTCTGAACCAGGACAGCATAGTCAACGCTGTTGTATTTTGGCTATGAGCCTTCCACTAGATTCCCTACACAGGGCCTCTCTGCCCTGGCCTCCCTGTGCTGGGGCTGCACTGGGCTGTATCCCTGCTTGCCCAATTGAGACAGACCTTTCCTAAAGTCCCTTCAAGATATCTTCTGCTGGAAATTTGTTGCACTCCAAATATTCGTGGGTTCTGTCACTCCAAAATCTGTCAGAGGATTGGTCTGATGTTTATCTGAGGGAAGCCAAGAAGAACTCAAAAGTCCTGTCTATTCTCCACCATTTTGGCTCTGCCCAAGGATAAAAACTCTTAAAACAAAAGGCTGTCAGGGAGAATGATGAAAAAAGATCACTGGGCTTACATGTGGAATTGGGTTTCCTTCTGGGATCACTGCTCCTTTACTAGTACAGTTTAGTGGGTTTTTACTGCATTTTTTCTTGAGTCTAGCAGCTCCAGGCATTAGGAAAAAGGAGCAAAGAATCTTGATCTGGGAATGCTGCTGTTCATTTTAATTGGGGGAGGAAAGAATCCTATTGAATTTGAGGCTAGTTTATATTCAAACTAGTCTTTAGGAAAAGGAGTTGGTCTTTTATTCCAATAGGGTGATTTATCTTCCCTGTTGAATTTTTGTGCTTTCCAAGGGATTTTTTTTATTTAGTAGGTCTAAGAAGCTACTGCATTCCTTACAAGTTTGTGAATCTGGATGATTAGAAAGATGGCAGTACATTAGACAGATATAGGAAAATTAAGAAGTAGATTTTGGAGAAAGAGAATTTGTTCTCCTTTGACATGTTGAATTTTATTTGCTTTCAGGCTATTCAGTGGGAAATGCATGGTGCAAAATGGACTAGATATAAAAATATAGATTTGAAGAATCATCTGTGTAGGAGTGATAATTATTTCCATGGCCACACTAGAAGGACAGAGATATGTAGAAGGGGTTGGAGAGAAAGAGGAAAGGAAAGGTGGAGAAAAGAGGACCCAGGACAGAATTTTGGAGTATACCCCCCAGGGAGCAGGATAAGAATCATGATCCAATAACATTTATGATTGTCAGTTGTAAGTTGGATTTTTTTTTAAAACTAAGATGGTCATACTTCATTCAGTTCACTCCCTCTGTACATAGAACACAGTGATAAGAATAGAGAAAAACAATTAAACAACTTATTATCTATAGGGAAATAGACAAAAACACATGGTCTCTATAGTATTCTATATTAAGTATATTATTAAGAGTTACAAAACAAATTGCTACATGCAATCCAAGGGTCTTTATAGACTTGAGTATATCAGAGAAAGTTTCATGGAAAAGGCAATATTTGATTTATATTTTAAGGAATAATTAAAAATTTCAGCCAGAAGTGATGTGGAAGGAGTCCATTCTGGCCATAGAGAACAGCATAAACAAAGGAAGAGAGAGGTAGGGGAGTGTTTTTGTTTGGGAGGAGAGAATGGTCTCTACTAAAAAGCATGGAAGAATGATAACAGAATGATGAAATACCAGATGATGTAAGGTCTTAAATTTCATTCAGAGAAGTTTGAATTTTACTTAGAAGGCAGCAGGGAATAATAGAAGATTTTTAAGCAGAGGAGAGATACATAAGAAAGTTCATTCTGTGGCAAAATGTACTTTGATGAAAATATCTTTTATTTCTTCTAGAAGTTGGATCTTATTTATGCTGTGCACTAGGATCTTATTCCCAATTGCTGCTTAGCTAGAACTATTATGGATCAATAAAGCATCTGAATTTTTTTTTACATGAGATTATTCTATTCATTTGTATGAAGGTCAGATTAAAGTGAGGTTAATACATATTTGTTAGGAGACTATTATAGTCCCAGCAGATGGCAGTGAGGTTAGTATTATAATGGTTGCAATGGGATTAGAGAAAGGGAAGAATGTGAGAAGTTGTTGAGGCAGAATCTATAAGATTTGGTGGTGTCCAATGGGAAGTGAGAGAAGGAAGAACCAAATGTAGTGCCTACATTTCAAAGATGGTACAGTAATGGTGTCTTATGCAGAAATAGGGTAAAAAGTGGGAAAACAGGGAAGGGAAGCAGTTTTAGGGACAAAGAAACTCAGTTTTAGATTCTGAGTTTGAGGTGTTGTTGGTAAATCTTGGTAAAGATGTATTATTGTAAGCATTTTGAGATGGGGAGCTAAATCCCAAAAGGAGAGACTAGGTTGGAAGATTATACATTTGATGAATCCTCTGCATTATAGTAGTAATTTAGTTGAATTTGGGAGTGAAGGAATTTGCCAAGAGAGTACAGAGGGAGAAGTGAAGAATGATAAGGACAGATTTGGGGATACTTAACTTGAGGTCCACACAGGTCCCCCAGTAACATCAGAGGGTTCAGGAACTTAAAGGGAAAACATCTTTATTTCGATGTAGTTTGTTTCCTTTGTAATCCTATTCTGAGAAGAGTGTCATAAGTTTCACCAGACTTTCAAACAAGCCTTTGAAACAAGAAAAGATGGAAAGACTCATACTAAATAAAACGTTACAAAAAACTAGAGGAGAAACAAGAAGGAAACTAGCATTTATGTGCTTCCTATGTGGCAAGTACTGTGCTAAATATTTTACAAACATCATCTCATTGTTATCTCATTTAAATTTTCACAATTCTGAAAGATAGGGGCTATGATAAGTGAGAAAACTGAGGGCTCAGCAGGGCATATTTTAATTTGTCTTTCTGTGCTCTGTTTTGTCACTTAGCTGCCTCCAAAGAGGAAAACCAGAGGAGTGTCCAGTAGGGAGTTGTTGTTAACAGTGACATGCTGTAGCATGGTCAAAAAAGAATAAAAACTGAAAACAGGCTATTAAATTGAATGGTTCTTAACTTGGATTTTAATATAATTGTTTTTACAATACTATGTATTTTAAGCATTTCACAACATTGTTCTGAGAAAGGGTCCACAGGTTTCAGCATACTGCCAAAGGAATGATACAAAAAAAAAAATTAAGAATTTCTGACTTGGGATGTCATGAGGGAACTTTGAGAAAATAGTTTCAGTAGACTACTAAGTGGAATAAAATTTAGGGAAGAGGGAGGGGAGAATTGAAATGATTATGATGTAAAGATCAAAGGCATCAATAACATATTTATTTTTAATTATAACAATTATAATCCTAATTAATGCGTTACTCTTTCTTGCCTATAAACATTAAGCCCATAATGCAAATGAAAGAATTTCTATCCTTACAAAAGGACTTTTCCTTAATATGTTATGTAGAATTAACGTAAAATCAGGAGCTAGTATTACATGTAATGGGGATAAATTAAAAGTCTTTCCAGCAACATCAGAAGTAGAGCAAAAGTGTCCATTATCATCACTACTTTTTCAAAAGAAATGCTTACTTTATCACTAAGACAAGGAATCAAGGGAATAAACTTAAATAAGTCAATTGCTTTTTATAGGTGATACAATGGTTTATGTAGAGAACTTTAAACAACTGAAGATCACTTGAAATAAGTTCATCAAAGTTGCAAGATATAAAATAAAATCATATACATCATAAACATTTATCTATATTACCAACAAAACCTAGCAGACAGAGAAATTACATTTAAAATAACTAAGAATGTATAAAATACTTGGAAGTATACCCACCAAAACACATGCAAGAACTATATGGATACAATCACAAATCTTTAAAGATTTATATAGATTCTAAATAATTGGAGAAATAATCTTTCTAGACTGAACCAATTAAACTAGCAAAGCATTCCTTTTTAGAACTAGAAGAAAATAAAATTCATTGAATGGTTCAAAAGGTCACACATCTCAAACTACTCTATAAAGCATTAATTTTCAGGTGATTTGGTTTTATAACAGATGAGATATACAACAAAGAATCCTAGTTTTTGATAATGCCAAAAAAAAAATTAGTTTCTTGGGTAAGGACTCACCTCTGAGGTGATTGTTCATTCAAAACATTCTATCTTTGCCTCCTCTATATGTAAGCTTCTTTGACAATCTGATTCCTATCTTTTCAGGGGTCATCTTTATGCAAATAACTCCCAAATCCATTTCTTCAATTCTGCCTTTCAGCATTCCAGTTCCATAACTTGACCATGGATTGTCCACCAGTACTTGATACTCCACATATCTTTCACAAAACTTTGTTTTGCTTCTCTTAACTTGGTTGTATGTATCAGTGGCGCAACCATTTGCAATGTCATGTGTTCAGAATAACTTAGTGTTATGTTAGCAAGTCCTTTCCATTCTACTTTTGCAGTATGTGATCTAGCTCCTTCTGCTTTCATGCCACATAACCCCTCACTACTACTTATCTACACAATTGCTTTACTTCCAGCCTCCAAACTCTTGTTGCTGCCATTGTCAAACATATCTTCTACATATTGACATCAGAGATGTTGTAAAAACAGCTTTTTTTCTGTTATTCAAGGCCCTCTGTAATCGGATGTCTCCCTATTTTTAAGCCTTATTTCACATTGTTCTCATTCACCTATTCTTCATCTCAGCCAAATTGAAATGTATAGTTCCCCACCTGACCTGCCTTTACTGTCTCCTCTTTGCTCACACTTTCCTCTATCACTGGAATCCCCACCATTTGTAACCAATCCTTGTTTAATTTCTGAATTCCAAGGCATCCTTTAAACCTAGCTTAAATACTGCCTTTTCAGAAACTTTTCAAAGTCCCCAGATCTGCAGTCACATTTACTCTCTTGTCTCTTTGATGCATTCACCATTTCTTTTTGTTGTGTTCTAATTATTTGGGTAGCTGTCTTTACCAGACTCTCAAATTTAAAATAGCCAGGATCCTGTTTTATTTAAACTTGGTATATTCCTTCCCCCCCCCCCCCTTGAGGCTGGGGTTAAGTGACTTGCCCAGGGTCACACAGCTAGGAAGTGTTAAATGTCTGAGACCACATTTGAACTCGGGTCCTCCTGAATTCAGGGCTGGTGCTCTATCCACTGCGCCACCTAGCTGCCCCCATAAACTTTGTATATTCCTAATTCCTTGCACAGGATACTTAAATTAAATTAAATTCATTTGCAAGTCAGGACATCACTTTCCTAATGTAATGACCCTCTTTGAGACAAAGAACTTATATTTGTTGAGGACTGATTCCTTGTTATATTTATGATTTTTCATCTTTTTTTAAAAAATATAAATTTTTGAAGAAAGCATTGAAAATAAAGCATTTTGAGGATTGTTGCTTGGAGATATTCATGAAAGGTACAGGTGGAACCAACCTATAAATTTTCCCTATAAATTAAAAAAAAGTTGTTTAATATTTTAAGCAGAATATCTCTATATTTTTCCCAAGGAAATGATTGAAAATTATGTTCACTGGAATGAAGATATTGGAGAATGGCAGCTGGTAAGTATACTTTTACAAGCATTAACATTAGAATAACCTGTTAGTCCCATGTTTGCTAATTAATTCTTTTCTTTTTATTTAAGAAATGTGTTGCCTACACAGGAAATAATATGAGGAAGCAGACTCCAGTACCTGATAAAAAAGAGAAAGATGTAAGGGTTTCATTACTTTTGTTGCTATTACTGTTGCTTTAAGAATGTTGTTTATTACATTGTTCAGCCAGCCATATGGCCATGTTGTCCTTTACCTATGGAAGAAGGTGTTAGGATTACAAGGTGATAACTCAGATTGTCTGGGCAATTCTCTAGCTCAGAATTCACACCTTTGGTTCGGTCCTTGAAAGGGAGTTTACACCTTTGGACTTCTGAAGAGGAGTTTACATATTTGGAGGAGTTTACACCTTTAAGCAGAGCAAGTTCATTGGTTGAAGTATTTTCCCACAAGCCCCTGAGTTCTCACGTGCCCATTCTCTGCAAGGATAAAAGAGGCAACATTGAGCCTGGAAAACAGTCTGACTAGGAGATTGAGTTTAGACGGCAGTCTGGAAGGATAATGAGATGACCGGACCTTACATTTTGGCACCCAACGTGGGGCAAGGACTGATTCTGAGCCCTTCAGAGAGAGCTAGCCTGGACTTTCACATGAAGTTCTTTTAAGAAGAGTATTGTTCAAAGGGATATTCTAGTGATTATTGTAGGGAGAATGCTCAGGTAACACTCATTGTGGCTCAATGACTTAACTTTATTCCTCTGGTGTTTATCTGCAGATAGAGGATCCTCAGACTATTTTGGAATCTGAAATATGTCTATAATGATTTCTTTAATTGCTGCTTTGGTTTTAGGCCAACAGGGAAATGTGACAGTGATAGAAGGACTTGTCATATCTATTTCTAGAGAAATGTGTCACACATCAGAGGTTTTTATTTTTTGCCCTTCTAGCGCTTGATCATTCTTTATTCACTAGACTTAGGATAAGAATGTCAAGTTGCTTGTGTAGAAGACATCTTTTTGAATTGCATTTTTTTGTGACTTTCATAGAATTTGATATTCAATAGAGTGCATTTTTTAAATGGAATTAAAATTGTTCCATGTTTTCTTTTACTTAGCCCTTCGAAGTGGACCTTTCCCATGTGTATTTAGCTTATACTGAGGAAAGCCTGAGACAATCTTTGATGAAATTAGAGAGACCACGCACTTCAAAGGGAAAATCAAGGCCCAAAACTGGAAGAAGGTAAGAATATTTTTTGAATCTTATAAATCCTGTCTTAAGCTATTCTAGTCATTAAAATACACATTTTGTTTTTATTTCTGTTAATACAACCAAGATTTTGGTTGAGACATTAAAGATCTCATTTGAAAATTAGTTTCATTAAGAAATATTACATTGATTTTTCCAGCCATAATATATCTGATCAAAAGAATTTAAAAGGAATTTAAAAGAAATGAATTATTCTAACCCTTTTGACTTAGCTAAGATTATGCTGAGTCTCCCTTTGTTCTTTGTAAACACCACAGATATCTCCTGCATTGTCTTAGTCTCAAAATCTTTTGAGTCATGAGACAGATTTGTAACTAAGCTCTTCTGGTGAGATGCCTCTTTTGCTAAATCAGTTGTTTCAGTGGTGTTTGTTAACAGACCATTTCTGATAGATTTCTTTCCATTTTCTCTCAATTTAGGGAAATGTCCCTTTCCATGTCTATGTGTTTTCTTCTTTGAGTTTCTATCTACTTCACATTTGTGTCAAATAGAAGTTGTATTAGTAGCCACATTATTCATCAGCCAACTGGCATAATAGAGATAAGTAGCTTATCAAGAAAAAGTTGGAGTCCCATGAGTTAAGCTTTCATTTGTTCCAATTTTTCCCTCCAACTCTATGTCCAAAATGATCATAGGATCTTTAACATCTGGAAGTGATACTATCAAGGCAGGAAGTGAGAAGCTTGATTTTTTTCAGTATTTTGAAGGATAAACATGATTTTGTGTCTTCATAACATTTTCATTTCTTGACAATTGAACTTGATATAAGCTAATTATGTATACATGGCTGAAAAAGTACTAACTTTTACATATTTTAGACTTAACCTTACTGGATGCTTCTAAGGAATAAACAGTCTACTTTTTATTATAAAATCCCCCCCCCCCACTTCGCTGCCTGAGAAGTCAGCTTGATAGAAGTAATAATTTTAAAGATTATCTGTTATGAAATATGAAATATGTATCACACTATGTAAATGCTCACATTTTGGCCTTTTGAGAAAACATTCATTTTCTTCTTGTTTTCTCTCCAAAACAGAAAGCGTTCTTCGAAGCCTGAGACTGTGATTGATTCTTTGCTTCAGTAAACGTTTACAGATCTGAAATCACAATAAAATTAGTACATGTTCTAATGGTTGGCCTAGCTATTTAGTTTACCTGAGAACATTGAGGATTTTTCTGTAATTTCATACAGCCAAGGCTATAAAATAATGCCTTATTCTGGAGTAAGAATTAGAAATTATCTTTTGTCCAAAAACTATTATGCTGTATATGTTATATAATATAATGTGTTCCAACAGCATAACTAGTAGTTGTTAAATTGTCATAATGTGCGCTACTACTATTTGTTTTATGTAGGAAAATTTGAAAGACCATAGTTGCACAGTGGCAGTGTTCGATGCATATGTAAAGTAACAAGTTATTTACCCAGGACCTTCATAGAGAGAAACTGAATTTTAAGACATGAAAAAAGTTAAATGTCATGTCATGCCTTGCACATAGAAACTGGCAGCTTCAAGTATCCTGTGTTGAACTGTTGTATTTGAATGTGGTAGCTTTCATTTATGATATGGCTCTCTTTCACTATTTGAATATTTGCTCATTGCAATGGTAGTATTTGCTGTAGTTAAAGTAAGAAATGAAGCAGCTCATCTAAAGAAAACAGAACACATCTTTATCATGTCAACAAATAATGTACACTGACAATGTACTCCTTCCTCCTTTCCAATCTTCCTGTATCCCCATTGTCTTACTGTTAATTTAAATTCAAATGAAACATACATTTTTGTTTGGGCTAATAAAGATAGCAAAGCCTGTGGATTTATATTTTCAGTGAATTGTCGCTAATTTAAGGGTGCCACATTTTTTATAACAAGTACTTAGAGAAATCATGAAATCAAATAAGTTAATGATTTAAATAGCCATTGTATTGCCTATGCTGAAATCTATTTAATGTATCGTAGGTGAATTGATGTTTTGAGAGTATTTAAGTCTTTATTGGATTTTAGTTATTTACTTTTGGAGTGAAAGATTCTCATTCTTCAGAAACCCCCCCCACACTAAATGAATAAGAAGACTTAGAAATTAACCATTGATAAAAGAAATCAATTGAGAGCTTTGCAGATGCAGTTGGTGTTGCCTTTGAGTTAGAAGCAGAACAAAAAAACACTCACCTGGAAGATGTTTAGAGGAAATTGAATTTCTTCTCAAGCCCATTAAGCTGGAGATTTTTATTTCCCTTCTTCAGATTTTCTGGATTCGGAAGTGTGGAGCATACATCTTTACCTCTTCTCACACAGTCATTTGAGTGAGGTCATTTCCCTATTTAATACTGGTTGGGTGTTTAGTTATGATTTTTACAATGTACAAAGTACTTTATTAGAAACTCATTCATCATTCTTTTCATGATTAGTCAGCTACAAAATGGAGGGTTACTTTTTTTGCTTGAAACTTGCACTTCTACTAACCACTAGCATTTTAATTTTTTGTGTGAATTTTTAAATTTAAAGAAGTCATTGTTAGCTAATGCTTTAAACCTCGTTGGTTTTAAATGTCTTAAATCCTCAAAAAACAGTATTTGTTGACTTAACATGATCTCAGTAAGCATTTTAGATAATCATTTATGATTTTTTTTTTTTTTGGAACTAAAGGGGTGAAAAATTGGTAAGTTATCTCCAAGAAGAAGGAGCACTGAAGTTCCTGAGTGTGATGAGAATAATTTGTGTTCTCTCTTAGTAGTATATGAGAAATTTTAAAATCTTCAATACTTCCTCATTTAGAATTTATGACTAAAATACTATGAAGACTTTGAGTTGAATTTGTGTCCTGAAAAACAGTGTCATTAAGATTCCTTAAAAATTTACCTGTTTGGGGGCAGCAAGATGGTGCGGTGGATAGAGCACCAGCCCTGAAGTCCGGGAGGACCGGAATTCAAATGTGAATTCAGACACTTAACACTTCCTAGCTGTGTGACCCTGGACAAGTCCCTTAACCCCAATTGCCTCAGGAAAAAAATTTACATGTTTTTCCAAAACCTCTCATGCACTGGAGGCCAAATGGCACAGAGGAAAGAGTGGTAGATCTGGAGTCAGAGGGTGTGGATTCAAAGCTAGGTCTGAGACTATCATCTTTTGACCTTGAGCAAAGTGGTTAACTCTCTGAGCCTTGGTTTTTCTCATCCATAAAATGAGGGTTTTGGATTAAGTAGCCCCTCTGGCCTCTTTTTAGCTTTAAATATTAAACTCTTCTGAATTCTGGGAGTAATGTCTGCAGAGAAATCTTTTTTGTCCAATAGAAGTATAGTTAATATTTTTCCTTTTGTAAGTACATTATTTTTCAGCCTTTAACTCAATGAAAAAAAAAGTGTGCTTTAATAAAGGAAGTATCTTTGAATATAAAAGTATATAATATATAATAGCTTACATTTATAAAGTGCTTTAATATTCTCAAGGCACTTTATATTCATTTTCATTTGTTCTTAACAATATTTTGAGTTAGGGAGTATTCATATTATTATCCCCATTTTACCGAAGAGAAATTTGAGATTCAGAGAGGTAGGTAGTATTTTGTCTGAAGTCTTACAGAGACAGGATTTGAATCCAAGTCTGTCTGACTCACAGTACAGTGCTCTTTTCACTACACTAGAACATAGATTACATCCCATGTCATTTTTTCCCTCTAAAGACAACTCATATCTATGAAAAAAATGGTTGTTTTCAATGATACAGAAAATTGAAGTGTTTATGCTGGCGTTTTTATGCTAGATGAATATAATTTTCTTAGTTTCATAAGATATTGACATTAGATTTATTGACCAGGAAGCTTTGAAGCAAAGAAGGGATTGAGTTTTGAGCCATTCAGTAGTTATGATAAAGTTTACATAACTAGTATGCTAAAGTGAAATAAATTCATAAGACTCACTACATTTAAAAACCCATAGGCTTGAGTTTGTAGTGACTTCAGTGAAAATTCCATGAAAGTGCACAACACATAGACATTCTTAAAATGAGTAGACTTATTCATTATATAGATAAACTTGGTCTAAAATACAAATAATTAGGCTCTCGACTATTTCTTATGTTTTCCTTTCATTTAAAAAGTAATAAGAATTACTTATTAAAAGTAGCACTGACAGCATTGATAGGGGTAGAGGTTATTAATTTATAGTTTGTGATGTCATAACTTTTTTAGGGTATTAAAATATAGTGTCATTCTTCATAATATACATAATTCTTCATTAAATTAAATGCTAGTTAACTAACTACTAAGACTTTTCTGAATATGCACACAAGATGATGTATATTTCTCTCAATCACAGTTGTTAGTTGACATGTCTGTGAAAAATTTTTGGGTAGGAGGGAGAATAGTTTTTATTTTTTATTTAATAAAAACTTTTGATACTTTAAAAGTTAGTTTCAATTAAACACTTATAGCCTTAAATGTTTTGCTTTTTCTGTGATCCATTTTACCTATAACACTCATTTTAGTTTTAATATTTGTTATGCCTTTTTATTTTGTTTTATAATATGTTTTTAATAATTTCTCTTTCCCCTAAAATCATATCATAAGGAATCTTCCTTCCTCCCCCCACCTTCCCTCCAAGGCTGGGTTAAGGAAAAAATCTCTTTTCTCATTAGAACATATTGATGTTTGGTCAAGTTTTAATGTATGTTTATACTTTAATGTTATTTAACTATTCCTGGTTCTAAAGTGCTAGAAAATCATCTTCCTTTAGTGCCTTTGATGAATTTACACTGTAGTCTAAACATATAAACTTTTAGCAACAATGCTGTGTATGAGCCCTAAATAAACATTGTACAGTTAGCTTCATTTGTAGTATTTCTTTAATTTTGAAAATAATTATTTGTTTAATTTTTATGTAAAAAGTTTATTTATGTTGTAAATACCAGTATTGTATGTATACATAATAGCATGTTCATCCTGATGAATAAAAATTTTAAGGTTAATGTGGATTTGATCCTTCTCAATTCTTTTAATGCATATTATTCTGTTTTTAAGATATTTTATAGGCACCAGATATTTTTTATGCTTAGTAAATCACTTTATTGGCAAGGGAATAACCATTTTAATAGTAATAGTATCTACTCTGTTCCAGAAAATGTGCTTAACAAAGATTTCATTTGAGCCTCACAAGAACCCTTTGAAGTAGGTCCTATTATTATCCTGATTTTACTGTTGAGGAAACTGAGGCAAACAAGAGTTAAATGACTTGCTCAGGATGATATAACTAGCAATTTTCTCAGGTTGGGTTTTAACTCAGGAGTTCCTTACCACAGGCCCAATGCTTTGCCACCTTGCTACTCCACCAGTAGTGCTCCAGAGAAAGAGGCTTGACTCATTTTAAATCCAGAAGGGTGTGAAATGTCAAAAAAAATTGTTCAGAAAATTATACTTTAAATATTCATTACATCTGTATGTCTATCATACAACAGTACTCTAGGATCAAGATTACTATCTTATAGTTTGTGATTTTATAACTTTTTTTAGGGTATTAAAATATAGTGGCATTCTTCATACTGTACACAATTCTTCATTGAATTAAATGCTAGTTAACTAATTACTAAGACTTACGAATATGTGCACAAGATTTAAGATTGCTATCTTTTCATTCACAGATTCTAATATCTCATGATATTATTCATACCCAGATTTTTTTCATCTTTTAAGAAATTGGTGTGCTCACAAGTGACTGGTAAAATAATTGTAAGGGCTCAGATTAGCCCAAACATCTAATGAACATGGTGTCTTTCTGCAGGTCACATTTTAAATTAGCCTGCTTAAAATATTTGTCAGTTTTGCATTGCCCTCAACTTTTATGTTGAAAACCTTGTTTTTGATTCCCTATTCCTGACATTTTTCACATCTAACTAGTTACTAAGCCTTATTAATTCACATGTTTTCCTTCCATTTTATTCCCATTCTTCATATTTAAGTTCCAGGGTGGCTTCCTTATGTGGTCATCTAAAGCTGGAATGGCTGGCTATTCACTAAGTAAACTCCAAACTCCTTTCCCTGGCATAATGCTGTATTCAGATTACATATTTTCCAAACATGCCCTGCTTCATTTCCCCGTTATGCTATTTGTTATTATTGGAACACCCTTCCTCCTCCTTTTCAGTTGAATTCCTCAATAGTTAACCTCCATTTTATTGATCTTTTCTACTGGGTACCTTATGTAATATTTAGTTTTGTGTCTCTCTAATGTACTCATGTATTTTATATTATAGTTATTTGTATATATTTCATTTCCCTACTAGACTATAAGTTTATGATAACATACCTATACTTTGTATCTTTCTCAGGGCTTAGCACCATATATGTCCAATTTGATTACTTAACAAATGTTTACTGAATATAATATGAAAAGCTAAAAGAGTCACAAAATAAGTTAGGTTATTACTCTTGCTGAATTCACTGAAATTAGTGAATTCATCTTATTTTTGAAGAATGTTAAAAAGCACTTTAGATTGCCTACACACTACTCCTAGAAATTTTAGTAAAGAGCTACAGTGACAACCATTTTCGTGGGTCTTCATCCTACTTTTTCTTGCTTACTACCATAAGTAAAATTTCTATAGACTTAAAATCTGGAAACACAAAGAATTGCCATTATTTATACAAGACAGTAAGTGAACTGAGATTTATAGTTATAAATATATAGCACAGTTGAGATGAGGGTCTAAACCTAAAACTTTAAAAAAAAAACTTTTTATGCTAACACATTTGGCAAAATTATTTGAACTTAATGACTACTAAGTTGTTCCATTCTCAAAGGCAGATAATTCAGTCCTGCTTTGGAAGCTAAATAAGTGAATGTGTGGGAAAATGAATCTGAAAAGGCTACTTCAAAAAAAGCTAGTTTCCTCTTAGCATTTGCTGGGCTTCCTGTGACCCAGTCTTCATTTCTTTTATCAGTGTTATCTGAACATCATATTGTCATACTCAAAACATGTATAACTTTGAATTTCTTTAATAAAGATCAGTTACTCCCACTTTTGGAGGTTGGGAAAATTTTAGTGTTTAATTGGAGACAAGATGTATTTATGTAGAAAGGCACTTAACTGGGACTTTACAACTAATAAAATGTTTATCAAAGTTGATAAAAATCTTAACAAGAGGATATTGCCTAACCAAAAAATACAAGCTGTATTACAGAGTAGTCATGGGAACTTTGCTTTCTATTCCAGTGTAGGTAAGAGAGGGTTGAGCGTATAATGATTAGCCTACTACCTCAAAAAGTTGATTGTAGTAATATAACTATATGCTGTGAGATTGAAAATATTATATAATAAAAGTTGATTACTTTCCTCTGAACTTCTACAGTACTTGGAGTTGATATCATAACAATCTAGTACCTCATTACATTGCCATCTTGTACTATTTTGTAGTCGGCTTGTCTTCCCCTAACAAAATCATAAATTTTCTGAAGCCAAATACCATGTCTTAATATATTTCTGTAATTCTGCATTGCTGAAAACATGACAGGTGATAAATATATTTTTGTTTATCGAAATTGTGGGACAGTAGTTTGACTTATCTAGAAAATAAGACAAAAAGATGTGCTTATAGGAACAAAGGTAAAAAACTAGAGAAAGTGAGTAAAGCATTTCCATTCATCAAGTTCTCCATTTGAGTGGGGAAATATTTCCTTGCTTAAATTTAAATTCAGGGGATCCATAATGTTCTTTTGGTGACATCTTCCCCTTTGCAATTTAAACTTGCAATTCAGTCAATTGGCCTCCTTTTCTAAATGAAATTATTTCTCAAATGAGATAATGTATAGAGAAGTACTTTGAACTTTGAAGCACTAGACAAGTTTCAGGTGTTATCAAGTTATCCTTCCTCTCCCACACCCCAACCCCATTGTCTTTGTCCTTCTAGGTACTGAATACCCTCTCCCAGAAGGCTTCACACTGAAGTTGCCCAGAACCCTGCTCCAATCCTTGGGTCCAGCCCTATACCAGCAGTCATTTATTGGGGACATGTAAATAGGTTACCTTACCAACTAGACTGTATGTTCCTTGAGGGCAGAAACTATTTTTTGCCTCTTTTTTTTTTTTTAAACATCCATCATTTAGCATAATACTTGGCACATAGTAAGTAAGTACTTAGTAAAGTACTTTTATTATTTACATAGTAAATATTTAATAAATGCTTGTTGATAAATTGACATGGCCACACTGCTTAAATGAACACAAAGTCACAATGCAATCCTGGTAAGATGGTAAACCTTGCCACTGCTCTCTAAGGTGCACTGTTAACATCTGCTATGATGCTATGCATTCTGGACACTTAGTATTGCCACTTGACCGTCAGGCCTCTTGGGCTTTGTCATGTTATCTACTACTGCCCCCAGGAGTCCCTGGGGTTGTCCATCTGTCCTTCAGTGTATAGTTTCCTCTCACTTCAAGAATGGCTCCTTCAGAGGAAGAGCTGCTACACTTGCCCAGTGCAGTTATTTTTGCATAAAGGGTCCCCTTCTCCCACTCTCTGCATCTTAGCTGGGTAGGTAAAATCCTACAGATTTTTTAAAGCAGGGTATTAAGTTCTTTTGTTTTGCGGATGTTGTGGCAATCAATTTAAGCCTATGACACCCTTCTCAGAATAATGTTTTTATGTTTGATTTTTGACAAGCAATCAGGATTAAGTTTTGAAATCAGGGTTAAGCTATCAGGGTTAAGATCTGTTGAAATAGTTTATAAAAATATTTTTAAAGAACAAGTTCATTGATCTCAGTTTAAAAACCTTCTGATTTAATAGCAGTGTAAAAGCCACCTCCTTCCTGAAGTTTTCCCTGATTGCCCTCTCTCTACCTTTTTTCTTCCTTTGAATCAACATAATATTTTTCAACTTTTATGGCATTATATTCTGCCTTTTTATTGTTGTTACTGTAAACTCCTTGAGGTTAGGGACTTATTCTTATCTTTTTATCTCACTTAGTATCTTACCCATAGCCTGTCAATTAAATTTGCTGACTTAAAGAATTAACTGATTGGTATGGATATACCCTTCACTAGTGTAGGTTGCAGACCTTCCACATCTTATCACATAAGGGATTCTTGTTTGTGTTTTCTCCATCTAACAAGTATAAGCCCTGCTTCTCATCGGCTTAGGAGACCTTGATAGGAGACCATGGATGAACTAAGATAGTACAGTGGTTAGAGTGGGTCTGGAGTGAGGAAAACCTGAGTTAAATGTGACTTCAGACACTGGCTATGTGTCTTTGGGCAAATCAACTTCTGCCTCAGTTTCCTCAGTTGTAAAAGGTATCCATCTCCTAGGATTATTGTAAGGTTCAATTGAGAAAATCTTTGTAAAGTGCTTAGCACGGTTCCTGGCACCAAACAGGTACTTTTCCCTTCCATACTAATTCTTAAATGGTTGACAGATGAATTGAAAAATTAGAAGACAAAACAACACTTGTGTACTTTCTCATTGGCCTTAAGAGAATAACTTTCTTAATTTCTGGTTGCATAATCACTTTCTAGACTAATCTTTTGTAGTTAAAGGGTTAGTTTTGTTTTTTTGGGGGGGTTTTTTAAATCCCCTTCCCCTAATTTTTTTGAGGGCTAATGATTCCCCCTTTTAAAAAAATACTATGATTTTATCACTTCCACAGGTGGCATTTTATTTAAAATTATATCTAGATGTGTTGCAGCTGTCACAAATTAGTTTTGAATTGGGCTTTGTGGCTCTGGGAGTATGTGAAATAGGAGACTATAAACCAGTGTAATTCGGGGTGAAAAAAAGCCATGATATTAGGCCTAATTTTTTTTTTTCCAAAAGTATGTTTAAACAAGTATGTAATGACTTGTCATCCCTTAAATTCATATCAGGCCTTTCTCAGAGATTCTAATACCAAATTCTTTGATGGTTATATTGTCTTAAAAAGAGTTTCCTAATTTTATCTGCTTTGTTTTCCTCAACTAGATTTTAACCTCCTTAAAGGGGCTGTCATATGCATTTTTTTTAATCTATTATCATAGCACCGAATCCAATTCTAGAGCCATACTAGACACTTTATTTTTCAAAGAAATGGAAATCCATAACTAATAAAAATAGCTAATACTGATTAAAATGAAATATTAATCTTAATATATATTTTATTTAATTATACATTATAAATATATAAATATACTGTTTAAAATATATAACTATAAGGAAATTATAAATTAAGATTTGTTCTCTAAAACTGTGTGCTTTTTGAAAATATCTTCTGATTGATGGTTTTTAGTTTGCTCAGGAAATCTTGCAATTTAGTAATCTTGGTTTCATTCACAGGACATTTGGTCTGTAAAGGGAAACATTATACATCAGCTTATTTCATTATTCTACTTTTGCCACTAAATCTGTTTACTTGGGGACAAATCTATTTTCAGCTCCTGACTTAGACCCCCATGGCATCTCATTAAAAGTAGATATTTTCCAGGATATTATGAATTTGTTTTAATTGGACCTTATGTCTACTAGTGGAATAGCAGGAGATCATTTGCTTATGTTTTGTACCAACAATTTTGGCTATTGAAAACGATGCTTATATCTACATCAAACATATAAAACAGATAACTGGCTATAATTTAGCAACATACTGTGTCTACCAATGGAAGATAAATTCACATTTACATGTCATTTTGAATGGCAACTTTAAACATCTCTGTCACATTCTTAGCTGCTTACATTAATATTCCTAGAAATATGCTGTTGAGAATGTGGGTAGTTTATCTTGTTATGCTGTAAAAGTTTGAGGAAAAATGCATGGATGGTAGGTGGGACCTATCTACTAGCAGTGGTATGAGAATCATAAACTTTTTAAGGGCAAAAGGGATCTTAGAGATCATCTACCCCCAATTCCTAATTTTGCATGAAATAAATAACTCACGTATAATAAAGAAAATGGCTTGCCTAATTAGGGTCACAGTAATATATGAAAATATTTAGATGGACTCTGTGAAAATAGTGACTAAATGATGAATTGGGCAGTAGATTAGTGATAAAGGTGAGCAGTAGAAGTGCATGCAGTTATCACTGACCTGATTCACTAAATGCATTAGGTTTCTACACATTTTCTTTAGCTCTTGTGTTGGACAGCTGTTGGAGGCCTGTTGAAGCACAGTGACAGCTCTGCATAATGTTTCAAAGTCATTCACTGTCTAGAAAAAGAAATAGTTGTCAAAGAAGCTCATAGTCTCTGTCACTGTTCCTGTCTGTTTCTTCTGTTTCTGTCTCTTTCTCTCTGTCTCTCTCTGTCCCTTTGTCTATGTCTCTTGTCTTTCTCTCTCTCTGTTTCTTCTGTCTTTGTGTCTCTCTCTTTCTCTTCCTCCCTTCCCCCTTTCCCACTCTCTAGGAGGGATTTATATTCAGACCACATTTCATATTTTTTTAAGGAGGACAAATAGATGTAAGTTTACTTATCTAAATATCAAGTATATTTTGACTGCCTAAAGCTCCATCTCTTATATAAGTCTAAGAGGAGTGTTAAAAGTTTTTTGGATAAAAATAGAGCTAAAAGGGTTGTATATGTTAAAATGAAAACATGCTTTAAGGTTATTTCTCTTAAATATTGTTAGATTTATGTTACTCCCAAGGATGTACAAGTCACCTTAGTGGAATGGTGTAAGTACCTATTAGTCAAAGATCACTTTGATCTTTAGCTTTTCTTGAACAAAATTGGAGCCTTCTGTTTCTGTAATTAGGGATTTTAGAACTTTACCATTGACACATCATGGAGACTTTAGCATTAAAGAATACTATTTCAAATTATGTTAAGGAAAGCAGCTTTAAATATAGGACCAGACAGCATAAAACATAATAGCCAATGGCAGTGGTCTTCAAACTTTTAAAATAGGGGGCAACTAGTTCACTGTCCTTCAGACTGTTGGAGGAGCCGGACTATAGTCTCATTTGGGCCCCATGGGCCCCTCAGCCCATTTGCCATAAACCAGCAGGCTACATAAACGTCCTCAGTGGCCCGCGGGCCGTAGTTTGAGAACACCTGGCCTATGGCATGGGGTCCAATATTAGTTATATATCCTGATATTTTTATTAAACTTAGGTGCCTGGAATCTCATTTCAGAGCCAAAATAATTCAAATCTGTATTTGCTGATTTTGTTGTTTCCTTTAGCATTAATCCATTCTGTCAGTGAAATCAATACCAGCTCGACAAATAGAAATTCTCTTGTGTTTTAAAAGCAGTTCTTTGATGGACAGGAGTTTCTCTATTGTGAACCTCTTTGAAAGGATGTTTGTATTCGTTATGTTTGATAACAAAGCCCACAGTATATTGAGTGAGAATAGCCCACTATATATTAAATGAGAATCTCAGAATAAAAAATTACTTCATCTAATCCTTACATTTGAATAGGATTCCTTCTATAACACCCCTGACCAGTGGTCATCCAGCTTTTCCTGAAGATTTCCAATGAAGGGAAGCCCCCAAAGCAAAACAACCTCCTTTTGAAATGCTCTAATTGTTAAGCAGACCTCAGATCTAAATTCATCTTTTCACAAATTTAGTCATCATCTGCTTTCTAATTTGCCTATTCACTTATTCACTTCACATTATTATTCCAGGACCACCTTGATCCTTAAGTCGTCAGTAAGCAATTATTAAGTGCCTACTATGAACCAGGCACCGTGTTAAATACTGGAGATACAAAGAAAGGCAAAATATAAACAGCCATTGCCCTCAAGCAGCTCATAATCTGATTTGAGAGACATCTAGTAAATGAATAAGCTACATGATAAATATAACTGAGAGAAGGCATTAGAACTAAGAGATTGGGAAAGTCTTCTAGTAGAAGGTAGGATTTCATCAATTACTTAACATCTTTACTCAGACCATAATTATCTTCCCCATTGGTAGCCTAGCCTGTGTCAAGATTCCTAGGCTCTGATATGTTAGCTTTTGCCTTTTTTTTTTTTTTTAACCAGGATGCAGACTTCATGTTACTTCTTGGCCCTCTATGTGTCATATCACCAAAGGTTCCCCAGTTATATGTTGTCTTCTTGAGAGGACTGTTTGTCTTGTCAATTTTTATATCCCCAGTAGTTGGCACAATGCCTAGCATATAATAAACATTTACTAAATATTCTATCTACCCATTTCTCTATTTGTTTTATTGGATGAGATACTATGCTTTACAAATCACTTTCTATAAAAATCAAATAGCCTGTTGATCTATACCAGCGATTACATCCACATGAGTCACTTATACTCACCATGGCCAGCTGAGAACATGAGGATTCCTCAGGTAACAACTTTGGAGTACTGGAATTCTTGACACATACACACACACACACATACAAATCCAATGTGTTGGATTATTTAAAGATATTACTTAGGAGTATTTAAAAAAACATTTTTTCCCTACAAATACTGCCTTTCTTGGATACAGTTGTAGGTATTTTGCTTTCTTTAAACTTTTTGTTCCACAAATTAATCCAATTAAAAGAAGAAAAATAAAACAAGGATGAAAGAAAGAATACACTGAAATTATTTTAGAAGATGTCCAACAACTTAGGGACTGTTAAAAAGAGAGCTTCCCAAACTGGCTATACCAAACAATGAGGATAATACATTGAGATTTGAGAATGGGAACTTATTGAAGGGGTTATGAGTTACAGCTGCTACGTCTGGACTCAATAAATTCTAATACATAGTTGGAAAAAAAACAAAGTAGTGTCAAAAGCGGGAGCCATTAAATCACACATAAGGATTCCTGTGAACTTCATATTGACTTAGAAAATCATATATTAACATTTTATTTTACTGTATTTTTATTTCGTTAAATATTTCCCAATTCCATTTTAACCTGGTTTGGGCAGCATGGGGAAATTTAATGGACTGCATGTGACTTGCATGCTACATGTTTGAAACCTCTTCTATAGAAGCTTATATGGAGCCACTCTGATATCTATGAGACTTAGAATCATGAATATTTTACAGTTGTTTCACTGACATATTCTTGATTTTTTTATTATAACTTTTATTGACAGAACATATGCATGGGTAATTTTTTACAACATTATGCCTTGCATTCACTTCTGTTCTGACTTTTCCCTTCCCTCCCTTCACCCTCTCCCCTAGATGGCAGGCAGTCTTATACATGTTAAATATATTATAGTATATCCTAGATACAATATATGTGCACAGAACCATACAGTTCTCTTGAGCACAGGAAGAATTGGATCACTGACATATTTTTTAAAATATTGTGTGTCAGATCCTATTTCCAGATAAAAAAGAATGCAAAATTAAATATGGAGACATAGTTCTTGTTCTAAAAGAGCTAATCTTCTAATGGAAATTATCACTATGCTGGAAAATATCAGTTTTATAAGCCAATTATGTATTTAAGACATACAAGGAGTTTGCCAGTGGATTGGAATAGAAGCATGCTGAAGACACAAAAGGAATTCCAAGCAAAGCAAGCTCAAGTACAACAGTTTTGCTTCTCTTAATCTTTAAGATGTTAACTTTGGCTTACTGTTTACAGGTGATGGTGTGGTAAGAAGGCTGACTGGGATCAGGAAGATCTGTGTTCGTCTTTTCTTGGATACATGTGACTATGGACAAGTTGCTTAACTGTGCAGTGCCCCAAACTATTAAGTTACAGTTTAATGGTCTCTCAGACTATTAAGTCATAGACAACTGACTGATCCATATCAGTAAAGAGAGTTTTTACTCTTTACAGTGGCCCAAATAAATGTGTGTGTGTGTGTGTGTGTGTGTGTGTGTATGTGTGTGTATACACACACATATGTGTATATATTTCCCCTATTTTTGGTTAATGCCCTAATTTTCACTGTTGTGTATTTTAGTTCCTTGGAAAATAACTTATTTGTATAAATCTAGTAATCCATCAGAGAGAGATTATGGCTTTCTTTCTTGAATGCAGTCTGTTCATTGCCTACCATGCTTGTTACATCTCCATACTGACAGACTATTGTATGGTACTATCCTAAAACATTTCTTTTGCCCTTCAGTTATGGTACTTTGTCACTCACATTTGCTTCTCTATTTTTTCCTGACTTTTATCTCTTAAAATAATTTTTTTTCTGAGTACCCAAGATAAAGTTTCAATTGGCCTAATTTTTATGCCTCCACAGCCTATCTCTACTGGGAACAATATGGGAGAGTATGTTCTCCTATAAGATACTGCTCACTTTTCAAAGCATCTTTACAAATGTTGTTATGCCATATTCCCTGTGCCTTAGTAGGACTGATTTCATTTAGAAACAAATAAAAGAGGTGAGGTGACTCACTAAAGACTACAGGTAATGGCAGAATTTAGATGAAAACAAAGTAGTTTTATTTCTAGCCCTGGCTACTTCCCATCATATGTTTTTAACCTTATCATGTAAAAGGTTACATCAATTATTTGTTACCATTTACGTTAAGTCTCCTTCAGTGCCTTGAAGCTACATAGAGAATGCTTTTGCCTTCAATTAGGCAAGTTCTAGAATTTTTACTAATTTTTTTCTAGTGTTGTTGAGAAGAGACTTATAAACAACTTCAAACTGCCAAAGATGGGTAGAGGGACCTTGTCTTAGCAAGTTTTTTTTTCCTTTTGTATGACACAATTGAGATCTGATCAAGAAAAGCCCAATGGAAACAAGAGCTATGCAATCACTTGATATTGATGTCATAAAACATAACATTTTTCTTACGATAATCTTATGAAGTAGGCAATACAACTATCTCTGTTTTGAGATGAGGAAAGTAAGTCTTTCCCCAAGGTCACATATGTCAGAACCAGATTTTTAACTCAACCTGACATCAAATCAAAGTGTTCTTCCAAAGCCCAAGCCCAAGTTATGGGTCATCTATCTTTATATAGAGTTATTATGTAATGCTTTCAAATTAAAGTTGAGAAGAAAGTGACTATCTAATTATAGGCAATCCTGCCTCAGGGCTCTCAATAGTCTGCCCATCATTCAGGAATGCATAGAAAAAAGCAGTTAAATAAGAAACAATGGTAAATTGAGACTTTTGGGCTTTCAGTCTTGGTCATGTTTCCATGAAAACAGGAACTGAAGAGCACAAAACTATTGATACAGCTTTAGTGTTTGTCAGAGAAAATTCACTATCAGCTGCTAAATCTGTGTCCTCCCACTATAGAAGAAGAGGGATTAAGGAGACCACTTTGTACTGCTAAGATGATGAGTTTTTAAAAATTTTTTTTCTATAAAGCCTTTCAAAATGTTTTGCTAAGACAGTTAAAGCCCCAATTGCTCTTCTCAAGCCAGCCTTGATGTAAATGAATTTTAGATGATCAGAGAAGAGGAAAAGTGAGAATCTGTCAACATTTCTATTATATACCATTGCTAAGCTAAAGGAAAAGTTCTCTTCTTATTCTGTAACATAATTATCTGTTTCTATTGGTTGAATTTTGTCTGAGAAATTGAACAAACTGACAGAAACATACCAAGTACGTTCTATTAGTACTTTGAATCTGATATAAATTATTGTGGCTTTCTCTGAGTCATTCCCTAAAATAATCAAAATAAACATCAACATTCCCATTTAAGTAGATCAGAATATCACCTTTTTTCTGAAGGCAGATTTTTCATAATTCATTTGCTACATAGCTTTACATGGGATTCTTTGTAGGATACTCTTAACTCCAACTATATAAGTACTCTTACCTTTGTATCCTCAAAGACGTCCAGCACTTCCATTTCAGAGCAGAGAAACTAGCAGGGAAAAGAGAAAGTCATTGAATTATAGAGAAATAATCATTGAATTATAGGAATCCCCAGTTATTCCTTTAAAAAAATAAAAACTAGTCTGGCTAGGTGAAAGCAACTTTTAGATTTTTATTTTTTACTGTTTTCTATCGCCACAAGTATCCATTGTCTTCTCTAGAAGCTGTTGGATTTTTCTAATACCAGAATCATCAGTCTTTTACTCAGACACGGATAAGAGCAGATGCACGATAACCATAGCCTAGGTACCTTTTTCGTGGTGAGAGAGCTTGCAGAGATGATGATCTCTCTAACAGTGCTTCGGCAGTTTCTTCTCTGTCCTTGGACAACATCACTAGTACATGTTAACAGGCAGAACAAAGTTGGTATCAGTTGGAATGTGAGACCCATTCTCAGATCTCTATCAACAAAGTGGCAACAGTTGAGCATTAATTTACCAAGAGACACTAACCGTGTGATTCTGATCTGAGGGGTTCTGTATTTATAGATTCAAATTTGCTGAAATGAAAGGAAAGAAGGTGATTTTGTAATTTTAAAAATCATCGGCATCTGATTATCCATCACTTCCAGGACAGACAATGTCTCATAGAAAAAATTTAAAATTTCCTGTGAAATCATACCAATAGGAAAATGAAACCTTTTAAAAATCAACAACAAAGTTCCAGTGTAGGAAATTGCACCATATTCTGCTCTATAGATTAATCTTTTTTTCTCAGCTTGGGGTTGCTACCAGCTTTTCACTTTGCAGAGGAGGAAGAAGAGGCCACAGGTGTCCAAAATTTGTTTCAGTGCAACTATGTAACCTCCTGAGAAAAACTACATAGTAATAGCAGGAAAGTTTGACTGATAAAGCATTTAGCCATGCTTTTTTTTACTGATGGAGGGAGCACCTCCATAAGCCTTCTGGGGCCAATAAGACTTTCCTCTCACACTTCAAAAGATGAAGAATTCATGGTCATTGTCACCCAATTTGTCCCAATTTCCAGGGACTTTTTCCCTGGCACTGAATGGATTCTGCCTAGGCTCCAGATTTATAATTACCACTGACTTTGGGCATCAGCAATCTCAGGAATGAGTCATTCACTCTTCATTCATTCAACCATTATCCAGATGATCTGGCTGTTCCACAAAAACTCCCATGACTCTGGGCTGGTACTGGGAGTTCTAAAGAGGTGGGATGAGTTGTTTTAAGTTTCAAATCATATCTATGTATTAACCATGGCCCTCTTCTGTTCCAACTATTGATCTCTCTGGTTCAACTAAAATCTCACCTCCTACAGGAAGCCTTCCATTACCTTTCTTTATTCCAGTGCTTTCCCTTTTTTTTTTTTTTCCTGTATATGGCTTGCTTTGTATACTTATTCACATATTTCTTCCATTCATTTTTTTCTTTTCTTTTTTTTTTTTACTGAGTATACACATGCACTCATTGTTTTCTTTTTTTTTTTATTGTATATCCTTTATTATTTTTTTTAATTCATTTTTCCAAATTATCCCCTCCCTCCACTCCCTCCCCCCCCCCATGGCAGGTAATCCCATACATTTTACATGTGTTACAATATAACCTAGATAACAATATATGTGTGTAAATACCATTTTCTTGTTGCACATTAATTATTAGCTTCCGAAGGTATAAGTAACCCGGGTAGATAGACAGTAGTGCTAACAATTTACATTCGCTTCCCAGTGTTCCTTCTCTGGGTGTAGTTGTTTCTGTCCATCATTGATCAATTGGAGGTGAGTTGGATCTTCTTTATGTTGAAGATTTCCATTTCCATCAGAATACATCCTCATACATTGTTGTTGAAGTGTATAGTGATCTTCTGGTTCTGCTCATTTCACTCAGCATCAGTTGATGTAAGTCTCTCCAAGCCTCTCTGTATTCCTCCTGCTGGTCATTTCTTACAGAGCAATAATATTCCATAACCTTCATATACCACAATTTACCCAACCATTCTCCAACTGATGGACATCCATTCAACTTCCAGTTTCTAGCTACAACAAAAAGAGCTGCCACAAACATTTTGGTACATACAGGTCCCTTTCCACTCTTTAGTATTTCTTTGGGATATAATCCCAATAACAGCAATGCTGGGTCAAAGGGTATGCACAGTTTGATAACTTTTTGGGCATAATTCCAGATTACTCTCCAGAATGGCTGGATTCTTTCACAACTCCACCAACAATGTATCAGTGTCCCAGTTTTCCCACATCCCCTCCAACATTCATCATTATTTGTTCCTGTCATTTTAGCCAATCTGACAGGTGTGTAGTGGTATCTCAGAGTTGTCTTAATTTGCATTTCTCTGATCAGTAGTGATTTGGAACACTCTTTCATATGGCACTCATTGTTTTCTATACACATTTCTTTATGGATCATGGTGGGTCTTCCATTAAATTGTAAACTTTTTGAGGATAGGGATTTTCTTTCGCCTTTTTTAGTATCCTCAACACTTAGCATAGTGTTTGACACATAGTAGGTGCTTAACATTTATTGAATTGAGTACCAACTGTGTGCGGAACACCATTGTTTAATAGTATCCAAAACTTTGGGACTCTGTGGACCACAGTACGCCAGTATTCTCCATAAAGTTTTCCCAACAAAGATACTGCAATGATTTGACATCTTTTCCAGTGATTAAATTAAACAGAGATTAAGTGACTTGCTCAGGATCATTCAACTTCAGTTCTAAGTATCAAAGGTCATATTTGAATTCAGGTCTTCCTTTCTCCAATCCCAGCACTCCATCCACTGAGCCACCTAGTTCCCTCCTGTACCATGCTAGGTGCCAAAACATTGCTTAGCAGTACTGTATTTATTAAAATGTTTATTCGGAAATATTCCTAGTATTTGATGTAGACAATCCTTTTTTAAGGTATTTGGGAAAAATTTCAATCAGGTACTGGGTCTTTCAGATTAAAGTAATTGAAACCCAGAGACATTTCTAGTTGTCACCCAGGTTTTTATCCCCCCATCAGCTCAGCTGAACTTTTTTTTTTTTCCTTAAAATTTTAGAGCTAGATTTCCTAGTTTACTATAGGTCACTTTCTACCATATCATACCTGAGGAAGTATCAACATTGATTTTAAACTTCTGTTTTGTAGTTTCTTTCCAAGACATTTTTATAGAAACAGAAAAAGATTTCTAGCATAACAGAGTCAACATTTCCAAAGCACTTTACATACATTTTTATCTCATTTAATTTTTACCATATCCTTGAAAGGTAGGATACTTAAGGGATTATTGTCCTCATATTAAAGATGAGGAAACTAAAGCACGGTAAGATTTATAACCTTATTTGTGGTCCTACAGTGAATATCAGAAGCAGGATTTGCACTCAGGTCAGATTTCAAGGCCAATGAACCTGAATCCCTTTTTAAAATTAATATAATTGAGGCTGCTAGTCTAGGGGAGAGAAATTTGGAAAATGAGTGAAGTCTCCATCAAAAATAGGGCAAAGAATGAAGTTCAATTACTGATCAAAGGGTTTGGGTAAGACATTAGAAAATCATTACCAAAGTTGTTGGAAAAGGGAACATATTTGGTCTGAGTTAAATTCCGACTATCGATAACAATAGATTATACAGATTTTTTTTTTTTACATAATTCTGAAGATCTGACCTTTATACATGATTTGCTCAGCTTTGCAGAGTTTATAACACCCTCTCCCTAAATACAATCTCCTCCTGCTGCCCTATCCCGTCTGTCTGTCTGTATCTCTGTTTGTCTGTGTTTCTTACTTCTTCTGTCTCTGTTTCTCACATACAAGATGAGTGTGTGCGTGCACACCATGAACACATACAAGTTTCTGGTAAATGATGTCCAAGTCCAATCTTGAAAGTGATGTCTGGACTTTAGAGACTGAATAAGCAGAGCTCTGACAACTAGTTGTAGTGAGAAGTCTGCTAAAGTATAGTAGGGAATGAGAGAGCCTAGATTTCAGAATAACAGTAGACCAACTCAGTTGAGGAAACTGAAGCTGAAAGCAGAGTTTTTTTTGTTTTGTTTTGTTTTACTACAGGCAATTCTACTTCTCTAGATCTCAGTTTCTTCATCTGGGAAATGGACACATTTTAGGTCTCATCTTTGACACGAAATGGCATAATTGAGCAAGTGTATATATATATATATATAAACTTCTCTAGGCCTTAGTTCTTCCAGCTCCAGATCTATGACCCTCTGATCATCCCATCTCTATGGCTTCCTCTAGTTCTGATATTCTGTACTTCTGAGAAATGAGATATTCCTACAGGCAATGATTGGCTCCTGAACCAGTATAGCTATATAAAAAAAAGATTTCTGTCATCTTTTCTTTCTTGAATCAAGATGAGATTCTGAGCTTCTAAAGATTGGTGCCATGAAAACAGATTACCCTAATTTTTCCAACATGAAAAAATGATATTCTGTTCACAGAAAACTGGCTATTGAATTTTTAATGCAGGTCCTAAGAGTACATTTCAGACCTACCAGCTCAGTAATTTTCCCACTTTGATTATTATTTTTCAGGGGTTTTTTGCTTTAAAAAAAGGGGGGTGCTATTCTTGGGTCCTTTGTTAATGAGAGCAGCAGTAATTTTAAAGTAGGGATTTTAATATTGCCTTTCTTCTAGTGAGTAATTCCACCAGATCCTATTTGATTAGCACTCCTTTGAAAAATAGATATAATCTCACATTTAATCGTCATAACCATCCTGAGAGGCAAAGTTAAGGATTTGAAACCCTATTTTATAGATGAAAACAGAATGAAAAATGGCTTGCCCAAAGTCACTTAGCCAAATTAATGGTGGTAGTTTTTGTACTTCGGTCCCTTGACTCCCAGTCTTGGATGTTATCCACATACCAGATTACTTCCTGAACATAGAAAAAGATCATTTTATATGAGTCTAGAAAGGAAGGGAAGTTTATGTGGGGAGAAGGAAAAGGAAGAAAAATTAAGTGAAGAAATTGAGAGACCAGAGGAAGGAACCCAAAAATGAAATTGATTAGAAAAAGGAACCACAGTGTCTTCTCTTCCCTTAATCAACTAGCATGTGTTAAGTTTAGATCCAGAGTTGCCAATGAATGTGCAATCCAATGACCTTTCCAAAAATCTTCATTCTCCTTGAATTCTCTGAAACCTTTGACACTGTTGATCATTTTCTCTTCCTTCATACCCTCTTCCCTCTAGGGTTTCAGAATACCCCTCTCTCCTGGTTTTCCTCCTACCTATCTGACCACTCCTTCTCATTTCCTTTGCTAGATCTGCATCTACATCACACCTGTTGGCAACGGGGATTTCCCCAAGACACTACACTGGGCCCTTTATCTCTATATACTATTTTTCTTGGTGATCTCATCAGCTCCCATGGTTTCAATAATCATCTTTATGCAGATAATTCTCAAATCTACTTAACCAACCCTTACTTTTTTTCTGATCTCCAGTTTCACATAACTACCTATTCAATATCTCAAATTGGATAATCCATAAGCATCTTAAAATCAATCTATCCAAAAACTGAATTGTTTTTCTTCCCAAATCCTCCTTTCCAGCTTTCTTATTACTGGTGGAGGTTTCACCATCCTCCCAAGGCTTACGATCTGAGTCATCCTCAACTCTCAGCAAATTCCAGTCTAATTTCCACTTTTGTACCATCTCTTATACATGCCCCATTCTCTCTTCCTTGATTCAGGTCCTTATTACCTCATATCTGCACTGTTGTGATATTCTGCTGGTTGATTCCACTACCTCAAGCCTCTTCTCACTTCAGTCCATATTCCACTTTTTGGTCTTCAAGTCTGACCACATCATCTCCTCACCTTCCTCCTATAAACTCTAGTGGCTCCCTATTACTTAGAAAATCAATTATCTCTGTTTGGAATTCAAAGCCCTTCATAACCTAACCCTTCCTGCCTTTCCACTTTTCTTCTTATCTCTACCTTCCTCCTCATGCTCTACAATCCAGCGCCACTGAGATCCTTATTGTTCATTGCACATGACCCTGTCCCCATTGCCTGTCTCTCCCTCCTCATCTCTGCCTGCTGGCTTCCCTGCTTTTAGATCCTAGCTTGAGTCTCACTTCCACAAGAAGTCTTTCCCAGTGTTCCTTAATCTTCATGCCTTCCCTCTGGTTCCACTTTTTTATTGTCTGTATCTTATTTGTACATAGTTTTTTTTCCAGGCTGTCTTTTAGACTGTCAGCTCTTTGAGAACAGAGACTGTTTTTGCTTATTTTGCATTTCTTTATATCTATAGCACAGCCCTAGGCACATAGCAATCCATGAATAAATCCTATTTGACTGCCTGTCTTCCTTTTAGAGGGATACTGAATGTTTGCATTGTTTCAAATTTCCCCAATTATAAATCTATAAAAACCTTTCCATCAAATAACAAAGGAATTGTCATAAATTCTATACTTGTAAGCACGTTGGCTCCAGTGAACATATCAAAGGAAAATGTTATTAAAGGAATATGAAAATAACAGCTATCTGTTCTGTGCATAGGCAAATCATAGTATTCAAATTTCTATCATATACTATGGTCAATTAATTCAGACTGTTTCCTGAATACTGAAATACTGAAGCTTAAATACATTGGCCATATAATGAGAAGACAAGACTCATTAGAAAAGACCCTTATATTGGGAAAGATAAAAATAGAAGAGAATGGCACAGGATAGGATGAATAAATAGTGTCATGGAAGCAACGAACATGAGCTTGGGCAGATTTCAGGAAATAGTGGAAGACAAAACGGACTGGCATATTATGATCCATGGATTTACAAATAGTTGGACACAACTAAACTGAATTACAACCATATGTTCTTCATGTCCCATCCACCATACATATTCCCTTTGAGTCTCCAGATAAATAATTTTTCCATACCAGACTACTCCCACAAAATCCACTGCACTGTCATCCATCAGTGTAATCATTTTATTAGCATAGATTGCTTGCCTCTGTCCAATCAGCACTGGCCTGAGTGATGCTCCCCTCTCCAAGATACCCAGTGCTCTTCATAGAGATTATTGTGTTAGTAGAGGAAGCCCGACAGCCTCTCCTGATCCAGAAATGATCGTATTCTTTTAGCAGGATATAACCAAAATCTATCAGGGCTCATTCTGTAGACATCTATGTACTTGTTTATAAGAAGAGATTTTTTTTTTTTTTTTTTTTGCTGTTTCATGTCCTGACCTAACATAAAATGGTAACAGCCTTTGACCTATGATTAATATGTATTTTGAAATAATATATTCCAAAAGACTATATGGATAAGCTGTCTTTTTCAAAATATTTATTTCCTTCCTGCCCTACAGTGCAGCCCATTAAAAGGCATGGTGGTACAAGGAAATGTGTATGGTGATGTGAAAAGTCCTGGATTTAAATGCCACATCTGATGCTCACTCTATGATTGTAACCTTTCTGGGCCTCAGTTTGCTCATTTGTAAATAAGGGAATTATACTAGGAGGTATATTTTAGCTTCAGATCTCCAAATTATAATTATATAAAACATATGGGTTACAGTACTGGTTACTATATGACTAATGGTTTGCCAGAAAGATAGCTGAAGGTCTCCCCCAGGAGAAAATCACTCATTTGTGAGGAAAGCTGTTTTGCATAGTAAAAATCTAGTCTTGGAGCAAGGAGAACCAGAATTCAAGACTCACTTCTAATATATACAGGTTTATATCCCCTGGGCAAATCACTAAATCTTTCAGTGTTCTAGGCAGTTCTCTCAAGACTTAATTTATATATTTTACACTATTGCACATGTTATAACCTGATTGCTTACCATCCCAAGGAGTGGGGAAGAGAGAGAAGAAAGGAGGGAGAAAAAGAGTTTGGAATTCAAAACTTAAAAAAAACCAAATGTTTAAAAAGTTGTTTAACATGTAATTGGGGGGATTTTACACATAAATATGTTTAATCTAACATATATGTATATAATATACACATATGTATTTTAAAAGACTTGATTTGCAGACTAAGCTCCTTCTTGAGAGCTCTCTAATATTAAATAAAATCTTGGGCACAATTCCTAGTTTTATCTCATCATTTTCACATAGTTTAATGACTACAACTCTTCATATTCAGGTCTGAAGGTTTGAATAAAGAAATCCAGAAGGAAAAACAGATAAAGAGGGCAAGAGGTGACAAAAATTTGTTTGTAGAGCTCCATAAATCCTATTGTGATCTTGTCAAAACTTCCCTTTCCTCTAGTCCATTCCCTGTGGTGATTTCTACTTGCTTAGGAGAGACTCCATGCTTTGTTTCTTCATCAGGATATTTTAATGCAATGGGTACCGGTGGAACCCTAAATGAGTCATAGTCCAGCACTCATTTAGCCTGAGAAGATTCAGACGTCAATGATGATGGCTCTTGGGTTTGTTCCACAGGTGTGGACAAGGCCAGAACCGTTGCTAAATTTATTCTTAATGTATGTATCACCTCATATGATGGAGTGGGGGGAAGGTGTAAGATGCAGGTTGAGGGGGATGGAGTTGACAAACTTTTGAGAGAATCACTTTCCATAACAGGAGTCAGTGGAAGGAAACAAAGAGAGAGCTCTCAGAAAATGAAGTCGTAAGTAGAAAAAATTACTTCTGGGATTTCAAGCAGCTTCATCATGGGTCTTGCTTGATTGCTGAGAAATCAGTCAATCTGGGAAAGTTTGTGGAAAACCAGCAACAAGCCATTGGGTCATTTACCCTGTAGTTCTGGGTGGAGAAAAGAGATCAAGATAAGAGACTTAGCTTTTTTTTTTTTTTTTTTTTTTTCTTCATATCAGAAGCAGAGAACAGGTAGAGACTCAAAACTTGTTCCTGATTCACAAAGAAGTCCTCAAAAGACCGAGGGACAGATAAGAAGTTAGTGATTTGTTCACTAGCTAAAGAGCCATAATTCCTCTGTGTCCCATTTCTGGCCGAGATAGCAGTCTTTCTTACCAGGGAATCAGTTAAAAATATGAGGGAATTTCTATTTTTGCCATGAGTCTTTTGCCAAACATTAACAAAATATATTTAACATGACAAATGGGTGACAAAATTTCCCCAGTGATCAGAATGATGATAAGCTGATAGAATTGATAAGTATTTTAACTCCATTTTCAGAAAACTAACCGTTATGTGTGCTTACTCAGTCAGATAGAAACAAGAACCTCAGGGTGTGAGATCTCCTCTAAAGGATTCTTTTCTTTCTTTTTTCTTTTTTTGAGCTACTCAATGTAGCTGGCCCATAGAATCAGAGGTAATGTTATTTAGAGCTTTTTTTTTTTTTTTTTCTTTTTTCTGAAACTGCTAGTGCCTGAGCCAGCAAACAGGGTGTTTGGTGAAGAGTTCACCGGAAACTCACTCATCCTCTCGCTTCTCACCCAAGACCTTTTTCTTCCAGTATAGGCTGCCCAGGGCAGATGAAGTCCCCTTATATGCCCTTCCTTGACCTCCACTGCTATCTTTCTTCCTTATCCATATCCTAGGCTCTCCTCCTGACTTCTGTCCACACCACTTCCAGGGTTTGTCTTGAGCTGGAGATGGAACCAGAAAAAAATACCCAGGTGATGCAGGCTGGTTAGGTAGGCCCTTCTTGTCTAGTAGATGGGAAATGTATAACTAGTTAATATCAATGAACTGAGCACCTGACCCCAACACTTTGGATTCTGTCAGTGCCCGTGTTTAGTTTTATCTGATCTACTTAAATTTACAATATTTAAAAGAGGTTCCTGTATCTGGCTGATATGGTATCTATCAGCTGCAAGCCCCCTGTGATGGAGCCATTGATCTGGATAGAGTTGGCTTTCTAGGACCATGCTTTACTTCATCTTTCTCTGCCAGGAGAGAGACATATCTAGGTTACCTTACCCAAATACCTATAGAAATCTTTCCAAAACCCCCAAAGACTGGCTTGAACTCTTTACCTGAGAGAATTTCATGTTTCACTTCATTCCCTATCCTGAGCTGTGTTCTTGATTCCAGAAATTATAATATAGCCTAAAGGTTTTAACCCTTTTATTTCCAGAATGTATGTCCTGATCCCCGTCCTACCTCCATTGGTGATTGTCTCACCTCTCCAATTATTTCAGGCAAACCTCAGTAATGCTTTACTTGCCCATCTTCTGGTCTCATTGCTGCATTCCTACCAGGGAAATGTTGAATGTACAATTGGCTTCAATTGACTCTGGAGAGCCATTGGAAAATCTTCAGTGTGAACATTTGTTCACACTCATATATCAGAGCTTATTTATTGTTTTATTGACTAGCTAAACTTAATAAAGTTTTGGAGAAAATGTTAATAAATAAATGTAAATTAACCTAAAAGTATTTTGTGCATTTCCAGAATTTATTGTTAACTCAGAAAATATCCGACTACTACTCTTATTTCCCCTTTATTCAGTTCTGAACTATGATCAAATTAGCTCTGCCATTATTCCTGGAAGAAGTGTGTCATCAGCTCTCCAGTGGCCCCACTCTCTGTCCTAACAACTTTTTGGTCAATGTGTCCCTCTCTGGCCACCATTCTAAACTGCTTCCTCCTATTAAGGATCTAAGGGAGCAAAAATATACATTTTTCTGTATTTATGTTCTTCAGCACTGAACACAAAGCTTGAGAAATAGTAAACCCTTATAAATGCTTATTTCTTCTTTGACCATTAAGTACTTATCAAAAGAAAATGTTTTTAAAAGAATGAAAAAGCAACAATTCCTCTATTCTGCAAATAGGTATATCACAGCAACTTTGATTGCTATCATTTCCCCTCATTTTGTTGTGTCTTCAGTGAGAATGGGTATTCTCCAAAGAGTATTCCCCTCCAGTCTCTGAATGAAGAATTTTTCCATTGCAGGGTGTTCTGTGATCCACAGACTACTCCTACTATATTCATCTACTGACTACTGCCACAGAATCCATCAAAGGCATAAATCATATCATCAGTTGGCATAGGCATCCTATTGCCTTGGTTTCTCCTTTCTATCTGTATAGATAGCCACCTTTGGGTTCCGTAGCTCAGTAGGAATCCTATCCTTTCCTCAATTCAGTACACTGAGTGTCTGTTCCATTTCAGCCAATGGCTGCCTGAATGCCTTTTCCCCAACTTAAGGTGCCTTTGCCTTCTTTCTTCTTAGTTCAGTTTCTTGCTAAACATGGTGTCAGCCAGTGGCTAGGGAACCAGGGACATCTAGTGGAAAGATGAGGAAGGGCTGTGGTTAGGTTTAGAGTATATAACCTGCTCTAGTCTTCCTTCATAGAATCATAAAATTCAGGGCTAGTAGATGAGCTTAGAGATGATCTAGTCCAAGTGTCAAATTTAACAGGTAAAGAAATTAAAGCCCTGAGAGAAATGACTAACCAAAGATTACACTGAATAAGTATCAGAGTTGAGATTTTCACCTAGATTCTCTGACTCAAAAATCAGTGTTCTTTTCCTGCCCCTCAGCATTCTCCCATCTGAGCTCCCACTTTGAAAAAAAGGTGGACCTTTCAACCTGCCATCTGGGGAGGGGGGGGAAGGAGGGGAAAATTGGAACAAAAGGTTTGGCAATTGTCAATGCTGTAAATTTACCCATGCATATATCGGTAAATAAAAACTATAATTAATTAAAAAAAAAAAGAAAGAAAAAAAAAGTGGACCTTGGATGAGCAAAAGAAATTTACCACAATCCTCTTTCTCAACCTTATTTCCTGAAAGATCTACATGGAGATTGGTTGCCAGAGTTTCTTAGCAGTTTTTATTTTAAACTCCCTCTTCTAGAAATGGAAGAAAGGAAAAATAAAAGTGTTACTGTGCAATGATTCTCCAAAATGGTGTTTGCATTACTTAATTTGTTTAATTAAATATTTATTAAGCATTTACTATGCATCAACAGAATATATACATCAACAGTTTTTATAGGATCAGTGTTCCTAAAACTGCTTCCATTATATTACTTTCTTCCTCAAAATTTTCAGTATCTCTTTAATTGCATCCAGAATAAAATTAAAATTCCTTTGTTTGGCATTACTAGCACAATTCGATGGTTCACATTTCTTTAATATGAATTCTCTGTCTCAAAGTAGTTTCCACATTCTGCCCTCAACAAGGCATATTTATTCTGTGGCTTTGTTCATGGTGGAGCTTTGCTCGTGATGGCAAATTAATTCATAGGTCGAGCCCAAGTTTTTCCCCATTCATTGTACTTTAGCCTTGTACATGTCCTGCCCATCCTTTGGAATTCAAACTAATCAACAATAATTTATTGTTGTACTCTATCTACTAGTGCCAGACACTGTGTTGGGTGTACTGGGAACACATAAATAAAAGTGAAATTTTTCTTGTCCTGTAGGAACTTACATCTGGAGTGATATTGGTATTAGAGAATATGTATATGCAAAATATATATTGACTTGATTATCTTCAATTTTAGGGGGCAGTGAGGATGGAAGCTTCATGAAATACTAATGTACAAGGTAGAATTAAGCCTTGAAGGAAACAGAATCTAAGAGGAAGTGAGGAGGGAATGTATTTCAGCCATAGGACCCAGCTAGTTCAAAGAAAGAGAAGTGAAATGCCATGAAAGAAGCAAAAATAAGTCTACATAGTGGGAAATTGTATAAAGTTCTGGGGACTTAAAGAGAGACAAACAGCCCCTGCCCTCAAGGAACATACAGTCTAATAATGGAGGCAACAACTTGCAATATACAAAATTCTTTCTTATTCTTTCTTTCTCTTCCTTCTTTTCTAAGTTTCTTTCTTTCTTTCTTCTTTTTTTCATTCTTTCCTTCCTTTCTTCTTTTCTTCCTTTCTTTCTCTCTCTCCATATATATAGTAACTTTATATAAATAACTAATAGGAGATAATTAACAGAGGGAAGGTTGGGAAGAAGGATTGGGAAAGGCTTCCTGTAGAAGAGCATTTTTGGATCCTGAAGGCAATAGGAAATCACTGGAGTTACTGAGTTGGGGTGATGTGGTTGGACTTGTATTTTAGGAAAATAACTTTAGTGGTTCAATGGAGAATGGATTGGAATGGGCAGAGACTTGAGACAAGCAGAGCCACACCAGGCTCTAATCAAGATATGAGATGAAGAGGACTACCATCAAAGTGGTGGCAGTGGCAAAGGAGAGAAAGATATATTTGAGAGACATTGCAAAGATGCAATCAACAATTCTTGACAAAAAGATTGGATATAGGAAAGGTAAGAGACAGGCAGAAATCCAGAATGACTCCTAATGGTGAGCTTGTAGGACTGGGAAAATGGTGTTGCCCTCTTTGGTAATAGGGAAGGGAAGATTTAGGAGAAAAGGTAATGAATCCCATTTTGGACATAGTCATTTTTAAAATATCTACTGGAGTCCAGTTCCAGATGTCTGAAAGACAATTGAAGATGAGAGATAAAGGCCAGCAGAGAGACTGGGACAGGCTAGGTAGGTTTGAGAATCATGGGTGTGGAGATGGTAATTAAACCCAAGGGAACTGATAAGATCACCAATTCAAGTAATAATAGAGGGAAAAAATGAACAGGACACAGGACAGAATCCTGAGGGACATTTACAGTTAGAAGGTGTGATCTTGAAGAATATCCAGCAAAGGAGGCATAGAAGCAGTAGTCAGAGAGGTAGGAGGAAAATCAGGATTTTCCATTTGAGCCTTGGAAGTGATATGAAACCATGGAAATTTATTGAGTAGGGAAGTGATACAGTTAGACCTGCCTTTAAGGAAAATCATTTGGGCAGCTTTGCAGAGAATGGGCTGGAGTGAGGAGAGACCTGAGATAAGGAAAATAATTAGGAAGCTTTTTTAATTATCTGGGGTAGAGGTGATGAGGACATGGACGAAAGTTGTTTTATGAGAAAAGAGAAGGGAATGAATACTGGAAATAGAGGAAGAAAAAAAAAGACTTGAGCAGTTGAGAATAACACTGTGATTACTCAACTGGATGACTGCCCTCTATAGAAAGAAAAAAGTTTTAGAAGATTTTTTCGGGCAGGGGGGAGAAGTGACTAGAACTTAACCTCTAACTTCTCCATGAAGCCTTCACTGATGATGCTGATTTTTCTCCATCCTGACTTCCTGGAGCATATATACCTTTATTACTATTTTATGAAGTAACTTTTTTTTCCTGGTATATGATCATAGTATCAGTATCAGTTATTTTCCTAATAAGATCACAAGCTTTCTGAGAACAGGAACACTGTCTTTGCTGACATTTCCACAAAGTCCAGAAAAGGTCTGGATATATTTTTCAATTGAATATTTATTAAATACTTGCTCTATGCGACTAAGTTTGCTACTAATTCTTGAAGAGGCATCATGGTTCAGTGGAAAGACCTCTATGAAATCAGTACCTCTACTAAGGACCTACCTCTACCAATTAATTTTCTGATGACGTTAGACTAGTCACTTAATTTTCCTGGAGAAGTGATTAGGTTTCTCATCTGTAAAGTAAGAGGGCTCGCTTTATCAGAATGCTGCTGTCTTGGGGAGATGGAAGGGAAGGGAAGGAGGGAGAAAAATTTGAAACTCAATTTTTTTTTTTTTTTTTTTTTTTTTTTTTTTTTAGGCTGGGGTTAAGTGACTTGCCCAGGGTCACACAGCTAGGAAGTGTTAAGTGTCTGAGATCAGATTTGAACTCAGGTCCTCCTGAATTCAGGGCTGGTGCTCTATCCACTGCGCCACCTAGCTGCCCTGAAACTCAAAATTTTACAAGAACAAATGTTAAAAAATTATTCTTACCTGTAATTAGAAAAATATAATACTATTGAGAAAAAAACCAACAATAACAAAAAATAAAGGTTGGAGAAATTATAGGGTCCCTTCCAGCTCTAAATATATGGGGTCTATGATATTATTTTTCTAACATCTCCTTCTAGCGCTAGATGCTATAATTCCTTGTGTTATTGAGCTGAATTTTAATGACCTAGAAAAAATAACAAAATTCATATGGAAGAACAAAAGGTAGATAATTTCAAGGGAATTAATGGGAAAAAATCAAATGAAGGTGGCCTAGTTGTACCTGATCTAAAACTATATTATAAAGCAGCAGTCACCAAAATCATTTGATATTGACTAAGAAATAGCTTAGTTGATCAGTGAAAGAGGTTAGGTTCACAAGACAAAATAGTTAATAACTATAGCAATCTAGTGTTTGACAAACCCAAAGATCCCAACTTTTGAGATAAGAATTCATTATTTGACAAAAACTGCTGGGAAAACTGGAAATTAGTATGGCAGAAATTAGGCCTGGACCCACACTTAACACCACATACCAAGATAAGATCAAAATGGGTCCATGATTTAGGCATAAAGAACAAGATCATAAATAAATTAGAGGAACATAGGATAGTTTACCTCTCAGACTTGTGGAAGAGGAAGGAATTTGTGACCAAAGAAGAACCAGAGATCATTATTGATCACAAAATAGAAAATTTTGATTATATCTCATTAAAAATCCTTTGTACAAACAAAACTAATGCAAACAAAATTAGAAGGGAAGCAACAAACTGGGAAAATATTTTTACTGTTAAAGGTTCTGATAAAGGCCCCATTTCCAAAATATATAGAGAATTGACTCTAATTTATAAGAAATTAAACCATTCTCCAATTGATAAATGATCAAAGGATATGAACAGACAATTTTCTGATGATGAAATTTTAAACTATCTCTACTCATATGAAAGAGTGTTCCAAATCACTATTGATCAGAGAAATGCAAATTAAGGCAACTCTGAGATACCACTACACACTTGTAAGATTGGCTAAGATGACAGGAAAAGATAATGATGAATGTTGGAGGGGATGTGGGAAAACTGGGACACTGATGCATTGTCAGTGGAGTTATGAACGAATCCAACCATTCTGGAGAGCAATCTGGAATTATGCCCAAAAAGTTATCAAACTGTGCATACCCTTTGATCCAGCAGTGCTATTATTACTGGGCTTATATGCCAAGGAAATACTAAAGAAGGGAAAGGGACCTGTATGTGCCAAAATGTTTGTGGCAGCCCTTTTTATAGTGGCTAGAAACTGGAAAATGGATGCCCATCAATTGGAAAATGGTTGGGTAAATTGTGGTATATGAATGTTATGGAATATTATTGTTCTGTAAGAAATGACCAGCAGGATGAATACAGAGTCTTGGAGACTTACATCAACAGATGCTGAGTGAAATGAGCAGAACTAGGAGATCATTATACACTTCAACAATGATGGAAGTGGATATTTTCTTTTTTTTTCTTTTTAAATTTTCTTTATAAATTTTTTTTGACAGTCTATATGCATGAGTAATTTTTAATAACATTTTCCCTTGTATTCATTTTTCCACATTATCCCTTCCCTCCCTCTACTCCCTCCCCTTGATGACAGGCAATCCCATACATTTTACATGTGTTACAGTATAACCTAGATACAATATATGTGTGTAAATACCATTTTCTTGTTGCACATTAAGTATTAAATTCCGAAGGTATAAGTAACCTGGGTAGAGAGACAGTAGTGCTAACAATTTACATTCACTTCCCAGTGTTCCTTCTCTGGGTGTAGCTGATTCTGTCCATCATTGATCAACTGGAAGTGAATTGGATCTTCTTTATGTTGAAGATATCTAGGAAGTGGATATTTTCAACAAAGAGAAGATCTAATTCAGATCCAGTTGATCAATGATGGACAGAATCAGCTACACCCAGAGAAGGAACACTGGGAATTGAGTGTGAATTGTTTGCATTTTTGCTTTTCTTCCCATGTTATTTTTGCCTTCTGAATCCAATTCTTCCTGTGCAACAAGAGAACTGTTTGGTTCTATATACATATATTGTATCTAGGATATACTATAACATATTTAACATGTATGAGACTGCCTGCTATCTAGGCGAAGAGGCGGAGGGAGGGAAGGGAAAAGTCAGGACAGAAGTTGGATAAAACAGAAGGGATAATGTTGTAAAAAATTACCCAGGCATATGTTCTGTCAATAAAAAGCTATAATAATTGTTGTGGGTCTGCTTCCCTGCAGCTTCACTGGAAACTGAAAGTTTCTTACTACGCGCTTCACGCTATCACCAGCCTTCGGACGTCTCCGGCCCCGCTCCGGAGACAGGAGCGGGGAATAAGCAAACAGAGAGCCAACATGTAGCAGAGCTGTTCTTTATTGTCTGCTCCCCAAAATGTCTCCCCGAGCGGTTGCTGTTCCCTACTTTTATACACAATCTTCTTGGACCCTCCCCGATTCCTCCCATATGGGCGGGGCCAGCTCCTTTAGCAATGCCTAGCCGTTTTTCTCCTTATATGGCCAAGCAACTCATAGTTCCACGCATCTACCGACACATAGCTCTATTAGTCGACCCAGAACCACATCCTGGAGATGACTGACATTAGGGAGGCTCCCTTCCGCACAGGGAGGATCGGTTCTAGGTCCCTTACAAATAATAATAATAAAGAACTGAATGACTAAATAATAGAACTCTTTACTTATGCTGGCTGGTCTGTAATTTGATTTGGAGCGGGATGTGCAAACTAGACATGTTAAAGATAACCCACTAATAAGAACAATTGTGAACATTTACTTGATCATTTTAAGCTCAAACATATATCTTCCTTTTTCTTAACATTCCTCTGCTTCTGAAAGGGAAATGGGAAAAGAGACACCATCAAATACAGGAAATAGTAGAAATTTCTCATTCTAATGCTTGTTTAATACCTCTATGAGAGGCTTTTTTCTCACCCAAAGGAACCTTATCACGTTGGAATTTCTGACTTCTCTGGTTTATCTATTCCCACCCAGGTGTTTCCTGGGAATATCAATATTCAGTGTGCCCACAATTTCTCCATAAAAGCACTCAGTCTCACAAAGCAAATATAAAATGATTTTTTTTCCCACAGCAAAAACATATAGAAAGGATTCATACCTAAGCTATTATTGAGTACATTTATACCTTCTGGGGAAGAGAGTGTCCACTTTTCTCTTTACCCATAAGACACTAATACTATTCTTATGACTCACAGGATTGATCCCAGAGGAGGGCCTGCAACATGACCTCCTCTGGGTCACCATAATGATTTCTCTTCCTTGTGGTTTACAACCTTAGCTTTGACTCTTCATTGCTCAGTATTGTAAATTTCCTTCCTGAAAAAATTTCCTTTCCTTCAGCTTTGCCTTTTCTTATTCATTGATTCCCTATATCTTTTTTCCTAAACTTTGGGACTTCCAATTTGGGGGATTTTTTCCCAATAGTATTTTATTTTTCCAAATACATATATAGTTTTCAACATTCATTTTTGTAAAACTTTTCTTTCTCCCTCTTTCCCTTATCTCCCCCCTCCCCAAGATAGCAAGTAATCAGATATAAGTTAAATATGTACAATCCTTTTAAACATATTTATACATTTGTCATATGTAAGAAAAATCAGACTAAAGGAGGAAAAACTATGAAAAAGAAAAAAAACAAACAAAAAAATGAAAATACTAGGCTTTGATCCACATTCAGTGTCCATAGTTCTCTCTCTAGATATGATTGGCATTTTCTATTCCAAGTCTATTGGAATTGCTGCTATTTGATTTGCCTTGCAGAGAAAGAAAGTTTCTCTTTCTCTTAAGAAATGTTGCTAGCTTCTAAGCATCTGGACTAGGAAAGGTCTACAGTGTTATAAATCCTTCATCTCCTTGGGGAGGGGAGTCCTGGTTATTGTTTTTCTTGCTAGTTGTACTGTAACCATTATTCTTTCTCTTAGGGAGATCACACCAGTCTTTCCAGAGCTGAATCAGGAATAAGGGCTGATAGTATTAGAACAGAGATCTTGGGAGAAGGGCAGAATAGCTCCAGATTATTTACTCATTTTATTCTTTTAATATTGGATCTTAGGCTGCCTTCTACTTTTGCTACCCAAGTAAGTGCCTTGAGTTATAATGAATTGTCTATATGCTCCCCATTTGTCCACCTCATGTATGGGATACTTTCTTTTTTGTTTGATTATTTCAGTCTTGCCTGACTCTGTGACACAATTTTGGGTTTTAATGGCAAAGATACTTGAGTGCTTTGCTATTTCTTTCTCCAGCTCATTTTATAGATGAGAAAACTAAGGCAAACAGGATAAGTGACTTGTTCAGGGTCACACAGCTAAGGTGTCTGAGGCCAGATTTGAACTAGGAACATGTCTTCCTAACTCCAGGTCTGGCACTCTATCTATCCACTGTACTATTTAGCTGCTCAGGATGTTTCCTATTTGCTTAACATTTTCCACAGAATGATGAGCTTCTTTCTCTGCCATCTATTTCCTCACTTTCTCTAGGGCCATTGAGCCAGGCCATACAAATTAGCTGTATCAAGAAGGTACTGGAAAACAAAATGGGGTAAGGGACAGTCATCAACTCCCAGGCAGGTGTTTGTAACAACCAAGTCTGAGTGTATGTGTGTGTATTTGTGTGAGCAAGCCTGATAATTTAAAATGTATGACAAAATCCTTAGTTTATGGAATTTAGCTTAGTTTATAGTCTTGGAGTTTAAATCCAGCTTCAGACACTTAACACTTCTTAGCTGTGTGACCCTGGGCAAGCCACTTAAACCTCCACCCCGAAGAAAAAGTGCCCCCCCCCCCACAAAAAAAAATCTCTTAGCTTAGCAGTGAATAGTGACTGTGTAGGCTATTTACAAGTGAAAGCAATAATGAAAACTCAGAGCTTTTATTTTTCTAATCTTTACCAGATAGACCTGGTTTGAATGTAAAGAATCAGTGCAGGAAGTGCTAGTTTTAGGCTACCGGTCCATGATACCCTTGCGTAAGGAGCTTCCTTCTGATGAATACTTAGGACTCTTTGACAGTGCTGCCCACTCCACTGGTTCATTTTCCCTAATTGAATGAACTGAAAACTTTAGGATCTGCTCCCCCCCTCCCCTCTGAATGAGGAGTCATGAGCTCACCTGACCTGTCCATCCTTGTTCGCTAACTACTGGAATCTCTGCTCCCTTTTGTGGTTAACCTCCCTAAGAAAGTCATCTACAGATGCCTCCATTTCCTTTCCTCTAATTCTCTTTTTTGTACAATCTGACTTCTGACCTTACTATTTTAACCTCTTCTCGCCTTACTTACCAATGTTCTCTTAATTGTCAAATGTGATGGCATTTTCTTATCACTCTCTTCTCTCCAGTACTCTCTTTTCTATAGGTTTCCATGATTCTTCCCATTCCTGTTTCTTCTCCTAACTCTCTGAATGTCTTTCTCAGCCTCTGTTGGATTTTTGTCTGGATTACCTGTTAACTATGAGCTCTGTCCTGAGTTCTCTTCTCCTTTCAGACTATTTTGCTCCCAGGTGTTCCCATGCTCCCATGAGCTCAATGATCATCTCTATGCCAATGAATCCCAGGTCAGTCTAGCCTTAACTTTTCTCTTCTGACCTCTAGTTTTCCATTCTCAACTGTTTATCGCACATTTTGAAATGGATGTCTCTCAAATTTCTCCCTCAGATTTCCCTATGACTATTGAAGGTACCACCATTCTCCTTGTTACTTGGGCTCACAACCTGTCACTCTCCTTATTCTCTTTCCCTATACCCAACCATGCATGGGCCAAGTTCAGTTGTTTCCATTCTTATAAGTGTCCCCTTCTCTCCTCTGACCCTGCTACCACCTTGCCCTCATCCTCCCCACATCTAGACAATTGCAATAGTTTTCTAATTGGTCTTCCTGCCTAATTCTCTCCTCACTTCAATCCCAACTGTCAGAGTGAACTTCCTAAAGCATAAGTCTGATTGAGTCATTATTCTATTCCTAAACTCAAGTGATTCCCTATTACCTCCAACACTGAATACAAAATCCTCTTTTTGACATTCAAAATACTTCAAAACCTGACCCTTCTACCTTTTCAGTCTTCTTATACCTTATCCTCACTTACTTTATAACCCAGTGTGTCACTGGCTTCCTTGGTTTTTTTTTTTTTTTTGAGGGATAAGAGCAATTGGGGTTAGTGACTTGTCCAGAGTCACATAGCTGGTAAGTATTAGAGGCTGGATTTGAACTCAGATCCTCCTAACTCCAGGACAAGTGCTCTCTCCATTGTGCATTCTAGCTGTCACTCTTCCTTGTTATTCATTGCAAAAGGCCCTCTGTCTTCTAACTGAGCAGTTTTGTTTTTTTAATCAATATTTAACATTTTTCCCAACTACATATAAAACAAATTTTTACATTTTTTTCAAAACTCTGAGTCCTGGATTCGACTGTGAGCATTTCTATTGCCCATCTCCCTCCAGCCTGGAATGCTCTCTTTCCTCATCTCTGTTTCTGGCTTCCCTGATTTCCTTCAATCTCAACTAAAATTCTCTCTTTTACAAAAAATGCTTTCTGATCACCTTAATGCTAGTACCTTTGTCTGAGATTTTCCTCAATGTATCACATATATGTACACACAAATATGAATATATATGTATAGCATTTATACATATATGCACTTGAATTTATGTCTACTTTTATGTAAGTGTGTATATATACACATATGTATAAAACTGAATTCCTGAGAGCAGGAAAATATCTTTTGCCTTCCTCTGTAGTGCAGTGCCTGACACAGAGCAGGTTCTTAATAAATGTTTGTTAACTGATTGATTGATTAGTTCCCTTTACATTTACCATTTCAAAATATGAACAGAAGTATTTATAAGTTAGGGTAGCTATGTGGTACAGTGGATCGAATTCTGAGCCTAGAGTCAGTATTTGGTTTCAGATTCTTATTACCTGTATGACTCTGGGCAAGTCATTTAACCCCATGTGCCTCAGTGTCCTCATCTACAAAATGAGCCAGAGAAGGGAATGGCAAACCTCTCCAGTGTCTTTGACAAGAAAACCCCAAATTGGGTCAGAAAGAGTCAGAAAAGATTGAAAATGATGAAACAACAATTAGTTTACAAATTAATGGAAACAAGTAAATTTTACCTGAACCCAAAGAATGTCACAGTAATACCTGGAAAGTAACTCTTCCCAAAGATCTGTACTATCTTACAATACTTACTTACAATATTGTCCTGGGTAGCACTCTAGCTGAAGGCTGGTTAGGATTCTCTCCTGCATGTTGGTACTCCCATTTATAGCTTTCCTATGGACCTGTACTGAGTTACTTTTTTCTAGCAGTTCTTTTTATTATTTTTTAAAACAATGACATTTATTTAGAGCATTTGGAATGCCACATTATGCAAACTTTTAGCTTCTCTTTATTCACTAGTCCATTTTTCTACAACAAATATGTCTGAAATCACCTATAATAAAATTATTTACAAATTTCCAAAGGAGAGGGATTATTTCTGTCCCCATTATTCACAGAGTACTTCCGCTGCACAAAACATCACCTAAGAATGGCCACCAACAGTTCTTTTTTAAAAATACCTTTTGTTTTTGTATTACTAGCATTTCCCAATGTAGCTTTCCTTTCTCTTTCTCTCAGTCATCTAATTTGACAAAGAATTTTTTTTAAAAAAGGAAAAAAGCCCCAACCTGTTCAGCAAAACTAACCAATACATAAAAACTCTGACATCTGCAGTGTTCCATTATCATGATCTTCTTTTTCTACAAAAAAGAGGAGGGAGTTGTTTCTCTGTGGTCAAACTTGGTCTATATAATTCCACAGCTTTCAGTTTCAGTGGTGTGGTTGCTATTCTTTTCACTTACATTGTCAAATTCATTGCACACATTGTTTATTTGATCCTGCTTACTTTGTATGGGTTCATATGTATTTTCCTGTGCTTCTGTGTATTCAAAATGTCTTCATAAAAGATTTAGATGGCCTGAAACAGTGAGTATCTATTTTGTTTCTAATTCTTTGCTGTTACAAACAGTGCTGCTAAAATATCTCAGTCTGCCTTTCAAGGTCTTTTTATTTGTCCTTGACTCCTTTTTGGTATTTCTTAACTTTATATGCTCCCAGCAGATATCGCCAGTCATAATTTACACTACTTCATTTCCTATGCTCTACCACTGTTTCCTGCAGCCCTTCTCAGTGCTCAGCAGGTAGTGATCCTTTTATTTTAGACCTTTTTCACTTTTTCTAGAAACTCCATTTCCTGCAGTTTTCCTCCATTTCTAGCAAATGTATTTCTTGTAGACTTGTTCTTTATTCTGTTACTTTCTTCATCTGTGTCCTGACGTTCTCCCGTCCTCTGAAGTTTTGCTGTTCACAACAACTCCCAGAAGATGGCACTAATTCCTTTTACCAGGGAACCAGCCAACATTCTTGAATTCAACCCATTGGGGAAATAAGGTTACTGTGGGATTAAAAGAGAGAACAAAACACCAAACCTGATTTGTGAAGTGACTACTTGAGCTACTCCACTTTCTTGGTAATATCCAGTTGGTATTCTGGGCAACTATTGATCAGAGGCAGGTCTTGAACTTATGTATTCCTAATATGAGATTGACACTATCTACTATGCAGCATGACCTCTTAATGTTTTACTATGACACAATGCCTCTTTTGAGGTCATTGGCTACCCAAGACTTCACACAGGTGTCTTTTTGGTGATTCTATTCTAATTTTAATTCATTCTTTCTCTCCTCTGAAAACTTGAACTTTACCTGGGAACCACCTTGGAATGTGACAGATGAGCTTTCACCTTAATTTGCCTAGAGCCAATCTTCCACCTCACTTTCCAGCCACCATCTCCAAACCATACCATTTTACCCATAGACTGCCACTTATTCTTTTCATCTCTCTTTTATGTCTTCCTCCCCTTTTGCTTAATTGTATTTGTATTCCTGGCTCCTAGAAGTACTTGCCCCTCTTATTAAGTGCTTAATAAATGCTTGCCTGCTCTCTCTCTCTCTCTCCCTCCCTCCCCTCCCTCTCTCTCTCTGTCTCCCTCTCTCTCTCTATAGTATCAGTATCTCTCTCTCTCTCTCTCTCTCTCTCTCTCTCTCTCTCTCTCTCTCTCTCTCTCTCTCTCTCTCTCTCTCTCTCTCCTCTCTGTCTCTGTTTTTGTCTCTCTTTCCTTATAGTTATTTTTTATTCTCTTCCTTCAGCTCCTGGATATTATATCTCCCATTTTCTACTGGGTTTGGAATCTCTGGAAATAATCTACTCTCTCACCTACTACCTTCTGTCTCCTATAATTGTCCTTGAGCAGCTGGTCACATTCAAATTGGTATTACTCTCTAAAATGATTGTCTAACAGAAAGTATCATCTAAAATAGGGCACCATCTAAAATAAGACCATTGGAAAACTTCAAGGTTATGTGCCATCTTATTAGGTATCAGACTAGATATTTTCTCTGATATTTATGACCTTTCTAAAACAGAAATAATGATGTCATGTGGCATTCCACTAAGTCTGATGAAAAGAGTTTAACATCTAGTACAGGCCAGTTTTGTCCACCTAAAAGTGACTTGGTGTAGAGACCCAAAAGGCTGAAATACTTTAAAAACTACTTCAATGTAGGGGGAGTCAGAAAATGAGTATTAAGGAGAAAAAGACAAATACTAGAGAGGAGATTTTTGAGGAAAATAGAGGAAAAAATCAGGGGAGGATATAGATCAATGGTGAACTGTTTAATTAAGGATATGTAGGGGGGGGAGCTTACCATGGGGTAGTAGTCTCTCTGACACCTGCATTAATTGACATTGCTCTGAGAGTGAGGCATAATGGGAAAGGGAGATTATTAGAACACATTATAATGGAAGAAACTCACTAAAGGGGAGAAAGCAGAATAGATGCCTTGGAAGCTTTGATTGCATGAGAAGTACAGAAAATAGAGAGCAAACAGGTAAATATGATAATGAACCAGAGAAACAGGTCTAGAGGAGGCAGAACAAATAAGAGAATGAGAGAAATCCTTTTAAGAAAGGGGCTCACCAATTTGGAACTATGCTCAAAAAGTAATCAAACTATATATACCCTTTGATCCAGCAGTGTTACTACTGGGCTTATATCCCAAAGAGATTTTTATAAAAGGAAAGAGACCTGTATGGTTTGTGGCAGATCTCTTTGTAGTGGCCAGAAATTGGAAACTGAGTGGATGCCCATCAATTGGAGTATGGTTGAATAAATTATGATATATATATATATATATATTATATATATATATTTTTAATAATATTATCCCTTGTATTCATTTTTCCAAATTATCCCCTCCCTCCCTCCACTCCCTCCCCCCATGACAGGTAATCCCATACATTTTACATGTATTACAATATAACCTAGATACAATATATGTGTGTAAATACCATTTTCTTGTTGCACATTAAGTATTAGCTTCCGAAGGTATAAGTAACCTGGGTAGATAGACAGTAGTGCTAACAATTTACATTCACTTCCCAGTGTTCCTTCTCTGGCTGTAGTTTAAATTATGATATATTAATGCTATGGAATACTATTCTTTGGTAAGAAATGACCAGCAGGATGATTTCAGAGAGGCTTGGAGAGACTTATATGAACTGATGCTAAGTGAAATGAACAGAACCAGGAAATCATTATTCATGGTAACAAGACTATACAATGATCAGTTCTGATGAACGTGGCTCTCTTCAACAATGAAAGGATTCAAACCAGTTCCACTTGTTCAGTGATGAGGAGAGCCATCTACACGCAGAGAGAGAACCGTGGGAACAGAGTGTGGAACACAACATAGCATTCTCATGTCTCTCTTATTATTTGCTTGCATTTTATTTTCTCTCTCAGCTTTTCTTTTCCTTCCTTCTTGATCTGATTTTTCTTGTGCAGCAAGATAACTGTATAAATATGTATACATATATTGGATTTAACATGTATTTCAATATATTTAACATGTATGGGACTACCTGCCAGCTAAGGGAGGGGAGGGGGAGAAGCAGGTGAAAATTTGGAACAAAAGGTTTTGCAAGGGTCAATGTTGGAAAAATTGCCCATGCATATGCTTTATAAATAAAAAAATAAATTGAAGGAAAAAAAGAAGTGAATCGAACATATGTACATTGTTCCACAACAAAGAGGAGATAAGGGTAAGTGATTTTATTGAAGGAATATGAAATGATTTTGAGGTATGAATGAAAAATACTTTCATTTGTAAGACAGTGCTTTGTTCCATTGCATCAAATGCTTCTTTCTCATCTATAAACAATGATCATAATGAGAACTAATATTCTCCACTCTTTATTTTCAGCCAATTGTGAAATGATAAAGATGTGATTTATGTCAAATGTCACTTGGGTTTTTTCCATTTTTAAAAAATTCAATAGTATTTTATTTTTTCGATTACATTTAGAGTTTTCCACATTTATTTTTATAAGATGAGTTCCAACTTTTTTCTCCTTCCTTCCCTTATCTTCCTCCTCCCTAACAGAACAAAGCAATATGATATAGGTTGTACATGTACAATCATTTTTAACATACTTGTGAAAGTTTGCTTGGTCCCTACAAATGTTCTCATTGAGGATGCTCTTGATTCATGTATAAATGCATATATAAATATATGATTAAAATACAACAAATAATAGCACAATTCAATGTAAAATATATTTTATATATGTATAGAATATTTATAAAACATATATAAGATATAAATATAACTATAATATGATAAAACATTAAAATGTTGCATAGATGGGCAAGAATACACATAGGTCAATAATTGTTGACATTTTCTTAAATTGCCTTTTTTTAGCTGTAAAAAAGGTCCAAGATTTTTTTTTCTACACCTTTGGTAACTTTCCCTTCTTCAAATATTTCATCTACCAATCTTTCTCATTTGATTTGAAAAAAAATTTTTTTAGTTGTTTTTGAGTTCTTTGAGAGCAGATAGCCATATAATGTTACTCTTTGGTGTAGAAGGGGCTTTTTTTAACTTCAGTATTCTCCTCTGAAGATGAACCCCAATCTTTACTATTCCCATAGTAATTTTCTATGATTAGTTCTTTCACCTTTTTTCTGCTCATTTTAAAATTATTTTTCTTTTAAAAAATTTTAATAATAGATATTATATATATACCCATATATTTATATTGGTATATAGCCCTTTGGACTTAGTTCTAAATTGCTCTCCAGAATGGTTGGATCAGTTTATAACTCTACCAATAATGCATTAATGTCCCAGTTTTCTGATATCCCCTCCAATATTTATCATTATTTTTTCCTGTCATCTTAGCCAATCTGAGAAGTATGTAGTGGTATCTCAGAGTTGTCTTAATTTGCATTTCTCTAATTAATAATAATTTAGAGAATTTTTTCATGTGATTAGAAATGACTTTAATTTCTTCATCTGAAAATTGTCTGTTCATATCCTTTGAACATTTGACAATTGGAGAATGGCTTGTATTGTAATAAATTTGAGTCACTTCTCTATTTTAGAAATGAGACCTTTATCAGGACCCTTAGATGTAAAAAATTTTTTCCCAATTTTTTGCTTCTCTTCCAATATTGGCTGCATTGGTTTTGTTTGTATAAAATATTTTAATTTAATATAATCAAAATTATCCATCCAAAATTTCATAATATTCTCTAGTTTTTCTTTGGCCAATAAGTAAGCTTGATTAAATGTAGTTTTAGTCCCACAGACCATTGACAGGGAACTCTGTCCTTATTGGTAAAGATGAATGCATGAGAATTGAGAGGTAGAGTGGAATTGTTGAAAAGGATCTTCTATTTTCTCCCTGGAATCTGGAAGATAGAAGACACCAAACTCAAATCTTGGAAGAGAATTAAAGAGTTCTTCCTCTCCATTTTCCCCTTTTTCTAGAGCTCAGTTAAGCTCTTAGGTAGGGTAAGGGATTCATTTCCACAAATTAGGAGGGAATCCCCAATAATGGACTTTGGGGATGAGGTTATCACTTTTTAAAGGATATGTCTAGATTTCTCTAATTGTATTACTATTTGTTCATTTTGGAAGTACGACAAGTGAAATGACACACTATCCTAAAAAGCTACGATTTACACTGAGTTGAGGAGAAAAAGTGTGTCTCTTGCCTTTATCTCTCCAATTCACTTCTGCCTAGAAAGGGATGGACTAACTGCTTTCAAAAAAATTTTTTTTCTCCACTTTATTCCTGCCCCTGTAAAAAAAAAAAGTCTCTTTTTTCCATTTCTTTATTAACAATGCCAATTTAGATAAACCCTAGTTTTTGTGAATGTTTATGATAAACATTTTTTTCCTTCCTGTTTTTCTTTCTCTGTGCATATTTACTGCTAGATTCATTTGGCATATATTGTACCACCTAATTGATGTGCACACCATAATTAAGACCATGAACTTCTCAAATATACATGATGAGATTTAAGAGAACAAATGGCACCAAATGTTGGGGTCTGACACCAAATGATGAGTGATGGCAATTCATATGTGAAGAATGAACAAGGATCTTTTCCTTGCCAAAAAGGTATACTTATTTATGAGAAGAGGTGATGTACAAAAGGAAAAGATAAAATAGACACTAGGATTGCTATATGAAATAGATTTGGGAAAGCAGACAGTTAGCAAGGAAGGAGATTTTTGAGAAATAACAGTGGAAAAGACAAGTTCCCCAGTGGAATTCACAATTAACCAGGAGAAAGAATATACTATGAAGTAGGAGTATGTCATTAACTGATAGGCTAAATCCATAGAGGAGTTTAGGATCTTCAATGACTTATTTAGCTATAAGAAGGAGAAAAATAGCATGAGGCATGGGGGGAAAAGAAAAGAAGAAAGACACCACAAGACAGAATGCTGACTAACTCAAAAGGGATTCAGCAAAAAAAGGCATGGACAGATTTATAGGGGAAAATTTAATCTTTGGAGTGTGACTTCATAACTTGACTGTATAATTGGATTCAATAAAGTGGGATTACCCAAGACTTCCACAGGGGGTGGGACTGTAAGGACTGAGCTGATCCCCATCAGTGCTCTTTCCTGTTTACCTCAGGGAGTAATTTTATTAGTACTTCAAGCTTTCTTTGTCAATCCTACCTAATTCCCTAAGACTTCATCATATAGAACCAGTTTTCCCTGAAGAGCAGACTCTCCTTTGTTTTATGATGAAGTTTTGGTTATTAAGCCTTCAACTACTGTTGGAATGTCTATCATGAGAGCTACCATTTCTCTGCTGTACTTGGTGTTTGCTGAAAATTATAATGATAGAGAGTTTATGGCTATGCATCTTAGATGATAAGATTTCCCAAGAAGGGTTGAGCTAAAGAAGGTTCAAAAGAGAACAAGGAAATATTCCTTCAGATCACAAAAAGGCTTGGAATTGAAGCACAGGACAAAATTTCAAAAAATCCAACCATTGATATTGAGAAAAATGATTATTATTAACAACTAATTATTTGGGGAGATCCAGAGTTCCCTGTTTCTTTTCCATTTTCAAGACAGTCTCTAAGGGTTAAGCTAAACTTTTATATCTGACCTAATCCAACCTTACAAGAAATCTCTAGTCTCAGGTGAATTCTATTCAATCAAGCTTGGGTGGAAACAGATCCTTTTGTCTAAGTAGCCCAAAGATGGGTATGATCTAAGTATAGTATACTCCTCTGTACAAGGGTGAGAATATGTCACTCTCAGCCCCTCATTTTAATATAGTCTACCTCCTATTGTGTTGACCAGGGTTAATCACCCCTCATTTACACCGTCATGATTATCTTTGATCAAGGAGAAATGACCAAATGACCATCCTTTTATTAATAGCATGCTGATCTTATTAATCAAATGATCAAATTACCCAGAAACTATGTCTCTCATTTATTTTAATTGTCACTGTACCATGTTCTGAACTGTTAACCTGGGAAATAAAGTCTGATGCAAAACCTGCTCGTTCCAGTATTTCTTCATATTCTTGACATCACTCCTCTTTTTAAAAAGCTTTTTATTTTCAAAAATATGCATAATTTTGAACATTCACCCTGATGCAAGATTTTCTTGTTCCTTTTTTAAAAGCTTTTTTATTTTTAAAACATATGCGCAGATAATTTTGAACATTCACCTTTGCAAAACCTTGTGTTCCAAATTTTTTCTCCTTCTCTTCCCTCCACCCCTAGAATCAAGTAATCCAATATATGTTAAACATATGCAATTCTTCTATACATATTTTCACAATGATCATTCTGCACAAGAAAAATCAAGTTAAAAAGGGGGAAAATGAGAAAGAAAATAAAATGCAAGCAAATAACAATAAAAAGTGAAAATACCATGCTGTGATCCACACTTAATCCCCACAGTCCACTTTCTGGGTTCAGAGACCACTGGAAATAGCTTGAATCATCTTTCTATTGAAATGAGCAACATTCATCAGAATGGATCATTGCATAATCTTGTTGCCGTGTATAATGATTTCCTGGTTCTGCTCATTTCACTTAGCATCGGTTCATGTAAGTCTCTCCAAGCCTCTCTGTATTCCTCCTGCTGGTCATTTCTTACAGAACAATAATATTCCATAACATTCATATACCATAATTTGCCCAACCATTCTCCAATTGATGGGCATCCAATTGATGGCCACTACAAAGAGGGCTGCCACAAACATTTTTGCACATGTGGGACCCTTTCCCTTCCTTAAGATCTCTTTAGGCTATAATCCCAGTAGAAACACTGCTGGATCAAAGGGTATGAACAGTTTGATAGCCCTTGGGGCATAGTTCCAAATCACTCTCCAGAATGGTTGGTTAATGCTATTCCTCAGGGATATATGATGAGTTAAGGGAAAACTAGCACCTCTGGTATGAGGGCTTGCCAAGCCCATTTTGGAGTTGCTCATCTACCTTTAGGGTCCACCTATCATCTGTGGCTCCAAGCATGCTCAGCAACTCTACCCCAGTATCCCTTTTCTCAGCAGAAAGGTCTCAAACCTATCAGTGAGTTTGGAAGTTATCTACTCCAACCATGTGCAGACTTCCCTAGGTAGACTGGGCAGATGCAAACAATTTGTTCCAACAGGCATGAAGGAGACTGTTGCAGGTGCTGTGGGGTGCTCACATCTTGAAGAGACATGGTCATTCGCTGATCTTGACTTTTGCCACTGGACGTTGATGGCTTTGGAAGAGAGATTGAAGACTGCGTGCACTTGAATCCAATTCACCGATGAGTTGAGTCATATAAATGATGATTTAAGACCCTGTGATGTCATTGATCCCTTTCAAAAATGAAGGATAAACAAAACAGCAACTGCTCCTCATCAGCTGTGGCTCCTAATAGCTACATCCCTGTGGTCACAGAAAAAAACAAGAGCTATAATCTCTGCCAGCCAGACCTAGCTTTTGAAATGATGACTCATTAAAAACAGACCTTTCAATATCCTCTGCATCCGGACAAATGAACTGAGGGTAATAGCTCTGGGAAATTAACCGAGTTGCTTTCATTAGAGTAAATGAAGTGCTAATAGAAGCCAGTAGAGGGTTCAGTGACTAGAGCACTAGGCTTGGAGTCAGTAAAATTTGAGTTCAAATTTTCCCCTAGAAACTGACTAGCTATGTCACCTCTAGTTAAGTACTTAATCTGTGTTTATCTTCGTTTTCTCAAATGTGAAATGGGATTAATTATAACCAGCTGCTGTGTCCCAGAGTTATGTGAGGATCAAATGAGATACTTTTAGTAAGGTACATGGTAGACACTTAATAAATATTTATTTCTTTTTAGCAGTTCTTTTTGTTTGGCAAAGAACTGGAAAATGAAGCAATGTCCATCAATCGGGGAATGGTTGGGCAAGCTGTGGCACATGATTGTGATGGAATATTATTGTACTATGAGAAACAAATAGGATGGTTTAGAAAAAGCTAGGAAGACTTACATGAACTGATACAAAATAAGGTGAGCAGAGCCAGGAGATCTTCTGGGAATGACTTAGCTATTCTCAGCAATACAATCATCCAAGGCAAATTCGGAAGGACTTAATGATGAAAAATGCTATATACCTCCCAAGAAAGAACTGAATGTGGATTGAAACATACTATTTTTTTTCTTTTTTTTAGTTTGTGTTCTCTTTTACAACATGGAAATTTGCATGGTTATACATGGATAATTTATATCAAAGTGCTTTATTTCCCATTCTCAAGGATGGGGAAACTCACAAATTATTAAAAATTAATGTTAAAAATTGTTCTTACATATAATTCAGAAAAAATGAAATGAAAATATTCCTTAAAAAAACACCTAAATGATTGATTCCTTCCTATGTATAAATCCAAATAGAGTAGAATGCTATGTAATCTTGTTCCAAGTTCCAGAGATGGGAATTTCTAAGCTTAATCATCAGGGATAGTATCTTATTCTTCACTTGTTCTACATACTGCTGACATATTCTTTTGATAGAATGTATAGATAGAAAAGATAAGCTGAATAAACAGTACTAAAAGAAATGTCATAATGCTTCAATGATGCTACAACTTGATGTTCCATCCCTTCATTTCTATTAATATTTTTGGAGAAAAAAACCTGCAAGGCAATAAATTGCTTCCTCTACAGAAAGCATTCTGCTTTCTTTTTCCTTAATCCTACTATGTTTTTCCAATTAATATAGAAAGATATTGCTGGTATTTTTATCCTCCCTGTAACTCCTTTTGTGATTTTTCCATCTGGAGATCTCCTGATCTCCAGATGTACACTATGATCTCATCAGATGCTAAGAACCTAAGGCTGAGGCAGAACATACAACACTTAGGAAAGGTGCTAAATTCCCCTGGAAAACAAAGACCCATCTTTTTCATAACCAATGTTCTACAGGTATTGCTATGTGTGAATTATAGGTTTCTGAAGAATTCACAAGGAATATGACAGTGAAGGCAATGGAGAGACACATAAAGAGTTTGCAGCAACACACAACAAGCTAACCAATTAGGAAGTTTGAAGTAGAGCAGAATCGAGAGATTTATCAAAGAAATAATTATATCTAATATTTATAAAGCACTAACTGTGTCAGGCACTGGGCTAAGCTCTTTTCAGTTATAACAACTGAATTCCTTAGATTTTCATGACAACCCAGTAGATACCATCATTCCCATTTTACAGATGAGGAAACTGAGGCAAGCAGAAGTAAAATGGCTTGTACAGGGTCACACAGCTGATAAGTGTCTGAGGTAGAATTTGAACTCAGATCTTCCTGACTTCAAGCCCTGTGATGTACAAAAAGACAAAATGGGCTAGACAAGGTGGAAATATGACAGGTAGACTGTCCAAATGCTCTATTGACCTTCACAAGGAAAACATTGCAGAACATATAGGAAGTCCTGTATAAGAGTTGCCCAGATCACAGATTCATTTGAGTTTTTGAATAGGTGTTTCCCACAATTTATGTGGACCATTATGAAGTGAGAAAATTTGTGTATGAATTGCAGATTTGTGAACTGAGTCACTTTGAAGGCAGTTAGATTACAGAGTATGTAGTCTCCTCTCCCTGCCCCTGGGCACTACCATCCTTGAAATGGTGCCTCAGGATAGAGATGAGAGGGAGCCACTGAAATCCAGAATCGGCAGCCTTAGGTTAGAACCAGAATCTTACCATAGCAGCATCACCCAGTCTTCCGATTCTGGTACAATGCATGCTGTGCGTGGGCTTTCTGGCAGCATAAGTCACACCCTGTCAAAACAAGACAGGCCCTTGTGAAAACCCCAAGTCACCACAACAAAGACATCAAGGGAGAAAGACTCAGATGCCTTCCCACCATCAGCTAGCCTCTCCACCTACTCTCTGTCCACATATTCTTATCACTACCATGTCAATGTAGAGGCGTTGTTCAGGAGGAACCCAGGAAGGCCTGTCTGAGTCTCTCTGGTCTATTATTAGTCAGATGCTATATTCCCTTGAAGAACTTCTTCTTCAATAAAAGTTTACTATGTTTTGGGCACTGGGGATACAAATTCAAACAAAAATAAAGATAGTTTGCCCTGGAGGAACTTATATTTTGATGAGAGAAGACGACACATAAAAGAGAACTGGAAAGGAGGGGGGGGGAACTATGCACAATTTTTTAAGTATAGAAGTCAAGATCATGGTGGGAGGAGAAGGAAGTCTGGCTCAGGAGGCCAACAAAATGGAGGCCCCAGAAGGAACTCACCACTGGGAAGGGGGATGGGTCTTCAGATTGGTCTCCAGAGGGAGATTCCAGGAGGAGAAAGCTGCAGGAGTGGTTGGGTGTTCCCAGGTAAGGAGGTCCCAGGTGCTGAGAGAAGCTCCAGGAGATAGTAGTAAAAGCTGGTTTTAAAGTCCAGAAGTCAGAAATAGGATTGAGAAGGAATTCAAAGAAAAACAAAAATATTCTCTGCCCTAAAAGTGCTCACATTTGAATAGGAGAAACAACATGTAAACAGACAATTATGTACAAATAAGAATAACTGGAAACAATCTCAGAAAGAATATGGTCATCCAGCTGCTAAATATCATATTAAAGATTCAAACTCAAATCTTCCTGATTTCAAGTCTAGATGTTCTATCCAAAGGTATTATTATAAGGGCATCCCAAGGGAATTTCCATGAATTGTATGTGAGATCATTCATACTCTCATCTATTTCCATACACAACAGTACTCTTTTTTTTTTTTTAAGGGAAAGCTTTGTCATAGGTAAATCTGTTGTTATAAAAAGACTTTTAAGTAGGCTTTTGTTGTAAGAAAGTCCTTATTTCAGGGAATCTACAATATATACAGGGCATTATTATAGGGAGAACTATATTATAAGACATGGTTATGCTGTGGTGGTTATACAAAAATATCTATTTTGGGTACTAAGTCAGAGAGAGAGTTTAATTCAAAAAAGTGAATAGAACTTCATTGTTTTAATCATGATGGGAATTAGAACCAAATATGGCTATGGCTTATTTAGAAGGAATAGAATAATTTAATGGAAAACACTGATGGAAAAAAAAGGAATATATAAATATATATACATATTTTTATTCATACCCTTCATTTTTATGTTATTTACATTTCTCACTTTGTCCCTTCTCCTACACTCTCTCAGAAAGCCATCTATGATAAATATATTGTGTATAATAGATTCCTTGTAATATAGATTTCTTATAACAAAGACTAAAACAATCTTTTTAAAACACAGATCTTCTTATGACAAAGTTTTTCCTCAAAAAATAGGGATATTATTGTGTATAGAGGTAGATGAGGATATGAATGATCCCACAGTTAACTCATGGAAATTCCCCTGGGATGCTCCCATAATACCTTTGGATAGAACATTAGACTTGAAATTAGGAAAGTGTGAGTTTGAATTTTTTCTGATTCTTAGCATCTGGGTGACTATATTTCTTCTGAGATTATCTCTGGTTATCCTGGATAAATCTTATTTGTACATAACTGTCTATTTACATATTGTCTTTTTCATTAGAAAGAGCATACCTTCACGGCAGAGAGTTGTTTTTGTTTTTGTTTTGCTTTTCTATATATTCCCTCCAAGTTCTATTTATGATTTCTGGACTTTAAAACCAGCTTCTGTTGCTGCCTCCTGATTAATTTAATTTTTATTTCACAGGGACTGTAATTAATACTGTTGTATTTGTATACTGATACAATAAGTCAATCTAGTAAATTAATTTGCTTAATCAATGCCTGGTGAGTAAATGAGCAACTTCAATAGCAAGAGGGTAACTCTATAGCATAGAAAGTACTATAGCTATTTTTGAAATGTCCCTCCACCATTTTCAGCCCTTCACTAGGGAAACAATTCTATGGCACTTGACCAGTAGATCCTATGAGTACTTGATCAATGAGTAACCCTATCTGAAGCCACTTGCAAATCTATTCCCCCACCTATTGCCAAACATGAGGACAATGAAAGACCATGAGCTCCATTTATATTAGAATATTCTCTACCAGCTAATCTATCATAAGCATGAATTGTAGATTCTCCTGAAAGGTCAAGATAGAGGCCTATCAACCAATGAGACTGTGTTTTACTTTGTCTATTGACCACTAAGAGTTTAAAGAAAGGCATATCAAATTATGAGGAAGAGCTGAGGTTTACTTCCTTAGAGGGAACTATGGACCCTTATAAAGTGCTATTGACTTGGAGCTCTGCCTCCTTTTCTTTTACTGTAGATTGGACAAGATTGGACTCCATAAAACCCTTATAATTAATAAGAAAAAAGACAAAATTAACCAACATATTGAAATAGTGTTATGTTATATGATGTGTTCTACCTATGATTCCCCCATTCCAGTAGAGAACCAAAGTAGTTGTCTGTTCATATCTTTCCTTTGAAGCCAAGTTTGATCATTATACTTTTGCAGCATTCATTTTCCTATTTTTGTTAGTGGGGGTGGTTTCTCCTTTATGCTACTGTATTCATTGTGCATCAGCTCATAAAAGATTTCCCATGCTTCTTTTATTTATCATATTCTTTGTTTCTTAAATCACAGTCATACTACATTGCATGCATGTGCCACAATTTGTTTAGCCATTCCCCAACTAATAAGCACTAACTTTGCTTTCAATTCTTTGCTATGACAAAAACTTTTTCACTTTTTCAATGTAATTCAATTCAATAAATATTTATTAGGTGCATTGCATGTGCCAGACATTATAAATATTTTGTGGCATGTGGAGCTATATGTAAACTTTTTAATATTTTAATTATTTTAATATTCTGTTGAACAAGTAATTGATTCAACTAAGGTGTTTGGGTCTTCTGTGATCACTTTAATTGAGGTGTTTGTATATATGTATATATTAGTTCTTCTCAACCATTATCCACAATGCAATAGTAAAGTTCTGTCAATTTTGAACTGATTGAATGACTGAACTTAAATTGTAGCTAGTAAAAGAACAATGCTAACTAATATTGTAAAAGAAAGTATCTTGTGGAATGTCCTAGGGATCTGTCCTTGGTCCTATGGCATTCAACATTTGAATGTAATAAAATACCTAAGCATTCCATGGAATAACAATTGTAAAGAATTCAAAGGAACATGGGAAGATTTTTGTGATGTGATGCAGAGTAAACAATATACTTAATAAATACAATCCAGTAAATTAAAACATTGCTAAAAGGCAGCCAAATTCTAATTGTAATGAACATTTTCATCTAGAAAGCAGATGACAACATAACTCTCTGTCCTGTTAGTAGAAATATGAGATGTATATGGATACTCAACCTTTCTTATTCTATCAGCTTTTTCTGTGTCCATTAGTTTTAATTGCTTCTCTTTGTTAAGAAGGAGAGTTCAATTGGAGGGATGTCATATATCAGGAAATAACTAATGTTAAAGACAAAATGCATTAAGAATGAGAAACTAAGGCAGTGCCCTCCTGTTGAGGATATTATTGTACCATAAGAATTATGAAACAGATAGTTTCAAAGGGAAGATCTCTATGCACTAATGTAGAGAGGAGAAAACAAAATATAATAATATTATAGATAAAGCCATTTTTAAAGACATTAAATTTCTGACCAATGCAATAATTTACCATGAGTCTAAAAGGAAGAAGAAAAAGCATGTTACCTATTTCTTCATAAAAGATGAACTTAAAGTACAGAAAGATACATACATTTTCAGAAATGGCAAAAGTAAGAATGTGTTTTGCTAAACTACGGCTCTGTTTAGAGGGCTTTCTTTTCCTTTATTTATTTATTTATTTTTTTGGTTCTTAATTTGCTGAGGGAAGGAGTAGTGGAACAGACAGATTAAAAAAGAAAGTCATGGTAATATTATTCAGTCTTAGAATTCATCTAGCAATTGTATGAAATATGTTAAAATTGTGATCATAATAAAAAGACATTAACAATTTTTAAAAATTAAATTAAATTAAATTAAAAATTATAAAACCATTATAGAATCATGGAGGTATTGATGGGCAATAGTTTCATGTGGAAAAATCCTAGCAGTTTAGTGAATGGTGGACCAATGTTAGTCAAGAGTATATCTGACAATTGGAGCTGTCCAAAACCAGAATGGACTGCTGTAGAAGCTGGTGGATTCACCATCTCTTATCTGTTACACATAGGCATAATTTAATCAAATCTTTTCTTTTTTTACAGATGAGGAAATAAATCCAAAGTAATTAAGTGATGTGGTCGAGGTCACACAGCTATTTACTGGAACCTAAATCTCTTGACTTCCCACTATATCACATATTATATCCCAAGCAAAAGAACATTTGCTTTGGTGGGAAAGGCAAGCATCATTTCAACTTAAACTGGGAATCACTCCTTCAGGACAGTAATAAACAAGCCCATGTTGATCTTTTTTTTTTTTTTTTTTTTTTTTTTACATTCAATTCCTATCTTACATTTTATATCACGTAATATAGCGCTTAATTTATTATATACTATCTTGTTTTATTTTGTTTCTTTCCTATATAAGGGATAGTACCCTTGCTATCCAGTCTTGTGATTCCACTGGCAAAGGGAACTTCCAGGTGAGGAATACTCTTGACTATTACAACTTGACACCTCTACAACTTATAATCATAGAGAATAAGTAAGATCATTAAAAAGTTAAGTAACTTGCCCAAAATTACCTTATTAGTATATATCAGAAGCAGGACTTGAATCCAGATTTGATCTGACTTAAGTCTGGTTCCCTATCCACTGTGATACCACGTTTCATTTACATATTTTTTTTGAATGTAAAGTTCACGTCTTCTCTTTTTAAAAATACTGACAACATACTAAAATAGAGGATACACAATTAGAGGCTTCATAAATATTAATTGTATCTATTTTCTATATGTATATCCAATTTATTATTGTGAAAGGATCTACAAATCAGTGATTTTACAAACTTTAGGGCCTGTCATGTTATGGTTCATAGGATCATGAAGTGACAGACATGATTGAATAACTCAACAACAACAACAAATTGTTGCAGCATCAACTTTTTTTTACAAAATTTTTCACAACCTCTTTTTTCATCAAACATTCTACACAAATAATTATCTTAATTTACTCAACAAATTAACAAAACTAATGTTTGTAATAATAATCTTAAACTGATAAATCAATTTTAAGCAACCAACCCCCCCCTTTTTTAAATAATGTTCCAGCAGTGTTTCTACTGAGATTATATCCCAAAGAGCTCTTAAAGGAGGGAAAGGGGCCCACATGTGCAAAAACATTTGTGGCAGCCCTTTTTGTAGTGGCAAGAAACTGGAAACTTAATGGATGCCCATCAGATGGAGAATGGCTGAATAAATTGTGGTATGTGAATGTTATGGAATATTATTGTTCTGTAAGAAATGACCAGTAGGGTGATTTCAAAGAGGCTTGGAGAGACTTACATGAACTGATACTGAGTGAAATGAGCAGAACCAGGAGATCATTATACACTTCAACAACGATACTGTATGAAGATCAATTCTGAAGTATGTGGCTCTCTTCAACAATGAGAAGATTCAAACCAGTTCCACTTGTACAGTGATAATGAGAGCCATCTGCACCCAGAGAGAGAACTGTGGGAACAGAGTATAGAACACAACATAGGATCTTCACTCTTTCTGTTGTTGTTACTTACATTTTCTTTTCTTTCTCAATTTTTCTTTTTCTTCCTTCTTGATCTGATTTTTCTTGTGCAGCAAGATAACTGTATAAATATGTATATATATTGGATTTAACATGTATTTTAATATATTTAACATGTATTGGACTACCTGCCAGATAAGGGAGGGACTGGGGGGAAGGAGGGGAAAAATTTGGAACAAAAGGTTTTGCAAGGTCAAATTACCCATGCATATGCTTTGTAATAGTTTTAATAAAATAATGTAATGAAATGACTGGCCAAAGAGGGCTCAGTCCTTAAAGCATGCTTGCATTTGTTCTTCCCATGGTTTTTATAGAGCTTGTTCATCTATTTACTGGCTGCTTCCAATCTGACCATGTGTAGAAGTTACATGAACCTAATTCTGGCCATAAGTAACGAAAAGGCTGGTGTTACATGGTGATGGGGGTCTCCTGGTTGTCTGTGAGCTGAAGGATCTTGTTGCTAAGGACGTGCTGGGGCGGAACTGAATTAGCACACGTACTTCACATGCATATTGATCTACTCTTCTAACAGCTTTGGGTGTTTTTTTTTGTGAAGAAAGAAGAAATGCTGTGAATTGCCTCACCTTTGAGTAGTACATGGTGTCTCTATTTATTTTGTGTTTAATTTTTTCCTGATCCTACATGAATAAATATTCTGATTTAGGAGTGTGTATGTGATCCATGAAACTAAGGGATCCATTAATGTCAGCAGACATTAATGTCCAATTAGCATCTGTAGCCAGGAGCAAGACCTATGAGGACCCAAAATAATAACTCAGAATTTCTTGATCTAGCTTGACAGCAGCATGAGCTGTTAGCTGAGACACTGCAACTGCCAAAAAGTCAGCTTGGTCAAGCAAGGAGATAACTCATGCTTTGCTAATACTACCTTAAAGCAAACTTAGTATATGTTCCATGAAAGGAAAAAGGGTCTATTTTTCATAAAACTTTTTAATGAAAAAGGTTCAACTTCTATACCATGTGTGTCTCTAATCCCTGTTTTTTAAGCTCATTCTCCTCAGAACCTCAGTGTATGTATTTGTCTTTATATTTTAGTTCCTGAAGACCTTCAGCTTTTGCTGAAATCCCTCTGAAGTACACCTCCTCACATATTCCTTGCTTGATATTGATAGAGAATCATCTATAGAGTCATCTCTGGGATCACATCTGTCAGAGCACTGTTATGATCTCAGTGGTTTCTAATCACTAACCTGCTGTGTGAGTGTGTGGGTATGTGTATGTGAGAGCATATGAATATGTATATGTGTGCATGGGCATATACATGTTTGTATATGTAGAAGGGGAAATTGGGGGATGTTTTGTAATCCTGTCCTCATTATATCTTCTCAGTATATACTCTCTTGAAAGATATAATGGGTGTTAACTGGCTGATCATTATTGGAGTTCATCCTAGATGGAACCTCATGAGTGACATTACTAAAAACCCCAATTCCTCTGACTTGCTCCCTAGAATCCTGAGGGGAGAAATTTTAGTCAATGGACTGAAAGGTGGAAGGAACATAAAATGTCATTATGTTTATTGTTGATTAAAAAGCATTTACATGCTTTAAAGTTGTTGTCCAGCAGGTGTCTCTTAAACATATGTTTTATTCATATTGTTTTTAGGCTGAAGCTATGATTTCATCAATATAGGAACTTCCAGTAAGGAAATGCCTTCTAACAATACCTTCTCTGCAATCTATATTAGAAACTTGCATGGAGTACCAAGAGGCTAAGGCACTTGCCCAAAGCCACACAGGCAGGTCTGAGAACTGGAACCTTGGCAGAAGGTTGATGGCTGAAGGCCATGCTGCTGTACATAAATTGAAATCATACAGTTCTCTGATAAATATGATCACAAACATAGCTTTATATAATAATCCTCTATTAATATCAAATGAGGAAAATGAACGAAGGGGTGCTTCAGAGAGAGCAGCAAAAGCCGATGGTTCGTAAGAGTTAAAAGATAAAGAATTGTAAAGGGAAAGCTGTCAGATGCAAAGCATTCTTGTCTGATATGTGATCCTCCAGACAGGAGATCTGGATAGGAGTCAGGCAGAGCAACCTTCCAGATTATGGGTTCTTCTGTCTTGAGGGTTCCATCAAGGAGAATAGTTTATTCATTCTTTAAGTTGGCTGTTTTTACTCAGAGAACTGGCCAGGTTTCCACATGTCAGCTATAAAGGAAGGTCTTTACTCAATGCACAAGTAGAGTGGCCTTCCCTTCCTGTGCCTCCAAGGCATTTTATCAGGCATGCACATCCTCATGTCTTCTGCAAAAAGGTACATTCCTGAGACTCGCTAGGATTCCTTAGGTGACAAATACAGAAATAGAGATAAGGAAAGGAGGGAGAAAATTTTAGAACAACACTAAAGTTTTACAAAAATGAATGTTGAAAACTATCTTTATGTATATTTGGAAAAATAAAGTACTATTTAAAAATGAATAAATGTCTTTGATAGAACAAAAACCAAACTGGGTCTACTGGTTGATTGTTAAAAAGAAATACACCAATTGGGATTCATGAGTTAATATTAGGAGAATAACCACCCATAGTGACATCCCTATTACCTTGTAGTAGCAGCATCCCCTCTCTGAGGACCCAAAAATTTCAAATTTTTTCTGTTGTGTGTAGTCAAATGGAAAAAAGATTTCCTATAGATGGTGGGATCCTTTAAGATTATCTTATTGGCAAAAATATTGTGTTGATTGAATCAAGCCCTTAGAATTCTACTGGACTTCAGTAAAATGAAGGACAATTCAAAGATCTTCTTAATTATCCATTCATGAAAAACCAACTGGATAAAGAATGTTTATTGTATCACATGCAGCTAAATGAACAGTCCATTAAGTTAATTCATCAACACATTAATTTTGGACAAATACTGCAAATGAATAATGAAGTAGGCTCAAGACTGAATATGAGGAAAAGAACTGCATTTGGGAAATTTTAGGATTTAAAAAAAAATTCAAACCTGTTCCTAGACCAAAAATTTAAATCTGGAGCAAACTAAATTAAATCAAACCACAGAATCTTTTTGACATGAATATTTTTTCAATGAAGCTATAGATTCAAAGTATGAAACATCACAGTCTCTGGAGAAGCAAAACTTCAGATGACCCAAAGGGCAATGAAGAGATACAATTTAGGTATAAATAACCTGTAGCATTTTATCAGAGGTCATGTAGAAGTTTCTTACTAAGAAATTCATGATTGGAAAAGGAAAAGACCCCCCAATGGCATATTGAGAGTAAAGGATAACAGAATTATAACCTAAGTGAGTTTCTGATGTCCACAGAATTGTTAAAAGATCGATTTGTGAGGAAATTCCAGATAAAGCATAAAGGAAAATGTTTTCATGAAGATCAATGGAGGGAGAAACAAGAAATTTTGTTATCATTTCAAACTAATCATCAGAACAAAGAAAAAACAAATGAGTTAAGGATACAGTAGATCATCAGTTTGTCTCAGAGGCATAGAGAACTTCAATTATCCAGATATGGCTTTGTCAAAAGCAGAGATTTGTCTTTCTTTTGTTGCCATGGTGGGAAGATGTGGTGACTGAGGTTGTTCAGTTACTATAATCTAAAACCCATCCTATCCTATGACTGACTCATTATCCAATTGAGTTTCTCAGTATAAAAATCTTCCTCTGCTTTGGGAAGTTATGTCAAATGACTTGTGATTTCCCCTATCTTTTTTTTTTTTTTTTCTTTTTTGGTTCTGTGGTAAAACATATTTCTTAGAGTCTTTCTCTCTATCTCATTGTCTTTGCCTTTCTGACTCTCTCTGTATGTCTTTCACTGACTCTCTCTGTTTCTCTCTGTGTGTCTCTTTCTCCCCTCTCTTAACTCCATTCTGAGGATGTCCCCCCTCAAATTGCCTCTTCCCGACTGAGTTTCCAATAAATACACCCAGATTAGCTGTTCGTGAAAACAAATTACTGTCTGAACCAAAAAAACCGTAAAAAGGCATTCCTTTGCCCTGAGGGAAAAGTTTCACGGTTGATAGAATTCTAGGGGAGAAAGGAGATATAGAAATAGGATGGAATCTCAGTTCAATAATTTGAGAAAGGTTTCCACAAAATTATATTTGTTCTGACACTTCCTAATTGGCCAAAATTCTAGCCTCAACTCAAGAGTAATGGCCTATTTTAGGTAGTTGCCTCTTCCCAAATTTCCCTTTCTCCAGTGTGATGCATCTTTTTCATGTCTATCTTTGATTTCTTTGGGATTGAGGGAATTATGGGAATTGAGCAAAGCACACAGACTTTATAGTGTGACTTAATTCTGGAGCTAGCTTAGTTCCCTTTCTATTCAATTATGGGTTAAAAACACTTTATTGCATTGTTTGAACCTAACCCTGGGTAGCTAAAAACTGGATAGCCTCTACTTGTTATCTAGACACCTTTAACTAAGGACCTAGAATATGCTGACCAAAAACCCAGTCATCACTGAAAAGTGATACAAAAAGTTTTTTCACAATTGTACATCTAAAGTAACCCCTATGTTTTATTTGAAAGCTGGCCTTATACAATTTATTATTATTTCTTTGTTTCTCTGATTGAATACAAACATTTTACAGGGGCAGGAGGGAATGAGGCACCCCTTTTTTATTTCAGGCTATTGAACCTGTTTATTCTTCTGCTTCCCAATTTTTTTTCCATTAAAAATACTAGTTCTTTGCGCAATGTTGGAGAGGATGTGGGAAAACAGGGACATTGATACACTGTTGGTGGAATTGTGAATACATCCAGCCATTCTGGAGAGCAATTTGGAACTATGCTCAAAAAGTTAGCAAATTGTGCACACCCTTTGATCCAGCAGTGTTACTACTGGGCTTATATCCCAGAAATCTTAAAGAAGGGAAAGGGACCTGTATGTGCGAGAATGTTTATGGCAGCCCTCTTTGTGGTGGCCAGAAACTGGAAACTACATGGAAGATAATTGGAGATTGGCTGAATAAATTGTGGTATATGAATATTATGGAATATTGTTCTGTAAGAAAAGACCAACAGGACGATTTCAGAAAGGTATGGAGAGACCTACATGAACTGATGCTGAGTGAAATGAGCAGGACCAGGAGATGATTATACACTTCAACAACAATACTGTCTGATGATCAATTCTGATGGACGTGGCCCTCTCCAACAATGAGATGAACCAAATCAATCCCAATAGAGCACTAATGAACTGAACCAGCTACACCCAGGGAAAGAACTCTGGGAGATGACTATAAACCACTACACAGAATTCCCAATCGTTTTTGTCCGCCTGCATTTTTGATTTCCTTCACAGGCTAATTGTACACTGTTTCAAAGTCCGATTCTTTTTGTACAGCAAAACAACTGTTTAGACATGTATACATATATTGTATTTGATTTATGCTTTAACGTATTTAACATATATTGGTCAACCTGCCATCTGGGAGGGGGGAAGGAGGGGAAAAAATGGAACAAAAGGTTTAGCAATTGTCAATGCTGTAAAATTATCCATGCATATATCTTGTAAATAAAAACTATAATTAATTAAAAAAAATACTAGTTCTTGTTTTTGTTTAGATTTTGTTTAGATCTTAGTTTGTTTGTATTTATGATATTTTCCTCAATATCACAAATATAATCTAAACAGGTCTTAACCTAAACAGGTATATTTTATAGAAATAGTATTTGCTTCTGTTGATGTTATTATGTAATTTTGTTGTTTCATTATTAATATAGTCTATTGTATTTTTAATTTCCTAATATTGAACCAATTCAAATTCCTAACATATAACATAAAAATGTAAAATATTTTAGTATGTTGATGTAGGATCTTAGTCAAAATTTTGTTAAATATTTTGCATCAATATTCATTAATATTGATATACAATTTTCTTTTTCAGCTTTAACTCTTCTTGATAAATTAGGTAGTAGGACTATATTGACTTTATGAAGGAATTTGAGTAATGTCATATTTCTCCACATTTGTTAACGTTTAAAGTAAAATTTTAGTTAATAGTTCTCTAAATGTTTGGTGATCAGTCAGTGAGCATCTATTAGGCACCTATTATGTATTGGCCTTGTACTAAACACTATGGATAAAAAGAAAGGTAAAAAACATTCCTGCCTTCTGAGAGTTCACAATTTAATAGAATTCATTCTTAATTTTAATAGTCCTGGGATTTCTTTTTTTTTTTTTAAGTTCATTTGTGATTTGTTCAATTCCTTTTTCTGGGATTTTTAAATTTTAATTATTTATTTCTTGTTCTGAGTCCTGAATTTAAAATTTTTTTAAAATAAATATTTATCCAGTTTAATATATTAAATTAGCACTTTGCTTGAAAAATTTGACAATACGATTCTGATAATTTCCTTCATTTGTTATGACTTCCTTTATTTTTTTATTTAAGCATTTAGATGCTATACCATTTAACATACATATTAATATTAATATCACATAGAGTGCCTTTAAGCACAATGCATTTTTCCCATTTACCTCTTTGGAACCATGTCTATTTTTTTGCCTTTTACTGTTGAAATATAAATAATTCTTTTCTATTCTATTTTAAAAATTAGCTTGAAGCATAATAAGTTCATTCTAGCTTCTAATTTTGGATAACTTAGTGGCATGGTAGGTAAGCACTAGGTCTGAAGTTAGGAAAACTTAACTTAGACACAATTAGTTGTGTGAACCTAGACAAGTTACTTAACCCTGTTTGCCTCAATTCCTCACTTGTAAAATGAGCTAGAGAAAAAAATGAAGATAAATTTCTCTATTAAATTTTTTTTAAAAATAAATTTCTTGTATTTAGTATTGGATTCTACTTCTCTATTTTATAGGTTAGCTCATCCCATTCACATTCAGAGTTATCATTATTAATTGTGTGCTTCTATCATAACTTCTTACATTTCTTTTCTTTCTGTCTCTCCTTTTACACAGAAGACAGTGATGGAAGAAAAGGAATGTGATCAGCACTGGAAATCTATAACTGAAGTGGTCTGATCTCACTCTTCTCCTTTCCGCTCTTCATCTATTTTGGATAGTTATCACTGGGTCTCTTTTTCCTTATTATGTTCCTTTATCATTGCTTATGACCTTTCTCTCTCTGGTCCTACATTTACTCTTCATCCGTCTCAGTTGGTTGAATTTAATGTATTTCTGCATTAAACTCTTTCCATTTGTATGTTAGACTCTACCTGGTTCAAATAAGTGAGATTCATGAGATATTGTTTCCCCTAGCTCCTTTTCCATTTTTGTCTACTTTGCTTCCCAATTACTCAAAAATAGCAAATTCCTCCTGTTTCTTCCCTGGTATAGTTATTTTCCCTCTCATACTATTTGTAATACCATTAGGGAAATGTTTAATGTGCTCTGAAAGGAAGGGAGATTGGACCAACCTTGTGAACTGGTGGCAGGTATATTTTGATTTTTTTTTTAACTTCTCCTTAGCATGAGACAAAAGAGCAAGTGTGAGTTGGGGAATGGCTGAATAAGTTATGGCATATGTGTATAATGGGATATTATTATTCTGTAAGAAATGATGAGCAGGTTGATTTCAGAAAAGACTGAAAAGACCTACATGAACTTATGCTGAGTGGAGTAGAATCAAAAGAATTTTGTACACAACAACAAGATTATGTGATGATCAACTATAATGGATGTGGCTCTTTTCAACAATTTGGTGATTCAAGGCAATTCTAATTAGGTTTAGGATGGAAAATGTCATCCACATCATTTTTGTCTTTGGATTCTCCCTCCTTTCCCTTAGAACAATATATTTGTCCTAAGCATTTAAATTAATTAATTAACCAATTTATTTTCTAATAAATAAATAAATTAATTAAACACTCTAAGTATTTAATAAATGCTTTGTCATCTAAAAAAAAGATCAATCATTGGCTCTGGACAGATGGCTAGACAGGTTCTTCAAGAAATACAATTGAGCCACCATAGAAAAAATTATTTGAATTAAGGTTTGGATGGAAACAGGAATAGTGGATAGAAACTGCAAAGAAATAAATTCAGGTTTGGTGTTGGGAAAATTTCCTAAAGTTTGAAAGTGGAATGGATTGGTTTCCTTAGCTGACCCTTCCCTCACTGGTGTTCTTTCAGAAGCCAATGTGTGCTCATTAGGTATGCTGAAGTGATAATGCTTTTTAGAGCATAGGATGAACTAGATGGTTATTGAAATATCTTACAACTCTAAAATACTATGATCCAGTGATTATAAGGAAGATGTCCACAATGTAGGGGAATGGAGGACACAGACAAGAATTACACTGAATGAGAAGGTGTAGATAAGTCTTGGTTTTTGCTACTGGATAAAGCAACCAACATCCAGGAGGTCCTAGATCCATTGAAGCTGAAATATTGAAAATAATAATGATAGGTAATTATTTATGTAGTTTAACATTGGTGAAGCATATTGTCTTGGTATCCACTTTACCTGGTTCAAATGAGGGAGATTCATGAGATATCTTCTTCTCCAACCCCTTTTCTCCGTTGGTCCACTTTTCTCCTCAATTACATAAAAATAATAAGTTCCTCCTATTTCCTTCTCATTTCTTTCCTAGTGTATTCTCTTTTCTTTCTCATTCCACTGTAATACCATCAGGGAGATAATTTAATCCTCACAACAACCCTACAGTGTAGGCAGTACAAGTATTATTATCTCTATTTTGCACACAAGGAAACAAATTTTAAGAAAATTTAAATGACTTGTCCGGTGTAGCACAACTAGAGAATGTCAGAGGCAAATTTTGAAATCTATATCCTCTTGACTCCAAACACTTTATTAGTAGATATTAAAAAAAAAAGTTTGTGCCACAAGGAAGATTGTTATTGGGGAATGTTTTGTTAGAGAGTTATATTATTGAAAGAGGGGTGATAAAGTACCTATATTATAAGAACTTTGTAATGAAGAAATTTGTATCATCCATTTCTAGGGTTTATGTTATCAAAAGGATTGTTTTTATGAAGAATGAAATTATAGGGGGAGTTTTGTTTTTTTTAAGAGACACAAAAGCAAAATATCCTGCTTAGATAAGATGTGTTAAAGATTTTATATCCAGGACTTTTTTCCCTGGATTTTTCTCCTCCACTTCCATGCCTCCATCTTGGGTAACCCCTTTCATTTCTCTCCTTTTCATTTTGGGGGTGAGTTTATTTCTGAGGGTCTCCTGCAGTGACTCTCCTTTTTAGGTCAACCTTACATCTTCTCCATCTTCTAGTATCCCTTCTCAGCATCTGTGAGGACCTCAAAGCTCTCCACAGAGTGAAAGTCCTTCATATAAAACACACAATAACAACACCCTTGAAAAGGATTTTTTTTCTTGAGGTTTCATTCCACTTGTTTATTTTATTTCTAGTTTCACACAGGCAATAAAATAACTGATTAACTAAAACCCCTTATTTACATTACAAATTGTGTTCTTGATTGTTCCACTATATATTATAAACTCTGCAGTAATATAGATTAATATTTTAATATTAATTTTAAATACATGGAAGAAAAATAAATTATCATTTAGTAGTAATGTCACATAACATTTTGGGAGGCAGAAAAGTCAGTCACTCTAATTAATCACCCTTTTCTTCCACCCTTTGTCTTTCTCCTGGCTTTGGTTGGCCCCACTTGACCCAGAGGACACTGTGAGGTAGCAGGTTTTGAAATACAGTACTGTAAAGACTTATCTGTCAGGGACCATAAATGTCCACTGGCTTTAGTGCCCATATGCTGAGTCTTTGTGTCTAGGCCTACAAAAATAATCCATCTCCAAGAAACTAAAGAATAGTTGCTTTAAATAACACACACAAAAATAAATAAAACATGAATAAATGTAATTAAGTTGCTTTCTGTCTTAAACCTAAAGAGCAACAGGGTCCTCTCAGAAAAATATCCCCTCCTCCTGGACTGCCCAGCTAGGAGAGGGTAGTGCTGGGTAATGTTGCCAAATTGAACAAGGAATGAACCCCCCCCCCCCCAAGTCACAGAGGTCTAAACCCCTCCAAGTCAGCTAGGATTCTTGGTTGTCAAGTCCTAAATGCTCCAAATAACTTCAAGTAAGAGCACCTAGAGACTCTGCCCTAGCTGATAGAGGCGAGCAGGGCTAAGGCTCAATAAGCTTCCAAGGAGCCTCTTCTTTGGGAACAAATAAAGAAGCTCTTTGGAACCTGAATGGGAGGTGTAATTTGAATTCAGTTTTCCTGAGATGGGTGTTGATGTAGGCTAAAGGCTAAACTAAGCAAATCTCCCTTCCCCTCCCACCCAAATGTGCCTAAAGTGAAAGTTAATCTGTAGGATGACTGTTCTTAGCTTCTTTCTGCAAATGTGGGCTTAGTCTCTCTTCCTTTAGTAAAGTTTCCCAGAATTGATTTTAAAATTCCTTCATTTCTGTTACTTTTCTGCAAAAAAGTGAGTAGATCCTTCAGGAATCTACTCAGCTGGATCTTGGTGTCTTGAACCTTGAGACAGTTTTCCTGAAAGAAAGAAGAATCTCCCTTTAGTTAGAATCCAGAAATGACATCCCCCCAGCTGAAGGGGCTTGGGAGCCTCCCCTCCCCAGTCTCCCAGCCTCCCTGTGCGATGTAGGCCTTCCAGGAGGGTCTGGGTATGTCCGAGGGAAGAGGGCAAGGAGTCTTCCTGAAGGCCTGGGCTGGGGTCCAGAGTACATTGGACATTGGAAAGCGGCCCAAGGAAGGGAGGCAGACCCCAGCAATGAGAGCGGGCGTTGGGCAGACTTACATTCCTAGTGCTGTTGCCCAGGAGATGGTTCATGTTTCTCCTAAGCCCATCGATCTCCGGGCAGTTGGTAACATTATTTAGGACCTCCAAAGCTGCGCAAAGCTGTGAAGGAAAGAGCCCCAGGTGACATCAGACTGGTTTCTTGACCTTGCTTTCTTAAGCACCCCCTGAGGACACCATGGGTGGGGGAAAGAGACCGCCTTCCAAAGGGCATAATCTTCCCCTCGATCATTCCTGGATCGTTGGGACAACCAACTTCATCCCATTTCCTTGGAACTGGGAGGAGAATGGCCCTGAGTGCTTCTGACTAAGGAAAGCCTGATTTACAAAGAAGAGCTGAGATGGGAAGACGGGAGAAAGCAAGACAGAGAGAAGCAGAGATACAGAAAGGGGGGCGTAAAGAAAGGAGAGAGTGAGAGAGACAGAGATTCACACCGGGGTGGGGGAGGAAGGAAGGAGGAGAGACAGACAGAGGCAGAGAGACACAGGTGGAGGAAGGGAGAGAGACGAGAGATAGAGACAGAGACAGAGACAAAGAGATCTGCCAGTGATCTCCTTAGTAAGATAGATGGGATATACAATATAGGGTTTTGCAGCCTCAGGAAACTCTGCAGGAAGACATCTATTGCAACAAGTTAGGTAACAGCATAAAAAAAAATCTTTATCTTTTTTTTAAATAAGTGGTTGAATGATAATTCTTTTTAAGGTTTTCTGCTCTCCTCTTACTGGGTCTATGCCCCTTACAGTTTCTCTCCTTACTTGGCTCAAAAAGAATTCAGTAAGAAATTGATGTGGAAGAGAAAAGAAGTCATACTTGACTTGGTTGGTTGTTGCCCTGATATGTCTTGTTTCTGTCATCTCTTTACCAGTGCTTAGCACAATGTTTGACAAATGGTAGATGCTAAATAAATGTTGATTGATTGTTTGACTGATTATATGGGCCCTAGCTAAGAACTCTGCTCTGTATGTGGTGAGGGTTCTCCCTCCACTTCACCAGGATACTCATATTTTATTCTCACTACCAGAATTGAGTCCTTATTTACCTTCCTAGCTAGCTCCCTGCCTTTCCACCCCCCTCCACTTCTACCCTGGCACAGGACTTGCCCGGCACAATGTTTCCTAAATTAGATGGGATGTCTCCATTGCTACTAGAAATCAGGGAACTTGGATAGATAATTTTATCTCCTCATTGCCTCCAGGCTTGAGAATCAAATGAGTAGGGGTGGAAAGACAGGTGCAAAAACTAAGGGGGTAATCTTGGTAACAAACTAGCTAGTTGTCTGCCAACATTAAGTGAACTTCTAAGAGGGATCTGTGTTCCAGTAACTGAAAACTGGCCTTCATCCCATGGACTCAGCTAGATATAACAGTAGTTGAGGAAAGTTTGTTTTATATAAAGGAAAGAGTTGAGTAGAGAGAAATTCTGTCACAGATTCCCTTGGTAAGACAGATGAGATGTACACTATGGGGTTTTGTAGCCTTGAGAGACCAGGTAGCTAGAGAGTGCAGTGAGCAGGCTTCGAGTCAGGAAGCCTCATCTCTCTGAGTTCAAAACTGGTCTCAGCAATTTGCTAGCTGTGGGACCCTGGGCAAGTGACTTCACTCTGTTTGCTTTAGTTTCCTCATCTGTTAAATAATCTGGAGAAGGAAATAGCAAACCACTCTTTGCCAAGAAAACCCCAAATTGGGTCACAAAGAGTCAGACATGATTAAAAAAAATGACTGAATCACAACAAAAGTCTCAGAAGGAATCTGATCAATAAGAGGAGTTAAGACATCAGATAAAGGATATTTCTAAACTATAAATACTAGAAGGGGAACAGGTTAAGGATACTCTGGTGGCAGTATTTAATCTCTTTTTCTTACCTTTTCTTTTTCAAAGTTGACTTGCCACACCATACTTGAATTACAGGATAGCTGAGGAAATAAAACAGAATTCCTATTGGGAGATGCCCTGGAATGGAGCCTGGCCTCCCTAGCCCCTTGACCAAGGCATTCTAAGTCAGCAGTGTGACTGACCCTCACCCCAACTCATACAACTGGTTTTGTCAAGGGAAGTGGGAAAATGACTATTATTTAGTCTGTTATTGTCTGTTTAACTACTCTTATTGTCAAGGCTCCCACCATTACCCCTATCCACCTGTTCCTACTCCTCCACAACTTGCCATGGAAATTACCTAAACTTTGAAGTCAGAAAACCTAGCTCAGAGGGCCATGGCTGAGCTACTCTAACTCTATAATCTTGAGTAATTCACATCCTACCTTGGGGCATTAGCTGTAAAATGAGGGGTTTGAAGAAGATACATCCTAAAGCTAATGGACCTAAGATTCTGGACTTCACATTCCAAACCCATAGAAATCCCCTCTATCTTTCCCCCAGATGGCCTCAACGGCAGTCAGTTGGTCTTTTCCAATGTGAATAGTGGAACTTTAAAAAATTAGTAAATATTCATATGTTGTAGCTATAGTTTGTTTGGGGAACCTTAATGAATCCCCAGTTGAGTTTTTCCAGAGTTTAAATATTAATTATATTAGATCGGCTAATTGAGCAAAAACAGTGATTTCTTACAGCAGAATTAACATGGAAAGTAATATTCCCATAGTGGGGGCTTTGTCTCATGTTGGCACTTTTTTACCTAAAAGTGATTTCACTCATTTGATATTGACCTGGCCCTATTCCTGGTGGAGTGCCTTCTCCCAGTGACCCAAACATACCAATCCAGGTGAGTCACAGAACACATTCTAAATCCTAAATATTCTAAATACCACCTTGATTACTGATGATCAGATTCCTCTATACAATCCCAGCCACTCACCTGTTTGGAGTTTTTAAGATTGTGAAGCTGAACAATGATTTCTTTCATGGTCCCGTTCTGGATAGGACTGGAAGAGACATCACCTTCCAGGCAGGTCAGAAGAATGATCCCCTTCAGCCACAGAGCCATCCCTATTGCAACCTCCATCCTGATCTTGATGACTTGGTGGAGGAAGGAAAGTGCCTTCTTAAGCTAAAGCTGTGATGACCCCTCTGTCTGACAGTGACTTTTATAGACAGTACTAGTGACATGTGACCTTTGCCTCCATTCTGACAACTGAAAAGAGAATCTAGAAACCACATCTTTTTTTTTTTTTTTTTTTCAAATAAAAATAATTTATCTTGATTTTACTCTGCGGAAAATCCAGCGTCACATAAAGGAAAGGGTTTGATTTCTTATGGAAGTATTAGAAAGAGGTATTTGAAGAAAAAGTTTCCATGGTGACGCTTACTTTTTTCCAGACTCAGGTCCTCACTAGGAGATGTGACTGAAGGGCCACTTTGGAAGGGGTGACTTCTCATGGCAGCAGAGTGTCATCATTAGCCACTTTTCTATTCCATTTATGTCAACATTATCTACCCTGTCTAAATTGTTCTGACTTTGACCTTATGGTCCTGAATTTACACCCATGAACTTCAGATATTGATGCTCATGCATTTTTCAGTGTCTATGGAAGTATGCTGATAAAGTTCATATCTTAGAGCCATAAATTTGAAAAACTTGGGAAGTCATTTAGTACAGAACTCTCCGGGCACTCATCTGTACCCATTTGGGGGATTGGAAGCATATAATTCAGGTGGTTCAATGAATCAAGTGCTGGGTTTGAAAGACTAATCTTTCTGAGTCCAGCCTCAAGCACTTACTAGATGCATGACCCTGGGCAAGTCACTTAATCCTGTTTGTCTCAGTTTCCCCATTTATAAAATGAACTGAAGAAGGAAATGGCAAACTCTTGCCAAGAAAACCTTAAATGGGGTCATGAAGAATTGGACATGACTGAGAAACAACTGAACAACTGTAGAATTACTACAAGGGGAAAAGAATTTCTCCTACTTGAAGGAAATTCCCCAACTTTGTTAGGGAACTCTTCATCATTCCTAAATCTAACTCCTCTCTTTCATTATAAAATTAACTCTTGCCTTACAAGGCCTAGAGAAAAAGGTGGAGACAGCATCTGTTCATATGGTGCTAAAGCTTTGGACGGGAGTCAGGATCTTGGTTCTAGACCCAGTTCTTCAGTGATTTCATCTTTCTGGATCTCAATCTCCTCATCTGCAAAATGAGATGGTTAGAGGGTTTCTGTGGTCTGTTTTAGCGCTTAGATTCTGTAATTTTCTGAGGATCCTGCCAGATCTTATTATCAGATTTAGAGCTAGAAAGGACTTTAGAGATCCTCTAGTCCAACCCTATCTTCCCCCTGCTAATTTTACAAATGAGGAAATAGTGGCTAATAAGCCACTAATAAGAACTAATAAGTGTCTGGCTAATTCAAGAGTCTCCTAGTTCTTTAGTACCTAAGTCTTAAATGTTTATTTACATTCAAACAGTTTTCAGTTCACTTCTAAGACCCTGCTTCATTTTTTGCATTTGCAAAATAATCAGTAAAAGTCTAAGTAATCTTTACACATCAGCCTTCTCAGCCATTTAATGTGTGTGTGTAGATACCTCAACCTTCTTTTTATCTTCCTTCATTTTCATATTGGTCCTTTGAAAACTTCCCCTGAGTAACCCTCCTAAAATATTTGCGTATTTTGTGCTGATTTCAAGATTTCTGTCTTCAATATTCTCTACCTTTTATTGTTAGTGTTTACATGTTTTTTCCTCAGTTTGCTATTCTGTCCACTCATTGCCATCTTCTCAACCTCAGCATAGAGATGCGCTTAATCTGGGACAATCTCTTTTGCCAGTGGGAAAGGCATAGGGATCTCAGTGGGTTCCAAGGTAGTCTCTCTCTGGAGCCATAATTAATATGGGATAATCAGAATATTGTTGCCTCTATTTTCGATATATATATATATGAGTATACCAAAGTTGAGAAGGTACCAATGGCACTTGCCAACTATTAGAACTAGAAAAATCACTGAATTTAGCACCTAGTTGACAAGAATAGCTAAAACTGGAAACTCTCTGATGGCAAGCCTTTTCCTTTTTTGTGGCTCCCCCTGGCCTAGTCCTGTCCCTAAGCTCTACCAGAGGAGTCCTCAGCAGCAGCCTTTTAGTGCATAAATCAAAATATTTTTTACTCTATTCTCACCTCAGCCTTGAGATCAGCAGTGCAATCATTGTTCCTGTCATAGAGTTGGATATTTCAAGAATTTAACTGGTTTTCCAAGGGTCACCTAGTAGGAGAATCACAACTCAAGCTCATAAACCTCAGAGTTGGAAAGGATTCTCTATCCAGGTCAGTGATGTCAAATTCCATTAGAAATCGGGTACATAAATCCACATCACTAAATCTATGTAAGGATCCTTGAAGATCGCATACTGACTTAGAAAATCACATATTAACATTATCTATATTCTACTATATTTTTATTTATTTTGTTAAAAATTTCCAAATTATATTTTAATCTGGTTCTTCTGTACTAGGGCAATATGTCTGATATCTCTAATCTCTTCCCCTACACTCAAATAGAAATCCTCTTTCCAATATCCCCAAAGTATGTGAATTACTTGGGACAAGTAAGAATTAGTTTCACTTTGTGAAAGCAAGGGTCATGTGTGCATCTCTGCTGATACTAGACTGACTCAGAAGTCTGACCACCAGATGAAACTGGTTTGAGTTGGTTAACCCAAGTTTAGTTAGTTCTCTTGCCAATTAGGTGCTGGATTCTGTGCCCTAAACATATATTTGTGCTGCATTGTTTGCTCTCTTGCTGTGTCATTAATTCTGTACTTTTAAAGAATGGATATTACTTCAAGTAGACTTTTTTTTTTTTAAAGTTGTCATTCCTAAAGAGTTCTTAAATTTTTAAATTTTTAAAAAGTTTTTAAAGAGCACGTTTCACATCTCTACAAGAGATATCACAGTGGCTAATCGGTATAGGATCATCAAGCTAAATGGGACCAGGCTCATCAAAGACAAAGGGAGGTATGTTTGAAAAGAAAATATATCAAGAACTAACACACTATTGCTGAAAAATAGGTTCATTATCCTCAGAAAACAAGATCTTCAGCAAGACCTGGTAGCTAGAGAATTTGTGACTAATTCTTGCACAGTGTTGTTCAAATGTCTTTGTCTCAACTACACTTGTCTGTGCTCTTGACGTCAAAGGAGTTAGCTTCTCAGATACTGTGTTTCAGAGGTTCAAGGAGAGATCACAGTGCATGCAGAGATATCTGTCACTAACCCCTAACCAGTTGGGCAATGGGAGACTTTTTGATTGTTGTGGAAGCATCGAAATTTCCATCATCTTTCTTCACTTCATTGTATTTCATTGTTTTCTTGGGGAATATCCATGGCTCCTCTGTTTATGGTGGTCTGGTGAGAGACAATACTCTACTGTGGGAAGCCTTGGGGTTTCTCCCCATTGAAACCATCTAACCTTGGGAAAAGGTCTTGTTTCCTGGTCTCTGTTCTTTTGTATTTTAGGTGAAGAAGATCAGTGTGGAGGTCAGGAAAGTGAGTCACAGGAGTCATAGCTAAGTTTGTACATTGTAGAGGTCAAGATTAGCTTTCAAGAATACAAACAAGGGTAGTCCTCCCCTTTCCTCAGTGGGAGCTAGAGCCAGGGTATTAGAGGAGATAGAAGCTCAAACATCTCAGAATATTTCTCTGAATCCTGGGAATAGACAGAGCAGACCAAACTCTGGGGAACTGATCATCTTTGCTTTGAAAAAAAAATGCTTATTCTGGACAAAACAATACAAAAATCAAAGTATTGAAATTTGGAAAAAGGGAATTTTTAGCAATGAAACCTCCCTCCCCCCAATCAAAAGCTATACTTAAATCATTGCCAGAAGTACAGAATTTGGTCTTCATTAGATTGTAAAATAGCCACTTTTAAAACTGTTTGAAGTATTTTTATTTTATTATTTCCAATGGCCCAATAAGTCTTGTCTCCAATGAGATGATTGTTATATTATTGATTATTATTATGATGATTATTATACTTAAGAAAGGAGAATTATTCTGGAAATCCTTAGATTGATATTTCAATATGGCCTTGTGTCATGCCACATGTCACAAAAGGTTAAGAAATTTATGCAAAAATGAAATTAAATAGGCTTCAGTGATCTAGAAACTTGCCTGATTTAAACCCCTTTGAAAATCTATGGAATATAATGAAAGCTGTACTTGGAAAAATGAAGTGTTCATCAAGGGGGCACTTAATAACCAATGTAATGTGTGATTTCCTAATGAATTAAATAATTGTGTCAAAATTTTGTGAACTCAATGACAAATCATGTGAAATAAGTGATTGCAATAAAAATAGGACATATAAAAATGCTTTTTAAAAGCTCTAATAAGCTGTAAGACTTTGTCCCAAGGCATCAAATTGAAAGAGTGCTAGAAGCAATTGCAAGCCTTCAACATAGTCAAGGAAACATAATTCACCATCTAATTAGCAAGAATTAGTTAAAACAGGAAAGATCTTGAATCCTTCCCCCTTATTCCCTAGCACTAATCTCATACTGGTGTGTTACTAAGATTTCTGCCTCCTCACCCCACCTCACCACAATTGAGGATCTGAGATGTTACTCACTCTGGGAGCAAACATTTCTACTTACAGCTCTCTCTGGTATTAAAATGGACTGAAAAAATTAGATAGAGAAAGAAGAAAGTAATAATAATAGCTCCTGCTAAAAGATAAAGTTGAAATATAATAGGAGGTAGACTATAAAATGTAGTAATTTTACATCTTAATTCAAATGTGTGGTAAAGGGAAATTGTAGTAGGGATATGTGGGCAGGGGACTTTTGGGAATGAGATAAAGGGATGAGAGAGGGAGGGAATGGATGAGATGATGGTGCATATTTTGTGGAAAAGGTCCTATGTGGCTTTGGGAACAGTGAACTGGTGTGTATGCATCCAGAACACTCTGCTCTTGTGACTGAGCAGAGTGAAATGGAACAACCCAATGCCTTTGAAATTTCTCATCTTTTTAGTTTTATATAGCTTTTTTTTTTAAACTTTCCTTTATATTTTATTAAAAGGAATGACTTGTGGATAGGGAGAACTTTAGTGGCAAATATAAATAATATAAAACCAAAAGATGACAATAAAAATTTATCTTAAGTAATCACACAAAGTAAACCATAAGATGCATTGCAATTTGACACTTCCTCTCCCTCCCCCCCTCAAAAAAAGAGAAGAAAAGAAAAAAGTTTTCATCTTTTAAGTTACCCTTTAGTCCCAACCCTCTATGAGATGTGAAGACCATTGTTCAAAAACAGGACTGCAGGCTAACAGGATTTGATCTTCTACACAAATCCTTTCAAATATTTGAAGATGCCTATTGCATCCCACCCAAATCTTCACTTTTACAAGCTGTTTTCCCAGATTCTTTCAGTCCTCAATTCTTGAATGGCATGGTATCTTAACTCCTAAACCTCCTCTTTTGTAAGCCCTCTAGTTTACTAATATCCTTCCCAAGTCATGACACCCAAAACTAAGGAATGAAACAGGATGCCCAGGTGTATTCTGATACATCCAGGATCATAGAAGGACTATCACCTTTCTTGCTCTAAAAGTTTTGTATCTCTTAGATTATATTAGGTTTTTGTCTGTGTGTGAAAACACAGTTGATTCATACTGAGTTTGCAGTCCACTAAGACCCCTCCGTCTTCTTTCCTTATAGGGATTGTTATGTTGCCATATATCCTCATCCTGTACCATTTGACTATGCCTTTGAGAGCAGATATTGTCAATTTTCCTTTCTTTGTATTTTCTAGATCTTAGTTGCATATCTGGAATACAGGAGGTACTTAATAAATGTGTGTTGACTAAAAGGTTGATTTAAAACAAAACACCTCAAAGCGTATTATATCACATTTTAAAATGTGGTTGTATATGATAATGTGATATGAATTTTAACTTTCATCTTAGAATACTCTTATTTCATCTTTGAGATGTCATATTATAGTAGAAAAAAAAAAACTGATCATAACACATCCTTGGTGGCAAACAACTTAAAATCTCTGGGTCTGTAAATCTCTCCTTTGCAAAAATAAAGGAGTTGGATAAGATAGCTTCGAAAAATCCATCCAGCTTGGCCACCCTATCATATGCAAATTTTATGAGCTCATCAATCATGACTTTTGTCACTGATAAAAATACTAAAAATACATGGCCAAGGACAGCTCTCTATAGAATTCCACCATAGTTGTTGTTTAGTTGTCTGAATCTTTGTGACCCCATTTAGGGTTTTCTTGACGAAGATAGTAAAGCAGTTTGCCATTTTCTTCTCCAGCTCATTTTTATAGATGAGGAAACTGAGGCAAACAGAGTTGAGTGATTTGTCTAGAGTCACATAGCTTGTAAATATCTGAGGCCACATTTGCACTCAGGTCTTCCTGACTGCAGACCCAGCATTCTATCCACTGAGCCACCTAGACGTTGATTATTGTATAATCTTTGGGTTTAATTACTATATCAATTATAACTCCATCTAACTGTAGTATAATATAACCCATATATTCGTACATTGTCTCCATGTTTTACAATAAAGAATTTGTCAAGTTTTGCTGATGTAGATTTACTTTATCTATAATAGTTCCCTAATCTATCAACCTAGTAATCTTGTTTAAAAACAAATAAATGAAATTACTTTAGTATATCATCTGCTTTTTTCTCTCTTTTTATGGATACATTTGGTTTGATACAACACATTTCCCACTATCTCCCCAACAAAACCACCTACAAAATTATTCCCTGGAGAGAGTTAACCAAAACTGACTAATATGGCATGACTGCTAAGGACCGTGCACGTCATTTTCCAATTGTGTAGCTTGCAGATTGTTAACAGAAAGGAAGGATGTTTGCTGTTGCTCTGATAGTATGTTACCACCACTGCCTGTTGTATTTGATCTGAGCTTAATTGACTCTTTGTCTTATCTTTTTTTTTTTTTTAATGGCACTACATTTACATTGCTTTATTTGTTCTGTATCATTTCATACAAGTCTTCCCATAGTTCTCTGAATTCTTCCTATTCATTGTTCTTACAGCCCAGTAACCATAATTGGTCCAGCCATTCCCTGCTTTGGATATATGTATTTTGTTTCTTTTTATCTTTTTGCAAATAATAGTACTGTTATAGAATAGAATTTATTAAATATGTGAAGTCCCTGCTAGCAAGGTGATCACTTTCTAATTATAGGAGATAATGTACAAAGGAGGGTTCAGTTGCATTGCAAATGGTAAGGCCCAGGAGACCTTAGGAAGCAATGACAGGGCAGATGGTGAGGTAGGTCACTGTCTTATTGGAAGAATTGTTCTTGATTGCTCCCTAATCAGTCAAGCAGTGTGAGCCATATCCTTGTCCAATGACTACTAGGATGCGTATTTATTTGTTCCCAAGGATTGGGGTAGAGCAGTGTTACCTCCACTGATGGTAATGATGAAGTGTGGGGAAGAAGAATCAGCATTCAATCTGGAGGGATGGCCAGTACTGGGTAGGATCAAGGGAACAGGGATTGGGGTAGAGATGAGGAAGTTTGCCCCAAATCCTTTCCTTTTGGGTCTTAGAAAGCTTGTTGGGTTCTGGGCAACTGCAGGAAGTTTTCCAGTCCTATGGTGCCCAATCTAGCTGGTCCTCAGTCTATTCACTGGGTCTATGAATATTTTTGTCTTTTCTTTCTGTAAATAAACTTGTAATCTCAGGAGTATGATCTCTTGATTAAAAGGGTATGAATGATTTTATAAATTTCCTACATGGTTGATTCCAAATTATTTTCCCTAATATTTGAACCAGGTCATAGCTTCACCAGCAGTAAATTAGGATATCCTTTTTACCACAACCTTTCCATAAGTTTTCTTAATTTTGCTAACTTGATGAACATAATTTGTGTTTCTCTGATTATTTGTGATTTTTAATAGTTTTATCTTGTTAGAAGATAGTTTTTCTTTCTTCTTTTGAAAACTATTTACTAATAACTTTTTGTTACTTGTCTATTAGACATATAACTTATTCTTTAAAATATAATGACTTGGAGTAACTGCCTTCTATTCCTAAATAAATGTTTATGAATTAACCTTTTAATAACATATTCTAGAGCATATAGGAAAAATCTTTGTAGCAAATTTTTCTGACAAAAATCTCATTTCCAAGATATACAGGGAAGTGATTCAAATATATAAGAAAAGCACCATTTGATAAATGGTCAAAGGAGAGGCAGTTTTCAGAGGAAGAAATCCATGTTAAAACTGCTTCAAATTACTAATAATTAGAGAAATTAAAATTAAAATAATTCTGAGGTTCCATTTCACACCAATCAGCAATTGGCAAATTGGCAAAAAAGAGAAAATGACAAATGCTGGAGGAGCAGTGGGAAAAATAAGTGATGGCACAGAATTGCTGGTAGAGAACTAACTTGGTCTTCCCATTCTGGAAAACAATTTGGAACTCTCTCCCCCCCCTCAAATAAACTGCATACTCTTTGACCTAGAGATATCCCTACTAGCCTATACCTTCAAGACATCAAAGAAAGAAGGAAAGAATCTTTATAGTAGTTCTTTTTGTGATGATACAGAACTGTAAACTAAGAAGGAGGATATCAATTGGCCTGAACACATATAGTGTGTGAATGTATGAATGCTATTATGCTATATGACACGAAGACAAGAATTTCAGATAAATCTGGGAAAACTTATATGAACTGATGCATAGTGAAGAGAGCAGAACCAGGAGAATAATTTATACAACAACAACATAGACAAACAACTTTGAAATACCATGATTCCAGAGAAACAAGATGAAGCATAAAACCTCCCTTCTGACAGAGAGATGATGGAATCAGGGTATAGATTGAGACAGTATTTTGGATATCATCAGTGGGAGAACTTGTTTTGCTTGACTATGCATATTTGTTATAAAGGCTTTATTTCTGCTTTGCCTTTTCCAGTGGAGAAGGGAATGAGGAATGGAAAGAAAATGTTTTGTTTGTTGAAAAAAAATTAAATTTGAAAGATTCTAGAATTTACCAAGAATAGACTTAAGCTCTTTGGTTTATAATTTGAAGACTATACCATCTCCTTTTTTTTTTTAAATCACTGGGACAACATTTGTCCTTTTTCTGATTTGAGGGACCTCTTTCACTCTCCATGATTTTTAAATGATTGCCAAATGATTGCTCAGTATCATCATCTTGTGTTTTTTTTTTTTTTTTTTTTTTCTTCTTTTACCTTAGTGACTTGATTTGTAATGGTGCTGCCAAGCACTCTCACCATTTGTTCACTTGTCTTAGATTTTAATTCACTGGTGGCTGGTTTTTATTTTAAACTTTTCAATCTAAAATTCATTCTTCTTGGGTAAAGAAAATAGAATCGAATAGTTCTATTTTCATGATTTCATCTCTTATTCTAGTTCTAACCCCAAGATTCCATCCCTTGTATCTAACCTATCTAAAGAAAAATCCTTTTGTCATTATCATCCTTAGCATCCTTCATTGATGGTTTCCATTTATTCTGTGCTTTAGTACTGTTGACACCATTTTTATAGAACCACACTATTAATTTATATTCATTTTGTTTTCATAAGTTCCATGTGTGTTCAAATATATGTTATTTTATAGCATTCCATTTTCTTCTTCATCAGAATAATCTGTTTGTAGCTTTGGAATTTTATTTCCTAAGAATTTCCCATTTTCTTGGAACAACTTCCCCTAAAGAATATTAGACCATATCATGGACAGAGGTACCATTCAGCTGAGGCTGAAGCTACAGAGTTGGTGACTTGACCAGTCGCAGGCTTTGCAAGAATTCATAAACCTCAATGAGTACAGACTCAAGGTTTGTGGCAAGAATGGGTTTATTACACTAAGGAAACAACTTCCTTAAGAGGTCAAACTCCTGTTAGGATTTTTACAAAGATGAGTTTACACTGAGAAGCAAATCAGTGGGCATTCCTGATTAGGAATTAGCAGAGATGGATTGACAGGCCTTCAGTTATATAGGGTTTTGGCCTTTCAAAAGGGAGTGGCTAAGATCTCCAATGAGTTTTCCCTATGAACAGGAAGATGGGACCCATCCCAAAGGCCTGGAGGGTTTTGAAACTCAGGACCACCCTTCCCCCAAAGATTAAAGGGGACACAGTTTACATCAGGGCCTTTCCAACCCTTCCCCCCCACCAAAGATCAGGGGGAGAGTTTACATTACTTTGACCTTCTCAATGTGCTCCTAAGGGTTAGCCCTTGAATCTCCTATTCTTCTCCATTGTACACTTTGTTAATGTTATCCACACATGTGCTTTCAACTATCCTCTCCATGAAAATGATATCTGGTATATATCTCATCTTGACTTTTTTCAAGTTCCAGATCTTCATAAGAGGCAGCAGGGAACTGTGGAAAAGAACACTGTTTGGGGGGGTTAGAAGATTTGAGGTCAAAGTTCAAATTTCAACTCTTGTCATTTGCTATCTGTGACTAAGAAATTTATAACGTCCTTGGACCTGGTACCTTACCTACAAAAAGAGGTGAATTTCTTAAGCCCATTAGACAGCCTCATGATCCTTTTCAAATTCTAAATCAATGACCTTATGGTCTCCAAGTACATATAAATCATGCCTGCTTGAATGTCCTATTGGCACTCCAAAAACAAAATCTTCCCCCACCACAGCCCTACCATTCTGTCTGATTTTATTATTTGTGTATGGCATTCTACCATCATTCATCTAGTTTACCACATTTGAGAGTCAGAGTTTTAATTAAGCTTTTCCTCTCTGTCCCCTCTCACTCAGTCACCAAATTTTACTGATTTCATTTCATTTATTGAAATCTTTCTTCTTTCTCTGTTTAAATGGCTTCCACTGTTACATTATTACATTGTCATATGCCTTCACTATTGCAAAAGTCTTCTTACATATCTTTCTGTTTCTATTTTCTTCTCTTTTCAATTCATCTTTTATACTTAGGTCACAATAAACGCCTTTATACATAAGCATGCTCAGACCACTTGTTTGATCAGAAATCTTTAGTAGTTTCTTTTGAGTAAAGTTCAAAATCTTCTGTATGGCATTCAAAGTCCTTCATAATCTGGTACCACCTTTTCTTTCCATGTCATTATTTTCTCTTCCCTTGGAAAGTGTTGTAAAAAAGACAAACAGATGCCATGGCTGTTTTTATTAAATTTTTTTAAAAATTAAAAAACTTAGGGCAGCTATTGGTATAGTAGATAGAGCACCAGCCCTGAAGTCAGGAGGACCTGAGTTCAAATCTGACCTCAGACACTTAATACTTCCTAGCTGTGTAACCTTGGGCAAATCACTTTACCCCAATTGCCTCAACAACAACAACAACAATTTAAAAATTTTCCAATTAAAAAAAAAAAATCTAGTTTCTTTCTCTCTTGCCACCATTAAAAAAAAAAAAGAAAAAAAAGAAAAAGAAAATCTTTATAGTAAACATGCATAATCAAGCAAAAGAAATTCACCTTTTATGTCCAAAAAATATACCTTAGTCCTGCACTCTGAGTCCATCAATTTTCTGTCAAACTATGTTTCATCACGGATTCTATGGAATCATGGCTGGTCATTGCATTGATCAGAATTTTTTAGTCTTTCAAAGTTGTTTGTCTTATAAATGTTATTTTTATAACAAATTATCTGCATTAGATCATACAAATTCATCATTCTTTATAGCACAATAGCATTCTACTATATTTATATACCATAATTTGTTCAACTGTTTTCCAGTTGATAAACACTCCTTTAGTTTCCCAGTGCCTGCCTACTTCCCCCAGGAGCAAATACAAAAAGCTCTGTTTGATATATGAAGCTCTTTATAACTTAGCCCCCTCCTATCTTTCCAGTCTTCTTATATCTCGCTCTCCAAACATACTTTTCAATTTGGTGACACTTGTCTTCCAGCATTTCTGCAAACAAGATATTCTATTCTCTTCTGGCTGTCTCTCATCCCTGAAATGATCTCTCTCCTTCACTGGAGTACCAGTTTAATCTCTTCTTCTACAGGAAGCCTTTCCCAATTCCTCTTTATGAGTTTAAAACAAAGAGCTATTATACACAAAAATATACAAAAGAAATCAGCAGTTTTGAGGAGGATATTCACTACTGATTAATTAAGACTTCCTGAAAGAAGTAGCATCTAATTTGGAAAAATAGAAATTTAATGGGCAAAGGAAGTGTGGAAAGACATTCTAAGCCTTTCAATTGTTCACTATTTATCCTGTATATAGTTTGCTTTGTATACATTATTCCCTTCCCACCAATTAGATTGTAAACTCCTTGAGAGCAGGGCCTATCTTTTACTTTTTTGTATCCCCAACACTTAGCACAGTGCCTGGAACATAGCAGGCACTTAAATGTTTATTAAACTGAATTCACTGAAAGCTACTATAAATAGTTTTCATATAGACCTTTTCCCTTCTTTTCTCATTTTTTTGGGAATATAGGTTTCTTAGTGATGTGGTTTGTGGTCCCTTTAAGACTAGTCCTTTCAGATTAATTTATTCCTTTCTGATTCCCAACCCTTCCTAGCTGAAGAAGCTAGGACTTTTGATTCACAAATCCTGGTCAAAAGCACCCTTTGAATTCCAATAGGAGATATCCAGGCTCTCCCAGCCCCCATCGGATCTGAGCCAACTTGGGCTGTCCCAGCCCCCATTCTAATGATCTGCTCAGGTTTCCCAACTCCCACCTAGCAAATTCTAGCCCTTACTGAAACCCAGCCAGGAGCCAACATGGGACTCTATCCACAGGCCCCTTTAGCTATAAAAGACCAAGCTGGAGTCCTCTCTTTGCAGAGGTCCCAAACATGGCAGCCTTACCCCTGGCATGCCCAGGATCTCTGCCTACTGGAACCCTAGTTCTGGTACCTTTTATCTCTGCCTTCAACTTTACTAATTAGACTTTACTTCCAAACTCCATAATAAACCTCTTTTATCAATCTAGGTTTTCGGGTGTGTAAATTCCTTTACAGGGGACTCTTGTGCCACCACTAGACCTCATTTAACTCTGTATCCTTGCGCCGAATCCAAAGGGGTTGCAAAGGACCTCTATTTGACTCCCTGTACCCTGAACCTGACACAGACCTCAATTAAACCTAATTTCATTTAGGTACCCCCAATTCTAAACCTCATCATTAGCATTACTGGGTCAAAGTGAGTTTTGCCTTTATAAATTTTTTTGCCTAATTGCTTTCTAGAGTGTCGGGACCAATTCACAGTTCCACCAACAGTGCTTTAATGTATCTGTTTCTCCATAATCTCTCAACATTTATCTTTGTCAATTTACCAATCCGATGAGTATAGAGTAGAACCTTGGGCATTCTTTGATTTCTATTAGTAACTCTTTTCAGAGTTTTAAAGAAACAATATGGAACAGTGTGCTGGAGGGAAAGTCACAAAAGACTTCTTTGCTACTTACTACCTGTATGACACTGGACAAGTATCTTAACTTTTCTATTCCTTACCTATTCATCTGTAAAAATGAGGCTGGAGAAGATGACTTTTTTTCAGCTCTGAATCTGTGGCCCCACGCTCAAATGGCCTAATCACATGTTCTTATCAGTTTGCTACACTCCTGTTGATCCCAGCATGGCCTTCCTATTTTCTATGTCTTAAGTATACTGGACTGCTGCTTGCCTCTCCCCTATCCTCATCTCCCCTCTATGTAGTTTATTACCTTCTTCCATATGCTTAGAATGCCTTTCCACACTCCTTTTGTCTACTGAATTCCAATCTAGAAGACTTCTTTCAAGAAGTCTTAACAAATCAATAGTAAATATCCTTCTCAGACCTGCTGCTTTCTTTTGTATTTGGATTGGAATTATATAATGTGCATAATATTTATCTGTGTATATATCCTAAACTCCTTCAGACTAAGTTTCATGGGAACAGGAACTAGGATTTATTGTAACAGCATTGTGTGCTGTTGATAATACCGTGTTTCCCCGATAATAAGACACTGTCTTATTATTTTTTTGGGACTAAAAAACACCAGAGGGCTTATTTTCAGGGGAGGGCTTATTTTAATGAACATTGACAGCAATTTTAATAAACAGGTAAATGTGAACAAAAATTTTTTTACCTTTATTCAATAATGATCATGTCATCTTCTTCAACAACATCGTCATAAGTATCCATACCCTGAATTCCAGCCTGGATGTCTTGCGCCAGCAAGCAAATCACCAGGGAAGAAGAGGATGACGCGCTCACTGCTGCAGCTCTGATTGGATGCAGCTCGGAGCGCGACGTGCGTTTCACCCGGGAGGGGAGGGCGGCGCTGCTTACTGAAGGTACCGCTACGCAGCATATAGCGCAGGGGATCACCATGATGACCGTTTTCATAGTAAGTTCGATAGGGCTTATTTTCGGGGGAGGGCTTATTTTAGCGGAATATTAAAGAGTATGTGGGTGTCTTATTTTCAGGATAGGTCTTATTATCGGGGAAACACGGTAGGTCTTTAATAAGTTGGTATTAAGTGTACTATATTGTTGTTACTGAATTGTTTGTCATAATTGATACTTTATGATCTCTTTTAGGTTTTCTTGGCAAAGATATTGGAGAGCATTGACATTTCCTTCTCTAGCTCATTTTACACGTGAGGAAACTGAGTCAGAGTTAAATGAGTTGCCCAGGGTCACACAGTTAGTTCCAAAGCTAGATTTAAATTCAGGTCTTCCTGATTCCAGTGTCAGCGCTCTATCCACTGAGTTATCTAGCTACCCACTGTATTGAATGTGTATTCTACTGTACTGAACTGTACTGTGTTGCATTGCTTTATTCTATCAAAAATCTCTTGGGAAAATTTTTGTCATATATTTGACTTGAACACAATTTCCAGGAAACCACGCAACAAGTACAAAACATATATAATCCTTATAAACAATCCATTCCAATTCAACTCACTAAGCATTTATGTGCTTGCCACAAGCTTAGGCCCCCTTGCAAAATTCTCCAGAGATTTTACAGAAATGAAACGGTCCCCTGCTCTTAATTCGTTAAGCAAAGGTCATTGTGTGGGACTTCCCTGGCTGAGTTACATACCCACACTTGTGGGCTGAAGCTCTGAAGGTATCACTGACCAGCAAAGGAGTAGGTAGAACATACTAGGTTGATGCTTTAGTGAGATAAGAAAAGTGAGTAATGGCATGCATGGCTGGGATTTATGTCACTTGAGAGATGAGACAAGATACCCTTGACTTTATCAGTTCCAATCTGTAAGATTCTTTATTAATCATCTTACTAGTGCCTTCCACAAAAGTCCAATTCTGATGCCTCATTGTGAGGCATGGGGGTGAACCAAGGTCATGGAGGTCAGCAGAGGCTTTGGCAATCTGCCATAATGGAATGTCTTCAGTGCCCATCCCAATGTGCTATTTGAAGATATGAGCCCAGCTAAGTATGAAACAGGGCAGTTAGGTAACACAGTGGATATCACACTGGAATCAGGAAGATCTGAATTCAAATCCTATCTCAGACACTTACTAGTTGTGTGATCCTGGGCAAATTATTTAACCCATTTGCCTCTGTTCATCTGTAATGGGGACACACTGGACAAGTAAATGGCAAACCACTTCAGGTCTTTGCCAAAACAACAACAAAACCCCATTTAGCAGTCCACGGATATGACTAAACAACAAAGTGAAATATACTCAGCCATAATATTTGTAAATGCTTGGCACATAGTAGGTACTATATAAATGTCTATTTCTTTCTCTCCTCTGTTATGTATAGAACAACTTAGCACCAGTAGTTTAGGTAGTAGCCAATAATGTGGTTGCACATTTTTCCTTAAAATAAAACCAAGATTTAAGGAAATTCCAGCTAACGGGTCAGAAGACATATAAATTGTCCTTAAGACTCAAATGTAGAAAGATCTGAAAGATATCAAATTATTAAAGACACCATAGACAGTACTATAGAAGGCAATTGAGAAGATCTCAATAACTAATGTTTCATATGCCTACTTTCTCATTTCTCTAATGTTTTTATGAGAACACGACTTAAGGATAGGAGGAATTTGGGAAGGAAGAGAAATCTGGGGTTTTAGGAGGAATTTTGTGGCTTACCATTTGTTTCAGATTTAAAGCAGCCCTCTCCCCCCCACTCCCCATTAGACAATAAACACTATATTTCTAAGGATAAGCCTTTACAGGATGGAGAAAAGATAGTAGACACAAGAATTTCATATATTGGGAGCAATAACCAAAATAACAATTTCCTTTGATCAATTTGGTAACCTCTCTGGAGAGCTGGCATTTCAAGGGCTAGCTGAGGGGAGGAAAACATATTAATCAGCAGTTGGAGGCAGAAAATAATGGTCCGGGATGATCTCGGGATCTCTAAACATGCACATCTATTTCACCTGTCCTCATAGCCACTGAAACAAAATTTCTTATCTGCCCATTCTGATGGGAAAACTCTTCATATGCTGGGGAGAGACACCTTTCTAATTGTGGAATTTGAATTTGCAGGACTTAGAAAATGATTGGATATGAAAAAGACAAATGAAAGATGACTCTAAGATTATAAAGTTGAGTGATTAGGATAGTGGGCTTGATAGGAATAGGAAAATTAGGAGGAGCAGACTTGGAGGAAGGGGTGTAGAGAGGAACTAAAATCCAAATTGGACAATTTTGAGTTTTGAGATGTTAGTGAAACATCCAGGTGAAGATGTCCAGGAGGCAACTGGTGATGCAATATTGGAGTTCTGGAAAGAAAATGAATTTGTATATGTAGTTTATCAAGTCACATTCATAAGAACAATTGACTACACAAGATGGGTCAGGGATGATTAAGGGGTATTAGATGAGGGCTAAGGACAGAGCTCTGTTTGGAAGCCTAGAGGTGTGTGATTGCAGATAGGCTGAAAAAAAAAAAAAACAAACAAACTAGTCAGCTGGGAAGAAAGAAAGCCAAGAGAGTGACAGAAGCCAAAGAGAATATTCAGCAGGGTATGATTAGATTTCCTATTCCATTCATGGTCCTTGGTCTGCAATCTCAGACCCATATTTATCAGGCTCTTCTTCATCGTGAGAATGTGGTTGGATTCGATCAGTTCTTATAAAAAAAAATTATATTAGGAACATTTCAGAAAAATACAGTTGCACACAAATGGTAAATTTACATAGGTTTTTTTTTTTAACCTGTATTTCCTCCATTTATTTTATTCTCTCCTTTTATCCTTTCCTTATTCAAAAGCGTTTTGCTACTGACCACTCCTTCCCCCAATATGCCCTCTTTTCTATCATTAGTTTCTTTTTTATTATTAGACAGTATGAGTTCTCCATACAAAAGCCATTCCTCCTTTATCCTTTAAAAATGTCATCCCTTCCCTGAAATATCAATCAGGGTTGTCCAGTAATCACATAGTTGAGTTTTTACTTTTAGCATGGGTACCTATGAATGAAAGAATTATGAGACTCCTATCTGGTTATGACTGTGTAGTACACTTATTTCTGAAATGTACATCCAGACTATTGACTCAGAAACCTGGCTGACGGATAAATGGAAGTCCCCACCGAAGAATCCTAACCACATTACTGCTCCCCTGCATGTCCCCATGTCATCAGGCCAAGAACTTTGCTATTATCAGGCTTTGTGTGAGCCAAAATGCTGTATCCACATAAGGTATAAATAAATGTCAGAAAACTTAATTCTCTATCCTCTCCATCCACTCAGAAAAACTAAATCAGAAGAACTTGGAAAGTTTTCTCTCAAAAGCAAAAATCAGGAAGTTAGAAAAGAGTAGCTTTTGGGATAAAGAGGACGTTTTCAAGATATTCAACTAGAGATGACCATTGGGTATTGGTTATGTGAAATGGAGCTCAGGGGAGAAAAGGGCTGGATATAGAATCTGATTCATAATTATAATAATAGCTTACAGCCATATGGAGCAAATATAGTTTCACTTTATCTACATTATCCTATTCAAGTATAATTTTTTTGTCTTACTATCCTAGTACTTGGCACATAGTGTTTAATAAATGTTTGCAAATGGTATATCCCTGGAAATATTACTGTTATCATATTAGAGATGAGGAAGCTGAGTAGCAGAGAGGTTGCCATAGTAAACATGAGGTAGGTCTCAAATCCATGTCTTTTCTGACTCTAGGGTCACACCCTTTATGCTATGAATGTTCTCATTTGTCTAAAGATGATAATTGAATTCAAAAGACCTTAATAGATCACTGCGAAGCTGGAAGAGTAAACAAAAGGGCCTAGAACAGAGCTGTGGGGTCCTACCTGTGATTAGGTAGATGATCTAGCTAAAGAAATTAAGGAATTAGACAGGTAGGAGAACCAAGTGAGAGTTCTGGACCAAACACCCAGGAGAATATCCAAAAAGACGTGGTGATCAAGCCTTCCTAACCTACTATATTTGATGCTGATCACAACTGTGTTGGTCTTCCTCTGTCCATGGCACCACCTAGATCAATAAGCCTGAAATGTGGTCACTTTGTTGTGGTGGAGATGGAGATGGAGTAGGCAGTGAGGGTGTTGCTGTCATTGGGACTTGATTTTTCCACATGTGAGAAATTACCAGTAACTGGCTAAGAAACGAAAATCCTCCCACAGATATTTTGTTTCTAGGAATTTTTTTTAAACAGCCAAATGATGAATTAAAGTTCAAAATGATGGCATTTTCTTTAAATTAAGTAATTTCCTCTGTCAAAGGAGATATACTGGCCACAGAATTAACCCAAAAGATGCTTCACTGGTAGTTGCCATCTCAACCCCTCTAACAGCAGAGGAAATCTTACAGGATCATTTCAGATGCCACCCAGTCCAACTCTCATTTTGTAAAGAAAACTGAAGCCCAAGTAAGTTAAAGTACTGTCCAAGGTCACAAAAGTGATAAGTATCAGAGGCAGGTTTTCAGCCTTGGTTTTCTACTTAGTCAGAACTCCTATTGTACCTTCTTTCTGGGAATCTAGGAATTGCATTCACAAGTGGGATAAATCTGGTTAAGAACCTGAAAATTACTGAATTGGCCCCAATATCTTTCTTAAAACTGGGGAGAAGTCCCCAGCTATTATTACTGTTCTATAAATAGCTTCCTATTTTCCTATAGAGAAAGGGATTGAAAGATTAGGGCAGACCTCTTCAACATTTCTGACTCACGGCCAAGAAATAAGGCAGCCAAATCTGTTCTATTTAAAACCATGTGCATATTATAAGCAGAATTCTTTGACAGGCACTGGAGAGATAAAAACTAACATCTGAATTAGACTTTAAAGGATAGGCAGAAATTCAAAAAGAAATCAGAGGTAAATAAAGATGGTTAAGAATCCTGTCTTTGCTACTTGTGTGAATCCGGAAGTCACCTGATCTTTCCAGTTCTGGAAAACTTTCCTCATCTTTAAAAAGAGGGTATTAAGACTAGGTGATCTTTTAAAATCTCTTCCAATTCTAAGTCCTATATGCAATCTTTGCTTAAAATAAATTATTTAATATTCTCATTTTTTTGCCATGACAATCAAATTTGCACATTTCTTCTATAAATACCTCTAATGGTCTAATGAAGTTTTGACTAGAGATTAGGGCTGCATTTGATAGCAGCTAAAAGAGGGGAAAAGCCAGAGAGAATCCTTTAATCAGATTCCAATAGATCAGAAATTCTTAACCTTTTTTGGCTGTGGGTGAGGCCTAAAAACTCCTTCTCAGATTGTTTTTAAATACATAGGATTACAAAGGAAATTAATTGTAACAAAATGCAATTATCAAATTATTTTTAAAAATTATTAAAAATGCAATTATTAAATTATATACTTCCCACCCACCCCCACCTGCAGGAAATTCACAGACCCCAAGTTAACAACTCCTGCACTAGATCCTGGATGGTGTTTTCTAAATAATACACATCTTAGTTATTTCCTGCCACATAGTAATTAGCAGAGGGGCCTAGCTGAGGTGCCCCATAATAGTTCTTCCTCTGGTTTTCACTTTAAATGAAGAGGAAATACATTTTAATCAGTTGGAATCAACTAATGAAGTTGTTTTTGATAGTGTTATATTATATAATTTTAGTTGTTCAGGACTATTTTAGTATATTAAACTACTGCTGATCTTGACCACAAGTTGGGTACCTCCCAAGAGGGAAGTTCTTTTCTTGGGTAACTAGGGTATACAGGATGGTTTCTACTTCCTGCCAAGAACAATATGATTCTATTGTGTCCCTTTGAACACCTATTACACAGCTATATACATACGTCGTACATGGAGACAACAGCACATATTTGAAAAAGTACAAAGACTCCTAATTCAGGAAACAGTTCAGCAAACTGGCAACAAACTCCACAGCACTTGATTACTTTCAAAGCGCTTTCTTACTGGATCATTTTAATTCAAAAAATTGAAAAAAACCTCACTGGCAGAGGTAAGCAGGACCTTAGAACACCCACATTACTTACAAGGAAACTGAGGCTCAGAGAGAGGAAGGGACTTCTTTGCTAAAACCACACAGTTACTGACAAAGTTGGAACTAGAAACTCCCAGGGGATAGCTTTACCTCACACTCTACACAGTGTGTCACATATTACTGCTTCTCTTACCTACCAGAGCAAACACATGCATATCTAAAATCCCAATGAAGCATTCAAAGAATTAAAAATAAAACAAATACCATTTGAAATTAAACTTGTCATTTTTATTACAATCAAATTGCATAGAAATGTTCAGAAGTCTTGAGGCAACTAGCAGGCTCTTGTCATTCCTGCTTCCACCTCAGAGACACTCTCAAAGAGAGAGCTACTTAGAAAGACTTTAATGAACATAAGAACCTAGGGAGCTGACATTACATTTGATTATCTCTGAGCACTGGTCGATGTTCTTTCTAATCCTGTAGAATTTCTCCACATACTCAGAACGACCCAAAAGCTCTACAAAGTCTTCATCGTGAGTGATCACAAGAAGCTGGAAGTTGCGTTGTTGGGAACGACTTTTTATTATTCTGGAAAGAAATATTTACATGTTACTGAAGATACAAGAATTTTTTCTCCACAGCATGTATTGCATCTCCAAGAAGCCTCTTCTCTGCTATGTCAAGTCAATAATAATGTCTCCCCTCCAACCTTTCACAGACTTTTTTCTTAATGCTCTAACTACATGTTATGATATATTATATCTGAGTGCCTCATGCTGCTAAGAAAATGTGACCTCTTTGAGGGATTAAATATTAAAATCCTGAAAAAATATCTGTTGTATTATATGGATATCAGGAAAAACAGGCTGCCTTTCTTTTATTCACAAAGTGTACTAGTGTGAAAGAAGACAACTACATGTTTTCCCAACTAATGTCTTTCAGTCTCTCCTGCTAGAAAGAAAGATGGGGGTCCTTGTCTCTACAGAGTAAGATAAGAGCCAAGATGAGGATAAGGGATGAAGAACCCTTGTATTACATTTTGAAGGATGTTGCCAAATTAGGATCACAGACTTATAGTTCATTTGACAACACAGGAAACTGAGGCAGGTAGCTGAGTTGCCCAAGGACTAAGTGGCAGTTCCAAGGGGACCCAGGTGTCCTGACTGCAAATACAACTTTTTACTATGTTGCCTCAAAAATTATTAAGTCACCAACTCCAGCAATTCTGGCCCAGAAATGTTAACCATTATGAAGAGATTAGGAGGAAAAAAAAAGACATTTAATTATCCAGCTTCATTTAACTCATAGCTTGGTCTCACTCATGCTCCTTGCTTTGGGAATTTCCCAAACCTGTCTGCTTTTTTTTTTTTTTTTTTTTTTTTTTTTTTGGTGATGTTTAAAAATAAAATTACAGATGGATGGGGGAATAACACAAGCCGTCCCCAAAGTTTTCTTAGGAGTTGGGTCTACTTAGAAATGAGTCCTGACCAGTTATCAGATGCATCGTTACTATGACACACAGAAGGTAGGTGAGTAGGCGGGTTGGGAAAATTTCTGTATTTCTTTGTGGGGAGAAGCTGAACACATAGGTTAAGAAGCTTGCTCAGGTTTAGTGGGGCAACATGAAGTTTCAGAAAAATGCTAAACCATGCCACAGATAGGGGTCTGAAGGGTGACTGTCTTAGTCTAGAACATTGCACTCAAACTCAGCCAGTACACAAGATAACAAATAATGAAAGGATAGAGAAAGTTCTATCAACAACTATTCAACTCTTTGTAAACACAAATGTTTTACTCTGTCTCTAGAACATGGAGGTGTGGGCTACAAGGAGATACCCTGTCAAACATGTATAACTTCACCATCAGGAGAACTATAGGTAAGGATGTGTTTTTTGAAATGTCCATTTCTGCACATATACAATTTACCCAGTATACATCTGAGCATATGAAAAACAAGTTCTGCCCTCACTCTTCACAACACAACAAGACAAAAATGGAAATAAATTTGTAATCTCTATGTAACATTACTATTTAAAGTTATGCTTATTTTGAAGCTGTGGCAGTCCACCTAACATACCATACAATACCATAAATAAGTTATTGCTTATTTTCATTTTTTTGCCATCACAAACTTTTTAAAAATGGAAAAATGTTAATTTTGGGGTGTGCATAATGTATTTTCACTGAAATTCTACTCTGTTGCCATATCTTGGAACCATCAGAGTACAAATTCTAATCTAGCGTGTCCCACCAACCCGAACACTTTCAACTTCAGAGAGACCTTATTAAGTGCAACGTTTCCTCATCATACACGCCAAGGATGATCAAGTTTTTGACCACAACAACTCTCAGAGACCATTTACTAAGTTGAAGAGGAATTGTGATCTGCTGTGGGGGACAGTAATCATATCTATTAAATCATATATTCTTAAAATATTTAAATGTTTACTCCCTCACTAAACCAAGAGTTTTATTTCAAAATAAGGTCTTTGTATTCATAATTTCATCGATCTAACAGAAAAGATTCTAGCCACCAACTTGGTAGAAATTCAAAAGTATATTGTTAAAACAGTGTTCATCCACATTACTCAAACTGACAAATATTTGGATAAAGAGATTCAACTTTTAAAAGTTAAATACCAATTAGATATTCAGGTAAAATCAAGTTTCCTATGGACATTCCCATGGAAAGAAATTCAATTCATCAAACATATTAAAATGCCAATTATGTTCAAGTTAAACAAGGCATTACAGAGTAATTGGGAAGACTTGAGATCTCAATTTCTCTTGATTCACCTTGGTTGTGTGTCACTAGGGAAGTTACATAAGCCCTCAGCAACCTAGTCGATTCTTTTCAATTCCAAGTTGTAAAGAAGTGGCTGATCTGCATTGATCAAGAGAAATTCCTCACTGCTTCCTAATAAAATTACAAGTCAGGACCAAAGAAGAAGGGTGAGACACATCCATTCTGGGGAGACATAACAAATAGTCCTTGCATTCAAGGGATTTAACATGTACAGGGAAGGAGCAGGGTTAGCGGGCATACCATCAATAAGTCTAAGGAAAAGCAGGGAGGGGAAGAGCACCAACCAAAGGAATAAGAGTCTCTGAGGCAATCCTGGGAAGAAGACAAAGTATGGTCTGATATCAAGGTAAGAAACCAGGGTGTAGTGAGGCAATCAATCTGCTTCCACATTCCTCTCCTGACATTCCCTTTCCTCTACTCCCACAATCACTACTCTAACCCATCTAGCCTGCAGGGGCATCAGAGCTCCCTAACTGTTTCTCTGCCTCCTAGCCCTAATTCACTCCTATCTCTTTCACCATTGTTATTCTCACTCTCAATGTTCCCCCTTAGCCTCAGGACAGGTGGGCTTTCCTGATCAACCAGGCTGATGGCTTTCATCCCTCACCCCCCCCCATTCTCCTTATTAAGAACCAAAATGACAACAAGACCCTGTGATTTCAATGAAAGAGGGAACAACTTGAGGAAGGAAGCTCCCTCTACTACTGTAGGACAGTCTGTATGCTAGAGGCAGGTCTTGAACCCAGGTCTTCCTATCAGCTCTGAGGTCATCTCTCTACCCACTATACCATATTAACTTTTATTTTCTTTGTACTAAACTGTCCGCATATTGCATTCCTTGAGTAGAATGTCAATATGAGAAAAGGAAAACTGAGGATAAAAAGAGCAGAGCACTTTGCTTTTAATAGCTGTTTAACCAACATGCACTTTGGTGCCTGGTCTGAGGACAGAAGTCAGAGTGGAGAAAATGACTGAATTGTTGACAAACCCATTCAGAAAAGGAGAGTGCCAGGAGGACAACCAAGGCGTGGTCAAGGCCATGTGGGCTAAGGACAGGCTCTGTCAAAAGTATCTTTTGTATTTTAGTTTAGGGGCAGAAAAACCTGGGAAGATTTATATAAAGGGCTACACAACTTGGGGAACAATTATACTACGACACAAAACTGTAAAAAGGAAAAGAACATTAAAAGATTTAAGAACTTTATCTAGACAACTGGTTATTAAACATGTTTTCCATCTTTTTGACAGAAGTCAAGATGGATCCAAGAGACATATGTTTTCATATATAACCAGTGTATGAATTTTTTTTCCTATATGACTATAGGTAATTGTTACAAGGAAACTTTTAATCTTTTTTTTTTTTTGGTAGGATGGAAACAGGAAAATAGAGATGCAAAGGAAAAAAAAAAGAACCACCAATGAAACATTTTAAAATACACAGATAAATAGAAAGAAATTCAGAAGGGAATAATACAAATAAGTAAGGCAGTGTTATTATTACTACATTACATTTAATAAATACTTTAAAAATTAAATCTGCATATAACAGTGTTATGGGCCAGAACTTGAAACAAGGTACTAAGTGGAATTGAGGAATGGAAATTAGTAGGAGCGCAACTATGTGAATACTACAATGATAATGGACCTGACTCAATTTCCAAAGAAACACTTTATACATATAACTTAATACAATTGGCTTTAGGAAATTATTTAAGTTATAGAATAAGGAAAAAAAAGAAAGTGCAGGAGAGAAGGAACTTGATAAACTAGGTGAAAAGAATTAAGAATTAGACAAGAAATGAGTTAAGTACAATTCTGAGTGTGGTGCTTCATAGCAGAAGCCATTAGGACATTCTCCATCCCATGACCCTTCCCCCTCAATTAACCCTTCATGGATGAAGGAAGGAGGAGGGGGGGAGAGGCAATAACACAATCAATACCACCTATGAAGCAGCTTATGATAAGATTACAAAAGGCTAAAAAAGGACAGGATATATCTGATTTAATAAATGCATACCCTGTAATTGAAGAGCTTGACTCTTCAGGTCAACAAAGGAGAAAATAAACTCCTTTTGACTTAGAAAAAATTAAGGATTTGAAAACGGGTTGCATTCTTTATAGGGCTACATCGTCTTATGTTAAGACGTTACTAAAGAATTTGGCTTATGAAATCTTAACCCCTAGTGATTGGAAATCCATAGTAAAGCCATGTTTAGAACCTGGACAAAATTTGTTGTGGCTTTCTGAATATAGTGAATTATGTAGGATACAAGCCCAATGAAATAGGCAAACTGGAGTCAATATACAAGTCACCTTTGACCAACTAACAGGTGAAGGTCAGTACCTAGACAATTCAGCACAGACTAATTACCCCATAGCAGCATATGAGCAAATTGCTACTGCTGCTATAAAAGCAAGGGGTTCCCTCCCAGGAAAAGATGGAGGGGAAGCATTCACAAAAATAGAGCAAAGTCCCAATGAACCTTTTGTAGATTTTGTGGGACATCTGCAAACACTGTCACAAGAACCATTGGAGAAAATGCAGCTACAAGAATAATAATCAGACAACTGGCTAAGGAAAATGCTAATGAGGTTTGCAGAAGAATTATATGGGAACTACACAAAGATGCTTCTTTAGAGGAGATCATAAGACGCTGTGCCACAGTGGGCACAAGTGCTTATTATGCCCAGACTATGATGAACATGGGAAGATGGGGACCCTCTAGGCAAGGGACTTTTAGAAAGGCTCGCCAATGCTTTCAATGTGGAAAAATTGGGCATGGGAAAGCCCAATGTAGGTATAGAGATAGAGTGAGAGGACAAGGTGAGAGAAGACCTAAAACCCTATGTCCAAAATGCAACTGAGATTTTCACTGGGCCTCAGAATATAGATTGATTGATCCAGGGAAATGAGAAGTGGGGCCCAGCTCTAAGATATCAAAAAAAAAAAAAAAAAAAAAAAAAAAGATATCAAACAAAAGAAAGGTGGGGCATGATGGCAGCTGAGGTTACACTTTTAGAAGTTCAGGACTCTGATGTTATCAATCAGCAAAAAAGCAATCAGAGAGCAGAAAGGGATTACAATTGGGAATAATATAAGCTTTTTAACCCAATAGAAGGGCAGTATCCAGTGAGAGCAGCTCTAATGTAATTATCAGATGATGATGAGAGATTTAAAAAGTGGTAAATACAAGGGACTAGATAGGTTAACTGCTTGGGAGAAAGGGTTTGTTTGTATCTCTACAGATGGAGAAAGAATCAGATGGGTGCTAACGAGCACTTGAAAAGAGACAGAAAAAGAGAAAAACCATGAAACAAAGGAGAAGAGCTAAAAAACATCTGACACTGAAAGAGCATGACTGGTAGAGACTGTTAAAGAACTTTAAAACCAGCAGGAATCATTTGGATTCCCTGAAATGAAAAATTGTTGATAAGACTGTTACAGAACTTCAAAACTTGCAGGAATCATTGGATTCCTTACACCTGAGAAGTAATGGACGATAGATTTCTTTTGGACTATTTCTAGGACTTATGGACATGTATATGTTGATTCATGTTATCTGTTACATCACTTCTAGCTTGTGTTATATATTGCTATGTGTTTATGTAATTTATGTAATTATGTGTAATACCTCCTATGATGATGGATTTATGTATACCTGTTTCAAAGTGAGACCCTTGAGAAACCCACTAATCTGGTTTTATTTCCCATTTCCTTTGGTGTTTTCATCTCCCTTCCTGAGAAGTCAGGAAGGGCATGATCACCTCCTTTTGTGTTGTTTTCACCCCTTTTTTGAGCAATCAGAGAAGGTGTGATCACCTCCTTTTTTTTGGGTTCTCAACTCCTTGAGAAGTCAGGGAGGTCATGATCACCTATGTTCTAAAACAAAAGAAAGCGGGAGATATTATGGACCAAAACTTGAAAGAAGGTACTAAATGGAACTGAGGAGACAAATGGCATTGATTTAATCCTACAACAAATAATGGTTTCCTAGTGATATAATGATTGGTTTATACTCAGTGTAAAGCATATAAGCTAGAAGCCTTAGCCAGGATTCATTAGAGAAGCTGGCAGAAGCAGAGAAGAAAAAGGACTGGTGGCAGGAGCTCAAGCTCTCAGAACCAAGGAGAGAGATAGGTCTCTAAGAAAGCTAACCAGGCCCCAGGAAAGGAGACAAGACTTTGAAAGAGATAATAAAGGATTTGGATTTTAACACCTGGCTGTTCTTGTGGTGATCACTCTGAACTGAAACGAAGGCTGTTCCCAGAGACCGAAAGAAATCAACCCAAAGAGAACATTATATAACAGATTCCTATTTTGATGTACAATCCTCTTTTTCTGTTCTTAGTGTATGGATATATTCATATTTTTTGTTATTGGTCAAATTCATAAAAATAAAAAAAATAGAATCAGAGAAAGGGGGAAAAAAAACAAACTCTTTTCTGATGATGGCCCAATGTGTGCTCAATTAAGAAATACATTAGCTGAATATTTTTCCAACTTCCAACAGTCAAGCATTCACATTGAAATAAATCAAAATCTTCATGAAGAATCTATACAGTTTTCTCTCAAAGCTTATTTTAAATGAGAATTTACCTTTCTTGATGTTATTTAAAAGTAACTGCTATAAATCTACCACTATACCTTTCATTTTCCTTGTATTAAACTGATCTGTGCATAAATATAATAATATGTATGCAAGTATTAAATAACATGTATGTTTTAAAATATAATAATAAATGTAATAAACACTTACTCCACCAGGGCATGTGCAAGAGATTCAATGTTTTCTCTATCAAGGTTTGTTGTAGGCTCATCCAATGCAAGAATGCCACAATTCAAACAGAAAGTTTCTGCGAGGGCCAAGCGAATGATAAGAGAAGCAAGCACCTGAGGGAAAATCAATAACAGAGTTGAATGTAAAAAGAATAAAAAGGTCTTGGAACATGAGTCTGGAAAACAGACCACTGTGTTTCACAGGCTCAAGGAAATATCACAATTATCATTCAATCAAAGGCCTTAGGAGGTGATAGAGACTGCAAATAACCATTCAGCTCATATTCTAGATAAACCAAAGTTGAAAGGAACTGTGTTGCATCAAGGAATTACACCGAGAATCTAATCCTAGCAGAGAGGCACAATGATGTTACAGAGAAAGCCAACTTTGGAGTTAGGAACACCTGGATTGAAATTTTGTCTATAATATCTACTAGTTGAATGGTTCTACACAAATTACTTAATTAATCAAAGACCTTTAGCAACAGTGGCCATATACCTCAGTGGAGAAAATTTTCTTATTAGGAATTCCCTACATCAAGGAATTCATAGGTCTATACAGAAAACAAGAAACTCCAAAATAATACCATAAAGAAATTATGGAAGAAAAAATGAGTACATAATTCTGAGCCTCCCAAACATAGGGATAAGCTAAAAATAGCTAATAGCTAGTAGCCAGTAGAAATCCATGAGCAGGTTCTTCTTAAGATCCTATTGACCAGTGATGTCAAACTCAAGCAGAAACTGGCCACTGGATAAGGATCCATGCAATCACATAATTGACTTGGAAAACCATATATTAACATCATCTATCTTATACTGTATTTTTATTTTGTAAAATATTTCCCAATTACATTTTAATCTGATTCAAACTACATAGTAGTATTATAGGTTGCATGCAGCTTTGGAAATTTGACACCTCTGCTCTAGACAATGGGGAGCCACTGGAAAATTTTCACTAAGAACAGTTACATGAATCTACTCTTTAAAGGTAAAGAAGACTTGCCCAAAGTTACCCAGCTGAACCAAGAGCTCTGATGACTTGTCAAGATCTTTTTCCAATATAGCAAGCTGTCACTCAAGCAGTATCTAACCACTACCAGGAGGCCTGATTACATCCTCATATCTGTTTTCCAATTTCATTAAAGGTGGTTACTAAAGAATATCACTGAAATGTATGAGACAAAACTGACAATGTATTAAAAAACTCATATCTTGGAGGGTCACTACAATTTGCCCTCAGAATCAGCAGTCTGCTTTGATAAACACAATCTCTGGGTTGGAAAGGATATCAGTGGTACCTTAGTTCACAGCAGTTTCTGATGATTCCTCCTATTGCTAACTTTCCTAGAGAACTGTTGTGGTTGTCCACTTTTTGTCACTTCCTTGGGATATGGGCTTCATTTGTTTATAGCCATCTTTCTGCCTCATAAGGTTAGGGCAGTATTTTCAACTGCCCTTTAACCAGAGTAGCTTCTTAACCAAGACCCAATACAAACATACAAACAGTGGCTGAACATAGCTGACATAAATAAGCAGTTATTTAAATGGATAAGTCTGATGACTTCATATCCAATCTGAATAGAAGATGAAAAAACAGGTAAAAGTGCTTAAAGCCATCTTTAACTTGTAAAAGTCAGAATAATTTTGCACTTATCTACAAGCAGGAATTAGTTGTTTTAAGTTTCAGCTGCAATTAGAAGTTTTCAAGTTTTTTATTTCCAGAGAAACCTCTATTCTTCAGCTAAAATGGAAATGCAGAAAACTTTTCCTGTTCTCAGAAACTGTTTGAAGAAGTGAATTTTATAAGCCAAACTTGAGAGCTTCTTAGGAAAACAAAAATTCAGTCAATGTAGATGATAATCTCTGGATGTTTAAAATTCTCATTAAAAACGCTTGATACAAGTTACATGATTCAGGAGTCTGCTACAGGGCAGAATATATCTAAATTGTAACATGTGGAAAGATTTTATGACCTAGGGATATATGCATGAATATCTAGAAAGGCAGGCAGACAAATTCTATTGATCATACATACTACAGGCAACTGTATGTCCTTGATTTTCCTAGACGGTTCCAAGTTCAAGAAAGGAAAATGCGGGGCAGCTAGGTGGCACAGTAGATAGGGTACCAGCCCTGAACACTTGGACACTCAACACTTCCTAGCTGTGTGACTTTGGGCAAGTCACTTAACCCCAATTGTCTCAGCAAAAAATAAATAAAAATTTAAAAATTTTTAAAAAGAAAGGAAAATATAGTACATTTTAAACCATTTATCATGTTGTCCCCAGCAAAAGAAAAAGGCTATTTACTTTCTTTAAAAATTAAAAGATTTTATTGTGTCTACTCCAGTCCAGGCAGACACCACATATTTTTAATTCCAATTCTTCCAATAAAGTAAGATCACAGGTGCTACTTTATTTCCCTTTAATCTTTTATATCTCTTTCAGATTCTTTAATATTTGCCACATTTCTCTTAAATGGAGTTACTTAAACTGAATCCAGTGATATTCTCTATGCCAGATCCAATGATAACAATATAGTCTTAACCTCTGGATTTCTGTAAAACTTCTTCTAAATATGCAAACTGTTGCCTGGCTCAGACATCATGAAATTCATGGTAGAAGCAGAAACAATTATACCTTAACTTTATGGATATTTTTTTAGGTCTTGAAGGGATGGTATTTATATTTATCTCACCAAATTCATTATCTGTTTATAGGCAGATACACTCTTAGGTAAATGTGAGTGAAGCCAATGTACTGGAGACATTGTCGGCAAGTCCGAAGGTTCAAACATGCCAACTAGCACTCTTACTTTTTCAAAAAGTACGAATTCAATTTAATACTTCATTTGTTACTAATAGGTTTCTGGTTTGCTAATATGACTAATTATGGTTTCCTAAACTAATAAGAAGCTCTAAAGAAATGAGAGTGGCAACAGGCATTAGATTTGGAGTTAAAAGAATCTGGTGTCAAATCCTAAATTACATCTAGTCCTCTCAGTCTGTTTCCTCACCTGAGAAATGAAGGGCTTGGCTTTCATGGCCTTTAGGGTTCCTTCCACTTCTAACACTTTGAACTCATAATTTAGTTCTTTTTCATGTCTATCTTGTAAACATTTTTGGTTATTGCTACTCATAATAGTTTTCAGCATCTTATGGCAGTTTACTTATGACTTGTTCCATATCCTTGTATGACTGCATTAATATGATAATTTGGTTTTGTTGGTTTGTATATTTTATATTTTTACAGATATTCATTCATTTCCTTTGCTGACAAGATCAGAATCCAAAAAAATCTTGACAGTCTAGAGTACTGGATTAAGATTCAACAAGGAAAAATATAAAGTCTTATACTTGGGTTAAAAAACATCATCTTGGTATGAAGTGGTGGGAAAGTAACAAAAACAATGTGACTTCAGGCTGCACTAATGAAGGCACAAATTTACAGAGAGAAGGTGACAGCTCACATATGGAATGCTTTATTTAGTGTTCTGTTCTGGATACCCTAGTTTAAGAAGGGTATTGATAAGAGTAAACAGGATGCTGAAAGGTGTGCACATCATAAGAAAATAGCAGTTTAAAAACAATGGGGAGGTTTAGCTTGGAGGTTTGAATCAGAGAAATATGAGAATTACCTTCAAGTATCCAATAGGTTGTCATGTAGAAAAGGGATTAAACTTGTTATATGTGGTTTCAGAGAGCACAACCAGCAGCAATGGACTTCAAGAACACCAACAATTAGAGCTATTCCAAAATGAAATGTGCTCTGTTAGGAGTGGAGTGTTCTCCCTAGGTGAAGGCCTTTGAGCAAAAGGCTAGCTTTTGGAGGGGGTGTCATAGGAGGGATTCCTTTAAGATCTTTCAGATATGGCTGGGATTAGGTATCTGCTGAGATTCCTTCAAACTCTAAAATTCTGTGATTCTGGGAATTCTGCAGGCATTTAAATTTTGCAAATTGCTTTATATATATTATCTCCCTCAGTTCTTACTACCCTGAAAGATGCATATTACTATTATCCCCATTTGATGGAAAAGAAAATGAAGACTTAAAACAATTAAGGGTCACACAGACATAATCAGAGAGAAGAAAATCCAGATGTCACCTGCCTTTACCTTCCAGGCTCCAATATGTCTGGGGGGAAATCACAATTTATATTCCTCATTTTTGTTTGGAACAGATTGCAAGCCCCATTGTTTCTTTTAATTTATTTTTATATGGAACGGCTAAGACAATCCTATGTATTTACCTTTTGCCCAGCACTGCATCGTCCTCGCATGTCCAAGGCTGTGTCTCCTTTTATCATCACTACTCTATAATTGTAATTCCTCCTTTTATCTGAAGCTGATATGTTTTCATCTGTATCAGACCGAATTTCTATATATTCAATATCTGACATAGTTTAAAAAAAAAAAAGTACGAGAGAAAAAACAGAATTTTTTTGTTGTTGAAGAGAACATTGAGCAATATGAGAATTATCCAAAATAATAATAGCAGCTCCCTACTGCCTCTAGGATCAAACCCATTAGCCTCTGTTTAGTTTTTGAGACAATTCACACCCTGAACCCAGCCTACCTTTCTGGCTTCACTGAACATTATTCTTCTCTGGCCATGTGATACCTTGTAACACGTCTCTTGCCTCAATGCCTTTGCACTGTCTGCCCCCATCCCTTCCCTCCACTGAAGAGAACCCCTCTCTTCCTTCAAGACAGTGCTCAAATAAAGTCAGATACCTTCTACATGAAGCCTTTCTGCCCTCCCCAAATATTTGCATTTATTTTCTTTATATTTATTATATATATATATTCTATATATATTTAAAGATGTACTTGTCTCCCCCAATGAATGTAAGCATTGTGTGAAAAAATTGCTTCATATCCTCAAAGCCTAGAGTCATGCCTGGCACAGAGTAGGCACCAATTGGTGGACTGTAAAAATTCCCAAGTGATTTTAGAGAAGTTAAATAAGATGACTTAATTAGTTTTAAATAGCAAAATTAAAGTGGCACTGTGTCAGTTTCAAAATAAAACATTTTTATATTTCTCTTAAAATCTGAAACTGAATCTTTTTAAAACTGACTGCCAAAGTCAGGAAGTAGTAATCACGTGATGCCAAAAATAAGGTTAGGGAATGGGGCAACCTTTCTGCTCTATCAATTTCCTCACAATGGTTTTCTTCTTATCTGAGTTAAACTTATCCATATCTACATTCTTCGAAAGAACGCAAACCCAAGCCCTTTTTTCCTATTACAGCTCAGGGTAACTGTTATATGCACCGTAGTCAAATTATGTAAAGTCTGACTGAGTTGTGAACAGAAAATTTTGCCTTATCTTCTTAGTATAGGATCATACCAAGATAAGAAGTCTTATGAATTCTCAGAAAGTAAGTTAGTGGGAAAGTAGGAAGTAACAATGGAACAGGAGTAAGAAGAAAGAGGTAACAGAAGAGGAATAACAATAAAGGAATGGGGCCAGCCCCAAATCCTGGAAAATAAAGAGCCTCAAAAAATGGCTCATTTAAGATGAATGGCATGTAATATAAATATAAGAGTTCAAATTAGCTTTAGTGTTAGTAATGCTAGGAATGCAGGGAAGGTAACAGAAAGTTTAGATGAGACTCAGGGAATGGTTAGAGCAGAGCTATAAAGGGTGGAATAAGATTCCTGATAAAGAGTATCAATCAAATAAATATGAATTACCTTGGCCTCGGTAGGTACTTCGCCAGAGATCACGAATAATTTTATTGATTTCTTCCATTTTCATGCTATGAAACTTCATTATTGCACTGAGAAAAGAAAATAATTAGCCAGCAAAAAAAATAATATTATCAACCTTTAATTATAAAACAACTACATCAACTTTATTCTACTTGGTACAAGTCTCTACTTATTTCCCCTTTACTAAATCTTAAATTGGTCAGTTTTGTTCCAGGGACTACTGAGTCAATTAAGAAATAAATTTTTTTAAATCCCTTCGTTGGTATATATCATAAACATTTTAGGAAGTGTATTTATTCCTTTTAAGAAGTTTTTGCAGAGATAGTTAGATGATGCTGTGGATAGAGCACCAGCCCTGAAGTCAGGAAGACCTGAGTTCAAATTTGGTTTCAGACACTTTAACTAGCTGTGTGAGCCTAGCCAAACCACTTAATCCCAAGTGCCTCATAAAAAAATTAAAAAAAAAAAAAAAAAAAAAAAGAAGAAAGAAAATTTTGCCTAAGTTACAATAAGTTACTGGAGGTAAAGAGAAAAGTTTCTTATCATGGGTGTAAAGTACAATAATAGCTAGTTGAACAGTCTTTCTAAGGTTGAAATCAGATCAGGAGGAGAACCAAGATATAGATAACTAATTTGCAAAACAAGTCCCTATTTTCATACTGATAAAGAGAAAAACCATACCAGAGCTCATATTTAAAATAAGAGTCACAGAATAACATTTCTTATTACTTTTCCAAATGAAAGTCAAGATTGCTGGGGGCTCCTGAAGATTGCAGGGGCTTCCTTACTGTCACCAATAGATGAAGGATCTCTAATTTTCAAATCAGAACAGAAATACAACCTCCACTTAACAAAAAGCAGATCATCTGCCTATTCTGCTTACTCCTCTGACTAAGCAAAAGAAATAATTTTTAATAAGACTTAAGTGGTATGATATTATCAGAATTTCAGACATTGATAGAAGCATTAAGGAAACATTTTGTTAAAGGCAGAAGAACCTGACTGACATGCAATGGCACTGGCCAGTCCTCTGGGGATTGTTCTGAAGTCCTCAGCTCTGCTGTCTTCTCATCTTTACTTAGACCAAGCCTACACAGCTTTAGGCGCCCCCCCCCCCTTCCCCCCCAGCCAACTTTCTGGTCTGAGTGTGCTAAATTTTTTCTCATTTGGACAATTTAGTCTGGTTGAGAAGCTGTGATGCAGAAGAGATGATACTGTTTAGAAGATTAAGATGTTTTAGTTGCCAAAATATAAAACCTCAAACATCTATACAATCTTAATCCCCAAACCCCACATGCTATTCAGCTGTGATAAATCTCCCCCATTTGTGTTAAAGCACTTTTTCTCGATTTTATTGGGTAACTGATAGCTTTTCAACTCAAAAGAAAGGAAAAGATAACTACAAAATTGAAAGTGATGTGACTGTAATGAAACCTTGCAACTATATGTCATTATTCAACAAAAGATCCTCCATTTTCTTTGGGAAACTTAGGAATCTCAAAAATATCTGCCCAAAGGCAGACATTATTACTCTCAGGGTAAAATGCATACCAAAGGTGTGAAATGGACCTTACTTCCATAGCAGGTTTCTTATCTGATTGCACAAAAATGAAACTTAACTTTATGCTACTTACTTCAGCAAAATCATTTCATGATCTTCTGATTCACCAAGTAAAAGAAACAAGAAATGACTCAACATAAAATATATTTTAAATATTATCAGATGAAAGGATTATAATGCAAATTATAAAAAGATCTGGAAAAAAACAGTAAATGACTAAAATCCATACTCAGCTTTGTTGATGAGGACGCCATCTGTTGTCTTATAATTGTCCACATTTTCTTTACTTTTTATACCTATTTGTATGATCTTAGCATCCATACATTACATTCCAACTCCCAAATTTCTAAGAAAAGTTTTCTTTTTGGGACAATCATGAAAAGGGATTTCCTATATCTTTTATACTTGTGAATCTAATATTTTAAAATGCAAATTTCTTCATTCAAATTTTTAAAAAATCTATTTTAACCAACATTGAAACCCCCATTCCTTCTATGTATATAAAAGGCAAAAAACTTTAATAACATGAGAATAGAGGTGGAAAAAGAAGGGAGACGCACTTTCTGATTTTTATACTTGAAGCTGCTTTGAGATAAGAGATTATTAAATAATCAGAAGGATCCCAAAAAGAATCTCAGAAATCTACTGAACCTGGTATGACTTAAACACTTGAAAAAATGTTTCAAAATCTTAAAACAATTCAGAATGATACTGTAATAGGAAAAGTATTGAGTGAGTATAAGACTGTATTTGAAGATGAGAGGAAAACAGGTGAGAGCTTTTACATAATCTAATAGGTGAGAGAAGATGCACCCACAGGCACCGATAATATTAGGCAAAGTGCAAGAAGGAAATATAGAATGCTCTGACTGTTCAGAAGAGGGAAGGATGGATAGGGAATATTCCTAACTAATGTGCTAAGGCTGATTATTAGGTTATCATTATAAACTGGGGAGAGAGTAACAATAACAGCAATAATTGCTGTTACTTGAAGTCACAAAGTGCTTTATATAATCTTACTTGACTACCAACAATTCAATAAAGATGATAATGCCAATATTATCACCCCCCATTCTGTAGATGAGGAAACTCCTGGTGAAATGATTTAATGTACTGCTAGACCTGTGAAGTCAAAGCCAGGATTCAAAGTTGCATCCTCTGAGCCCCGGTGAGCTGTTTTATTTTATATAATGATTAACTGTGAGAGACTTAGCTATTCTCAGCAATATACAAAGATCCAAAAGATTCTGATGAAAAAATGTGATCCACCTCCAAGGAAAGAAATATCTAAATGAAAACTGAACCATAATTTAAAACTTTATTATTCTTGTCATTTTTGATCTGGGTTTTCTGTTGCAACATGGCTAATGTGAAAATGTTTTACATGACTACCTATGTATAATATCAAACTGCTTACTTTTTTAAGGTGAGGAGGAGGGAGAATGAAATTTTTAAACTTAATTTAAAAAACAAATGTTAAACATCTTCTGTTTACATGTAGTTGAAAAATAAAAAGACAACATAAAAAAGTGTATTCTTTTTTATACCACATCACACTCCCTCATTTAAGATTGGTGGGCATAGTTATAGGGAATGGTAAGATGATGGGAATCATCTCAAGTATCTCTCTGCAGAGACCAATGCCTTTTCACATTTTCGTAATACAGTATTTCCATAACTGTTTAAATGTGTGTTAAAGTCAAAGTACCATGCCAGTACTGTAAATCGTCTTCCTTTTCCCATTCTTTGGCAACTTATGCTTATTTGAAACAAGTAGTTCAGTGACTTCTGGCTATGCTAGTTCCCTGAAACCTTTATATATTTCATTAACAATTTTAAAAAAGGGCTACAACAATCAATAAACTTTAAGAGTCATATATGAAAAAAATGTGGAAAAAAATAATTTCTTAAAGCTATATTATAAAGCAACAGTCACCAAAACCATTTGGTATTGGCTAAGAAATAGACTAGTTGATCAGTGGCATAGGTTAGGTTCACAGGACAAGATAGTGAATAAAAATAGCAATCTAATCTTTGACAAACCCAAAGATCCCAAATTTTGGGATAAGAATTCATTATATGACAAAAACTGCTGGGAAAACTGGAAATTAGTATGGCAGAAACTAGGCATGGACCCACATTTAACACCACATACTAAGATTAGATCAAAATGGGTCCAAGATTTAGGCATAAAGAACGAAATCATAAATAAATTGGAGGAACATGGGATGGTTTACCTCTCAGACTTGTGGAGGAGGAAGGAGTTTGTGTCCAAGGGAGAACTAGAGACCATTATTAATCACAAAATAGAACATTTTGATTATACCAAATTAAAAAGTTTCTGCACAAACAAAACTAATGCAAACAAGATTAGAAGGGAAGTAACAAATTGGGAAAAAATTTTTACAGTTAGTTCTGATAAAGGTCTCATCTCCAAAATATACAGAGAATTGACTTTAATTTATAAGAAATCAAGCCATTCTCCAATTGATAAATGGCCAAAGGATATGAACAGACAATTTTCAGATGATGAAATTAAAACTATTTCCACTCATATGAAAGAGTGTTCCAAATCACTATTGATCAGAGAAATGCAAATTAAGACAACTCTGAGGTATCATTACACACCTGTCAGATTGGCTAAGATGACAGGAACAAATAACGATGAATGTTGGAGGGGCTGTGGGAAAACTGGGACACTGATGCATTGTTGGTGGAGTTGTGAAAGAATTCAACCATTCTGGAGAGCAATCTGGAATTATGCCCAAAAAGTTATCAAAATATGCATACCCTTTGACCCAACCATACTACTACTGGGCTTATACCCCAAGGAACTACTAAAGAAGGGAAAGGGACCTGTATGTGCCAAAATGTTTGTGGCAGCCCTTTTCATAGTGGCTAGAAGCTGGAAGATGAATGGATGTCCATCAATTGGAGAATGGTTGGGCAAACTATGGTATATGAATGTTATGGAATATTATTGTTCTATAAGAAATGACCAACAGGAGAAATACAGAGAGGCTTGGAGAGACTTACATCAACTGATGCTGAGTGAAACGAGCAGAACCAGAAGATCATTATAGACTTCAACAATGATACTGTACGAGGATGTATGCTGATGGAAGTGGATTTCTTCAACATAGAGAAGAGCTAATCCAATTTCAATTGATTAATGATGGACAGAACCAGCTACATCCAGAAAAGGAACACTGGGAAATGAATGTAAACTGTTATTTTTACCTTCTGAATCCAATTCTTCCTGTGCAACAAAAAATTCGGTTCTACACACATATATTGTATCTAGAATATAGTGTAATATATTTAACATATATAAGACTGCTTGCCATCTGGGGGAGGTGGGTGGGGGAGGAAGGGAAAAAATCTGAATAGAAGTAAGTGCAAGGGATAATGTAAAAAATTACCCATGCATATGTACTGTCAAAAAAAGTTATAATTATAAAATAAAATAAAAATTAAAAAAAAATAATTTCTTATATAAGACAACTCTGGGGTACTACTATATACCTCTGAGATTGGCTAAGATGACAGGAAAAAATAATGACAAATGTTGGAGGGGATATGGAAAAACTGGGACACTAATATATTGTTGGAGTTGTGAATTGATCCAACCATTCAGGGAAGCAATTTGGAATTATGCCAAAAGGGCTATCAAAATGTGCATACCCCTTTGATCCAGCAGTATTTCTAATGAGCCTGTATCCCAAAGAGATATTAAAGGAGGGAAAAGGACCCATATGTGCAAAAATGTTTGTGACAGCTCTTTATGTAGTGGCAAGAAACTGGAAATTGAGTGGATGCCCATCAGCTGGAGAATGGCTGAATAAATTGTGGCATATGAATGTTATGGAATATTACTGTTCTATTAGAAATGATCAGCAGGATGATTTCAGAGAGGCCTGGAGAGACTTACATGACCTGATGCTAAATGAAATGAGCAGAACCAGAAGATTATCTTACATGGCCACAAGAAGATTATATGATGATCAATTCTGATGTTCTCAACAATGAGATGATTCAGGCTAGTTCCAATGATCTTGTGATAAAGAGAGCCATCTGCACCCAAGAGAGGACTGTGGGAACTGAGTGTGGATCACAACATAGCATTTTCACTCTTTTTGTTGTTTGCTTGCTTTTTATTTTCTTTCTCTTTTTTTCCCCCCTTTTTGATCTGATTTTTCTTGTGCAGCAAGGTAACTGTATAAATATGCATGCATATATTGGATTTAACATATATTTTTACCATGTTTAACATATATTGGATTACTGTCTTGGGGAGGAGATAGAGGAAAGTGGGGGAAAATTGGTACACAAGGTTTTTGCAAGGATCAATGATTAAAATTGTCCATGAATATGTTTTTAAAATAAAAAGCTGTAATAAAAAATTTTTAAAAAGAAAGAAATTTATTTCATTCAGTGAGTTAGCCAGTCAACAAGCATTTGTTAATTGTTTAATATGTGCTGGGTACTATAATAATTGCTGGAAATATGATGACAGACAAAAATACTCCCCTCTTCAAAAAGGTCAAATTCTATGGAAGTGGTATGTAAATAGATATATTCAGAGTAGATGGAAGATAATTGAAAAGAAAAAAGCCCAAAGAAGGCTGGATTTCAGGTAAATCTTGATAGAAGTCAGGAAAATCAGGAAGCTTAACTATATAGAGAGAATATTATAGACTGAGGAAAACCAGTGAAAAAACATGGAGAAAGAAGATGAAATGGTAAGAAAGCAAATGTTAAAGGAGACAGAGCAGCTGCAGAGGGTAAAATATAAGATGGGAAGGGCCAGGTTATGAAGAATTTTAAATGTCAAAGACAATATATTTAATTCTTGAGGTAACAGGGGACCACTGGAATTTATGTAACAGAGGAGTGAAATGGTCAGACTAATGCTTTAGAAAAATTACTTTTGCAACTGAATGAATGATGGATTCAAGAAGGGAGTGAGTTAAAGCAAAGAAACCTATTAGAAGGCTAATAGTCCAGGTGTGAAGCAATGAAGATATATATCATAGCGTTTGCTATGTGAGCAGGGAAAAGGGATTATATATAAGAGTGATTATAAAGATAGAAACAAGATTTAGTAATGAATTAGATATCTATGGAATGAATAAGAGTAGAGGAGTGAGGATGGCACCAAACAAGACTGAATAGGATGTCTGGGAGGATGGAGGATATTCCTGACACCAAATAGGAAAGCTAAGAAGAGAAAAGAATTTGGAGAGAAAAATAATGTATTTTGTTTTGGACAGACTGATTTGCGACATCTATAGGATATCTAGTTCATAATGTCCAAGTCAATTGGTGGTCATTGGAGTTCAGGAAAGAGACTAAAACTGGCTAAGTAAATCTAGGAATCATCCATATAAAGAAGAAAATTGAATTCATAGGAGCTGATGGCATCACCAAGTAAGATAGTATGGATAAAAAAGAAGAGAGCACAGGACAGAGCACTTGTAAACATCCAAGAGTAAAATAAAAAACAGATAACAAAATTAGCAAAGGAGACTGAGGAATGGTCAGACAGGTACAAAGAGAAATAAGGAAGAAGTATTAGGAAAATCTAGAGAGGATGACTTCCTCCAAAAATATAGGCTTTCTAGATTAACAGAGGAGGAGATAAATTGCTTAAATAGTCCCATTTCAGAAAAAGAAATAGAACAAGCTATTAATCAACTCCCCAGGAAAAAATCCCCAGGGCCAGATGGATTCACATGTGAATTCTACCAAACATTTAAAGAACAATTAGCCCCAATGTTATATAAATTATTTGAAAAAATAGGGGATGAAGGAGTCCTGCCAAACTCCTTTTATGACACAGACATGGTATTGATACCGAAACCAGGTAGATCGAAAACTGAGAAAGAAAACTATAGACCAATTTCCTTAATGAATACTGATGCTAAAATCTTAAATAAGATATTACCAAAAAGACTTCAGAAAATCATCTCCAGGATAATACACTATGATCAAGTAGGATTTATACCAGGAATGCAAGGCTGGTTTAATATTAGGAAAACTATTAGTATAATTGACCATATTAATAATCAAATTAATAAAAACCATATAATCATCTCAATATATGCAGAAAAAGCATATGATAAAATCCAACATCCATTCCTACGAAAAACACTGGAGAGTATAGGAATAAACGGACTATTTCTTAGAACAATCAGGAGCATATATTTACGACCGTCAGTAAGCATAATATGGAATGGAGATAAACTGGAACCTTTCCTAGTAAGATCAGGAGTGAAACAAGGTTGCCCACTATCACCATTACTATTCAATATTGTATTAGAAATGTTAGCTTTGGCAATAAGAGTCGAGAAAGAGATTAAAGGAATAAGAGTAGGTAATGAGGAAATCAAACTGTCACTCTTTGCAGATGATATGATGATATACTTAGAAAACCCCAGAGATTCTAATAAAAAGTTATTAGAAATAATTCACAACTTTAGCAAAGTTGCCGATACAAAATAAATCCACATAAATCCTCAGCATTTTTATACATCACCAACAAAATGCAACAGCAAGAGATACAAAGAGAAATTCCATTCCAAACAAATGTTGAGAGTACAAAATATTTGGGAATCCATCTACCAAAGAAAAGTCAGGAATTATATGAGCAAAATTACAAAACACTTGCCACAAAAATAAAGTCAGATTTAAATAACTGGAAAGACATCCAATGCTCGTGGATAGGCCGAGCGAATATAATCAAGATGACAATACTCCCCAAACTAATCTATTTATTTAGTGCTATACCAATCAGACTCCCAAGAAACTATTTTAGTGACCTAGAAATAACAACAAAGTTCATATGGAAGAATAAAAGGTCAAGAATTTCAAGGGAATTAATGAAAAAAAAGTCAGATGAAGGTGGTCGAGATATACCTGATCTAAAGCTATATTATATATAGCAGCAGTCACCAAAACCATTTGGTATTGGCTAAGAAATAGACCGGTCGATCAGTGGAACAGATTAGGTACAAAGGACAAAAAAGGATATAACTATAGCAATCTAGTGTTTGATAAACCCAAAGATACCAACATTAGGGATAAAAATTCATGATTTGAAAAAAACTGTTGGGAAAACTGGAAATTAGTATGCCAGAAATTAGATATGGATCCACACTTAACACCATATACAAAGATAAGATCAAAATGGGTCCATGATTTAGGCATAAAGAATGAGATCATAAATAGATTAAAGGAACAGAGGATAGTCTACCTCTCAGACCTGTGGAGGAGGAAGGAATTTATAACTATAGAAGAACTAGAGATCATTATTGATCACAAAATAAAAGATTTTGATTACATCAAACTAAAAAGTTTCTGTACAAACAATACCGATTTAAACAAGATTAGAAGGGAAGTAAATTGGGAAAATATTTTTATAGTTAAAGGTTCTGATAAAGGTCTCATTTCCAAAATATATAGAGAATATGAACCTAATTTATAAGAAATCAAACCATTCTCCAATTGATAAATAGCCAAAGGATACGAACAGACAATTCTCAGACAATGAAATTGAAACTATATCCACTCATATGAGTGTTCCAAATCCCTACTGATCAGAGAAATGCAAATTAAGACAACTCTGAGATATCACTACACACCTGTCAGATTGGCTAAGATGACAGGAACAAATAATGATGAATGTTGGAGGGGATGTGGGAAAACTGGGACACTAATACATTGTTGGGGGAGTTGTGAAAGAATCCAGCCATTTTGGAGAGCAATCTGGAACTATGCCCAAAAAGTTATCAAACTGTGCATACCCTTTGATCCAGCAGTGCTACTACTGGGCTTATATCCCAAAGAAATACTGAGAAGGGGAAAGGGACCTGTATGTGCCAAAATGTTTGTGGCAGCTCTTTTTGTGGTGGCTAGAAACTGGAAGATGAATGGATGTCCATCAATTGGAGAATGATTGGGTAAATTATGGCATATGAAGGCTATGGAATATTATTGTTCTGTAAGAAATGACCAGCAGGATGAATTCAGAAAGGCTTGGAGAGACTTGCATGAACTGATGCTGAGTGAAATGAGCAGAACCAGAAGATCACTATACACTTCAACAACAATACTGTATGAAGATGTATTCTGATGGAAGTGGATATCTTCAACATAAAGAAGATCCAACTCACTTCCAGCTGATCAATGATGGACAGAAACAACTACACCCAGAGAAGGAACACTGGGAATTCAATGTAAAATATTAGCACTACTGTCTATCTACCCAGGTTACTTATACCTTCCGAATCCAATACTTAACATGCAACAAGAAAATTGGATTTACACATATATATTATATCTAGGTTATACTGTAACACATGTAAAATGTATGAGATTGCCTGTCATCTAGGGGAGGGAGGAGAGGGAGGGAGGGGAAAATCTGGAAAAATGAATACAAGGGATAATGTTATAAAAAAATACTATACTGTCAAAAAACTATACTGTTTGTACCCAGGAGGAGAAAGTGATCAATGATGTCAAATCCCACAGAGGTCACATCAAGACTGAGAAAGGGTATTAGATTATGTGATTAAAAAATCATTGATAACTTGGAGAGGACAATTTCAATTAATGATATCTAGGCATCACTTATCAATTCACAAGCAAGTATGAAAAAACTATCCTGTGCAAAGTACAGTGTTAGAGAATGAGGAGATAAATTAGGTGAAAGATTCATGAAGTTTACAGTCAGCAAGAGGATAATAGATAAAGAAATAGAGCTATAATAAACAACATAAGATTAGTGAATTAAAGAATTGCAAAATAAAGTGTTATCTATGCAAGGTCTAAGGATGGAGGTTATTACTAAATTAGCTAAATGCTAATTTCCTGCATTACCTTAGATAACACAAATGCAACACTACACTGAATTCAAGTTCAACTTTAAGAGTGTAAAAGAAGATAAGTTGAGGGAAGAAAAGCTGAATTCAGTGTTTTCAGGAAAATTTGTATAAAAAGGGCTACTTGGTTCCCCTACAATTCAGTCTAGCAATCGGTCACTGAGTTCTTATATTGTACATGACATGGCAAGGCTTATAAATATGAGGATGAATTTTTGTCATCAGGAAGTTCTAGCCTAAAATGAAAGATTAAGATGAATGTACAAATAATTATATACAGTACCGTTAGATGGGAACAAGAACGGTATAAGATAAGGTAACAGAAGGGGGAGTGGGATCACATCTAGATAGGGTTGAGAAGGTAAGCCTTCAAGGAAGGGGCACTTGAAATAGGCTTTGAAGAAGGAAAGTTGGAAGGGAATGGACATTTTTTGAAAGAAAAAACACCAGTGAGAAAAGGTGTAAAAGGCAAAGAAGTACAGAAATGAACAGTAATTTGATATAGATGAGTAAAGGAAAACAGGTGCAGTTAATTGTAGAGAAACCCTTCAATGTTGGAACAAGCAATTTGAACTTTATCCTTTTGGCAACTGGGATTCACTGACTTTTCTGGGCAGAACATTTACCTTCACTCTTTTTCCAATGTTAAAAAATTTAAGTCTTCTCTTTAATTCTTTCCTCATCTCACTTTTCTTATCCAACCAGGCTCTATCATATCTATTCCTTCTTTCTCCCCACTGCCACTACATTAAGACCTCTCCCCTAAATAATCTGAGGCATCACCACCTTGAATCTCTTTTCCTTTCCAATCTACCCAACATATTCCTGCTACTCTTCATTCTCACTTATTCCACATCACAAATCAGTTGCCAAGTCTTCACACACAGCATATGTCCATTCCTTTCTCTGCACTTGCATAAACAGTATCCCTTCAGGTTAGACCTTTATCACTTCTCACTTGGACTACTGAAATAGTGGCCTAATCAGTCTCCTTACTTTAAGTCTTTCCCCACCCCAAATCATCTTCCATACACTTACCAAGTGATTTTTCTATACCACAGGCCCTCTCTTAGGAAAACTCTAAGGAGTCCCCATTTCCTCTAGGAACAAATATAAATGCTTCTGTTTATTAGCCCCAGACCTACCTTTCCAGAATGTTTAGATAATACTTCCCTTCATATATTCTATGATCCAACCAAACTGATCTTATTATTATTCCTCATACACAATGCCCCATTTCTCCTGCCCTTTTGCCCACGAAGACCAAGAATCCAGGAACAGATTGTGAAATATGAATTGAATTAAATGCCTGAAACTGCAAAATAGGACTAATGTCTTCAAGGAAGAAGCATCTTTTCCTCAGCATTCCTCTTTCATTGATGGGCCTAAACATGTATTTTTTTTCCTCCCTTGCTCTCACAACATTGTCTTGGAAATATTCGAACATTCAATGGTTTAAAAACACACATCAACACATAGTGCAGGTTACAGAATTATAGAACGGGATCCAGAAAGGCCTTTAGTGGCAGTTGGTCTAATAAATCTTAGAGGTAAAGAAGCTGAACCCCAGAAAGGTTTGGTAACTTCCCAAGGTTACTAAAGTAATTAATTAATAACAGAGGCAAGCTGTGAAGCTGGATCCTCTGGCCAAACCTTAGGCTCCTTCTACCATAATGTACTGCCTCTCTAATACATTTTGAACTTAATAATTCTATCTTAGATCTTCTATCTTAAAATGTTAATCAACCAACTTTTAAAAAGTTATTTTAAAAGTCAGGTTCTATTACAACAAAAATATCTTATGCTAAGAGCCCTTTTATTTAAAATCAGTCAAGAAAACACCTAGCCAGTCCCTTTGAAGTTCTAAAGACTGAACATGACCCATATGAAACTGGGCCTTTATCTTCAAATTCTGAATGATGTAGTCAGTAATTCTGTAACTCCAAAGGTCCATCTATGTACAATCATCTTATGACTTCCACATGCCCTGTAGAGCAACATTATTTTGCAGGTTGTTTTCTCCCCTTTCCTCCTTTATGCATTTAAGATCCTGAAGTACAGAAAATGTAATCCTATAGTTCTCTGAGACTCTATTGATATAATTCTCACTTTATGTAAATTTGCATTATGCAAATTTGACTTTATAGAAAGAATTCTGAAAGAAATCCTAATTCTATTAAAACACCTATGTTAACTTTATTAAACAACACTGGGATCTTTCCCTCTCCATTACTGCTCTTCAGCTGAATGCTCCATGGCCTGTCCCCCCCTTCCCCTACTCAAAAAAAACCCTTCCAACTAAAAGCAGAAGAAATACCAGGAAGAACGGCTGCCAGATTGGGGACTTGTTTTGAGATGTTCAGTGTCAAGAAAAAAGACATTAACCTTAATTCAGCCACATGTCCAGATACCATTTGTCCCCAGCCTCTAAGTGTTGCTTGTTCTCACCTGTGTGTATTCATATCCAGCCCTGTTCCCCTTTGTTCTGGCCAAGCTCCCACATGGCTGGGTCTGGCTCCTGTGTATTCTTCCTCCTGCTCTTGCTTTTGTGTCTAAAATCTCCATGTGACCTTGAACCATGTCCTTCTCACTCCCTCCACAGGTACTCCACTACCTTCTTTCCTCCCTCCCTTTTCCATATCCATATTTTTGGTAATTTGTAAAAAAAAAAAAAAAAAAGCTTTACTTAATTAAGAGATCTGCGAAACATAAAGCAAGAACTGTTCATGCACAGTGAAGGTTAAATCTCTAGAGAATTAACAAAAAGAACAGAATAATTAGAGAGCTGTGTGTTCTTTGAAGGAAATAGGAATCAGGACTGTAAGATGACACTTACTGATCCAATGCCTTGTAATAGATGTCGAGGTCTTTATTTACAAGTTCTGTTGTTCTCATTACAATCATCATTTCTCTGTACTTTTCCTCAGCTTCAGAAAACTGAGGTTCTCGCAGTTCTCTTTTAAAATGAATAATTTCTTCCTCGTAGCCTTTTTGACGTCCTAATGCTAAACTGTGATTTCTTTTCAGTGTCTCTATTTTTTCTTCTAATGCCTGATATTCACTGTAAAGGAAGAAAAAATTTAAAGTGCATTGAAAATCATTGTGTGGTTGATAACAGTTTCAAATGAAAAATCTGCTAACATTTCAATTTGATAAGTATTTAGTCAGCATCTACTCTATAAAAGGCATCATGCTGTGGCTAGGGACCTATAAACAAGAACAAAACAATATCTAATCTAGAGGAATATACATTCCATTGAGAGTCTCTGATATGCATATATTTAACTAGGGCACAAAGAAAGCTGAAAAGGAAGAAAGCCTTAATACAGAAGACTAGGGAAGGATTCATGAAAAAAGGGGCATCTGTGTTGTTTTAAAGACAAGGATTCTAATGGGTGGACATAAGGAAGAAGTGTAGGCTTTTGGGACTATATGGAAACAGAAGATAGAATGTCAATTTTGGTGAAAAGCTGCTGGTCATTTCAGTCTAGAATTTCAAATGATGGGATGGACCTCCAAGAATATTTGATCTAGTCTATACTATCTGTTGTACAATATGGATGATACAACATGGTTGACATACCGGGATATTCTTTCTAGCTACTGTAGCTGTTACAGATATGGCTTAATGGAGGGGACCTGCCATATCCTCAGGAAATCCATGTTATTATTTGGATAGTATTAATTGATAGAAATTTTTTTCTTACATAAATTTGCCTCCTTGCAATGTCTAACCATTGCCCCTATTTCTGCCAAGAACAAGTTTATTCCTTCTTCCATGTAACAATCCTTCAAATACTTAAAACTATTACATCCCCATATACATACCCCACCTCAACCCCAAGTCATCTCTTCTCCAAGAAAAATATCCCCAATTTTTTCAAATGATCTTTGTATAGCCTAATTCAAAGTCCTTGATCAAAACTCCTCTGGACACATTTTAGTTTACTAAAACCCTTCCTAAAATGTGGTCCCTGGAATGGAACATAGTGCATACATCATTTTACCAAAGGTAAAGATCCACCAAAAAAGAAACAAAGTGCTAAACAGATAGGAGGCAATGATCAGAAGAGAAACATCAAAGATCAGGGTCAAGAAGGTAGCATTTATGGGCAATGGAAATCTAAGGTATAACTATCCCTATTGATGACTGCAGTGGAATGAAGAATAAAGTCATAGGAATTGAGGAGAATGATGAACTGGATGATCAGACTTGGATCAAATATTTACAGTTGGAAGGGACTTTTAGGCCAAACCTCTCATTTTACATGGAGGAAACTGAGGCCCACTAAGGTTAAATGACTTGCCTAAAATCACATGCAAATGTGAATTCACGTTCCCTGACCCCCAAGTCAGCTGTCTCTCTTCTTGTGGGAAAATGTAAATCATTTTCAATCATTCCTAGCCACTTCAGGAAGCAAAAATCTACATTAAAAAAAAAAAAATCAATTGATTGCTATGAATCATGGAATAAATACCACAATCTTCAAGAAAAACAAAATATCAGGTAAACTAAGAGTTAATGGAAAGAATAGAGAGGTCATTTTCTCAAGTGATAAATGCTCAAAAGATATATACAGACAGCTTTTCAATAAAGAAATTGAAATTATGAATAGTCACGTGAAAAAATATGCTAAATTATTATTAGAGAAAGGACAACTAAAACAACTTTGATATATCATCTCACACCTATCAGATTGGCTAACATGAAGGAGCAACAAATTTTGGAGGGCACAAAGAAAAATTAGGATATTAATTCACTGTTGGTAGAACTTTAAGCTGATCTATTAATTTTGGAAAGCAATATGGAATTATGCCTCAAGAGTTATAAAATTGCATGCATACCCTTTCACCCAGCAATGCAACTATTAGGTCTGTTTCAAAAAATGATTAGGGAAAAAAGGAAAATATTCTAAAATATTTATAGTAATTCTCTTTGTGATAGCAAAGAATTGAAAATCTAGGGAATGCCCATCAATCAGGGAATGGCTAGACAAGTTGTGGTATATGATTGTAATGAAATACTATTATTATTAATGAGCTGGTTGATTTTGGAAAAACATGTTATGAAATAATGAAGAATAATATAAGTAGAACCAAAAATACTATCTATATGTAATAACAGTCATATTGTTTTAAAAACACCTGTGAACTAAGTCATTTTGAGTACTGTAAATACTCAAATCATGAAGCTATCCACCTTTAGAAAAGCTATGTAGTATGCATAGTTTGGTATCTATGTCTAATGGTGGCTTTCTCTAGTGTGAGGTGGGAAAAGGAAGGAGGAAAAAAGGGCATAGCAGAAAACAAAAGAAAACTCAGAAGAAAGCAAATAAAAGAAGGACAGCTTTGGAAACTACATGTGCTATTTATTACATACTTTTTCAAAAAAAAGTAAACAGTGTAAAATGGAGATTTATGATTTCATTTTAAATATTTTTGTGTTGTGCTATATACATGAATTATTTTTGGTCTTTTTGTATTTAAGCTTAAAACTAATAAAATTTTTAAAAACAAAAGATATACAGTAGTCATAAATAAGTTACAGCATTACTATAAACAATTTACCAGCAAGAAGTGACATAAAATGTCTCATTCAAGATGTGTATGACAGGAAAAGGAGAGGGATTAGTCATGTAACAAGGATAAAAAATAAAGGATACCAAAAGACATCAAAAAAGAGGCAAAAGGACCCACATGTGCAAAAATGTTTGTGGCATTTTGTAGTGGGAAGAAACTGGAAACTGAATGAATGCCCATCAGTTGGAAAATGGCTGAATAAGTTTTTGGGATATTAATGTTATGGAATATTATTGTTCTGTAAGAAATGATAAGCAGGCTGATTTCAGAAAAGCCTGGAAAGACTTACATAATTGATGCTAAGTGAAGTGAGCAGAAGCAGGAGAACATTGTATACCATAACAAAATCATCTGTTGATGATCAACTGTGATGGACTTGGCTCTTCTCAACAATACAGTGATTCAAGGCAATAGACTTGGGAGGGAAAGTGCCATCTGCATCCAGAGAGAACTATGGAGACTGAATGTGGATTAAAACATAATATTTTCAGCTTTTTGTTGTGGTGGGGTTTTTGTTTTTTCTTTCTCATGTTTTTTTTTCCCCTTTTGATCTGACTTTTTTGCACAGTATGACATATGTGAAAATGTGTATAGAACTGCATATGTTTAACTTATATCAGATTGCTTGCTGTCTTGGGGAAGGGGACAAGGGAAGGAGAAAAATTTGACATATAAAGTTTTGCAAAGGTGAATGGTGAACAAATTTTTGCAAGGGTGAATGTTGAAAACTATTTTTTGCATGTATTTTGAAAAATAAAAAGTTAGTATTATAAAAAATAAATAAAACTAGTCAAGCAACCAGCTCAAAAAAGTGAATATTGAAAACTGACTGCATATATTTGGAAAAATAAAATACTTTTATTTAAAAAAAAAAGAATAAGCAATACTTATATAATTTTATACAATCCTCATAACAACCCATTTTATAGACGGAAAAGTGAAACTGAGAACCACTTACTAAAAGTTAATAAATGACAATCTCTCTCTTAAGTTTTCATTATCTCTAAAATGGGAATACTCAACCTACTGAATCACTGTGAGGTAATATGTCTTCTACTTACATACATTTATAACCATGTGTATATATAGCACTTTGTAAAATATTAAGTGACATATAGCAAGTGACTAAGGCATGTACCAAATCATGGAAATCAATGAAATGAAAAATTCATTTGAATATTTGAGTATTTTGTTTGGAAATAAAATCTATAAATAATCCTACTTAAATTCTGAAAACTTATTAATGTGGGTACTCCCTCTACTGGCACAGTCTACTCAGGCTTGATAAATGGCTGCTTAATTCAATGTATTTTAACTTTTAAAATTAATATGCTTTTTAAAATCTTGATTTTAAATTTTCTTTAAAATATACTTTAAAGCTAGCTTGCTGTTTTTGTTGAGAATTTATTGTTCCACCCATTCTGATGTTCTTTGTCAGTTTGCAGGAATCTTTTCCATTTGAAACTCTCACCAAGCCACAAGAAAATTGGATTTGCACACATATATATCTAGGTTATATAGTAACACATGTAAAATGTATGGGATTGCCTGTCATCTAGGGGAGAGAGTAGAGGAAGGGAGAGGAAAATTTGGAAAAATGAATACAAGGGATAATGTTATTTAAAAAAAATTACTCATGCAAAAAAAAGAAAAAGAAAGAAAGAAAGAAAGAAAGAAACTCTCACCAATAAACTCAGTTCCTTCATGGTTTTTTCTTTGCTTCTATTTTTTGTCAGTATACCTTAAGTAAAAGGCTGGGCTTGTGGCTATTCTTAGATCTTCCCAGAAATTTCTCTTATGGTTTTTTTTTTTTTTTTTTTTTTTAAACAATATCATCTCAAGAGTTTTTTAGAGTTATAAGCCCTTTTAAACTGCATCAAAATATAATTTAAGTGCTCTGACTTCTCTTTCACTAAAAAATATTTTTAAACAAATTAAAGAACTTTTAAAAGCGCCTACTTTTTTAGCTGTAACACTTGCATTTGTCCCATCTCCTTTAAGTGCTGCTTTCTTTCTTCTTCAACTTCTTTCAGTTCCTCATTTCTCTTCCTCAGAGTAAGGTTATCTTGTAGCCACCTTTCCTGCACCTAAAGAGACAAGACACTAAGTCAGAGCCTGTACATGGTCCACTGATCAGGGTACTTCTAAAGAGGAAATACTATTTTTCCTTTTACTTGACACATATCACATACAATAACAGAATGGCAAATGGAACACAAAGGAGCTTGGCTCAAATCCCAGTTCTATAAGCTAATACAACTCTAAATAAGTCTCTGGGTCTCAAGTTCGACATTTATAAATGAGAGGGCTAGATTCAAGGACTTCAAATATTCTTTCCAGTTCTAAACAAGTGATCCTATGAAACTAAATTTAATAATATCCCAATGATAATATGGTCTTTGACTTACTTTAATATGACCATTCAACAAATAAGCATTTGTTGAACACATGGCAGTGAAAATACAAGAGGTTTTTACAACTTCTTAGTAGCAATACTCTAAACAGCCACAAGATGGCCATACCAGGTTATGGGATCGAGGCTCTGTCAATATTTCACAAGCGTATGGGAACCACAGCCAACTCTCCTGGATTCTCTCTCTTGTCTGGGTTATCATGAAATTGCTCTCTCCTGGGACTCTCTACTTATCTGAACACCTTTTTTCAGTGCATTTTGCTAAATCTTCACCAAATTCATAACTACCAATGATGGGTGTCTGTCAAAGGTTTGTTTTGAGCCCTATTCTTCTCTATCACATAGTGATCTCATTAACTCTCGTGAGTTCAATTTTTATTTCTATACAGATAAATCCCAGATCTACATACACAGCTCAGTCTCTCCTGAGCTTCAGTCTCACTTCATCAATTGCCGTCTGGACTTTTCAAAAAAAGCTACTTCACAGATATCTAAAGCTCATTATATCCAAAATGGAATTCAGTCTTTCCCACAAATCTAGCTTCTTCCAAACTTCCCTATTTCTGTTGAAAATACCACTGGATTCTGTTTCTCAGATCTGTCATCTCACTGCTGCACTTGACTCCTTATTCTCCCTTACCCCTATATAGCTTATCAATTCCTAAACAAAATGCCTTTTCCATACTTGTAAACTCTCCTGCTTCTCTATGAATTTTTTTTTTTGGGGGTCTCTAGATGCTTGGAGGGGAAGGCAAAGAAAGGAACAAAGAAAAAAAAATCAATCCCTCTCTAACAGCATGAGAAAAGGTACCCAAATATAATTGTTGCCTTGCTTTCTAGTTAAATGCCATATAAATGATATGTTGTATGGATATATTTTTCCATTCTTTTTCTTGTGTTTTATATTACATATCCTTTTAAAACAGATTCTTCTGTTTCTTCTTAAGTCAATAAGTCAATAAGCAAAATGTTTTATATTTTCCCTAAAAGAAAGGTTTCACCCATATAAAAACTGTAGGAAAACAAAGGGAACAATTATCAACCTAAATTCTATGACTTTCTTAGAATAACAATATCCAAAGCCACTTCTTTGTATGTCCCTCTAGCTTTATAGGAAATCCTCCTACATTTCCATGCTATCATGAAGCAAATATTTTCATCTGATGGTGATATTTAGTCTTATGCAAGAAAAAGGTGACCATTCTCCTTGCCAATGTCAATTCCTCCACTAGTGTCCCTGAACTCATCTTCTTTCATCTCTTCTGGGAACCTTGTCTCAATCAATTCCTTTCTTATTGCTAATCTCTTATTATTCTAACCTATCTACAAAAATTCCCAGTCTTACTTTAAGCTATCATCCTTTATAACTTTTTCTTTTCCTAGCCAATCTTCTAAAGAGTTGTCTACATTTGCTGCTTCTATGTCCTCATGTCAGCATCTTATAATCTGGCTTCCTACTCCACTCTGCTATTGAAATTGCTTTTTCTCAAGTTATTTATGATATTTTAACTGCTAATAACACATCAAAAGCTAAACAGATGTTCTCAGTCCTCATTCTACTTGATCTCTTTGTAGTTTCTATAGTCAAGCAATCCTTTCCTGGTAGTTATTTCTTTGGTTTCTGTGATCCCACTTCCTCTTAGTTTTCTCCCTTTGCTAGACCATCTACTATCTTCAATCCACTAAAGGAGCTGAGTAACAAGGCTATGTTTGGAGACCATTCTCTCTTTATACTTACTCTCTTGGTGACTCTTCAGATCTTAATGGTTCAGTTATCATCTCTACATAGATGACACCCTAAAGAGCTAAATTTATCTGTATACTAAATTTCATCTTATATTTGCCAACTGTGCTACTAATTTTTCCCCAAAATTCACATTCCATCTTTGGACACACTCTGTGTCTTTGTAAGACTGTCTTCCAGGCCTGAAATGCCTTCTTCATCTCTGCCCCTTAAAATGATTAGCTTACTTCAAAGTTTTTACTTCAGGTGTCTCTTTATTTTTGGATCAATTTGGATCATTGATTTTCTCAAAAAGTGAAATGATCTCTACAATTGTGAAAACAAAAGTTGAGTAACTCATCCAGGGTCACCCGTCTACTGTTTGAAATGAGATTTAAACTCCTCTAGATTTTTCTAAGATTTCTTCCAGTTCCAACACTTGATGGTTCTAGTTATTGTCCAACTGTACCAACATTCTACCTAATTTCATATGACTTAATGAACAATTTTAAAAAGGTAATGTTTTGCAAATCTCATTGAGTTTCCTATTTAGGGTGGAAATTTTTTCAAAAGTTGCAAATATTTATGCCTTTCATTGAAACTTATTAAGCAGTTTGTTATGCAGTTGACTTGATTTTTGCAAATTCACATAAGATACATTTTTGAGTATTTTAAAATTATAATTATTATTGTGATTTAACATTTTATTCACAGTCATTAAAAATTCCTGAGCCTTTACCCAAGGAAGGTGTGAACAAGCTTATTAGGACAGCTTTCACAGATACACTTCTTTGTGGAAGCATTGCCAAAGGATAAGATGGTTTTTAATCAACTAATTAGCCAAATCAAGCATTAAAACACAATAAAACAATAATTCAGAGTAAAAACAGCAATTATAAGAGACTAATTGTTATGCATGAATTGTTAGGCAATTTTACTTAAAACAACACAAGCTTTAGAGAAACTGGAGTTGGGTTCAAGTCTTGGCTTTGATACTATCTGTGCAGTCTTAGAAACTCATCTAACTTCCTTTGGTCATAGTTTCTTCATCTGTAAAATGAAGGGGATAGATTAGATAAGATTCCAGAATCCCTTCCATTTCTAGATCTATGAAGCTGTATCTCAGAGATCAATCTTTTGTTCCTGTGGAAAATATTAACTGTAAATAAATATCAAGAGAACAATGATATAACAAAGAAATACTTACTTTATAGCAACTTTTAATAGAATATTTAATGTAGAGAGCTAGTTCTAAATTTAAATCATTTAAATCACATGGCATATACCTTACCATTAAGTTTCAGGCAACAAAAAATACCTACCTTTTGCATATCAATATCTTGTCTCATTGTTTCCATTTCTTTACTTATTTTGTCTTTTTGTTTTTCACATTCATTTAGCTGACTTATTACTTTATTCAGTTCAGCTTCTTTTTGCTACCAAAAAAAAAGGACAAATTTGTTAACTACATGAAAAATTAATAAGCTTAAATTAATTATTTTTAGGCTTTATATTACCATTTTGTAATCGTCTTTTCCATCTTGAATATAATTCTCAATGTCCTTCATGTAACTAGAAATGTTTTTAACCTTCTCTTTGATATCATTTAACTGTGGAAAGACATTAATTCATTAGTTTAAACTTATTACATACAGATATTTACAAAGTAATAAAAAATAAATAAATAAAGGTTTCAGGACAGCTAGGTGGCACAACCTTAAAGTCAGGAGAACCTGAGTTCAAATGTGGTTTCAGGTGTTACTTAACCCCAATTGCCTCAGCCCCCTCCCCCCCAAAAAAAGTGTTTGGTTTTTTTTTTTTTTCATGAAATGCTTAATAGCAGAGTACTGAACTGTGGCCAAGCTAGGACTAGAAGCTAGGTTTCAACTTGCTGTGTTGTTTTGCGGTGGTAATGCCACTACTCTCCAATCCCTCACTTCACCAAATGGAAGAATCCCATTAATTTTTAGCATTTCATACTTCTATAAATTGCACAATCTAATAAAATGCATCTATCAGATAATTATTAAATCTACCAATATAATTTTGATCAACTTACATGAACATATTTTTTTTCAATGTAAACTTTTAATTTTTCTCTGCTTTAGGGGACAGTGCAGCTCAAAATTATACAATCTCCTTTTTAATAAGATTTTATGAACAAGCTCATATCTTAACTTGATACTGTCTTCATCAACCATCTTTTTCCATTTCTAGTTAAATCAGATATTTTTTCACTGGAAGTTTTATAGACATTTTTGAATGTAAATTCTTTTAGGTCACCAACAAATGGGGTGGATCCCCCATGACAAACTTTTGGGAGAATACAGAAAAAAAATCATATAGGATAGGCAGGCATGATGTGTTACCATCTGCATCAATGGAAGGAACTGAATCAGTTAGATCAGAGATTCATTAGAGAATTTGTATAAAAAAGACTACTTTGTGATACACTGAAGGATCCATTATTTTAATAAGTCTAGTATTCCTTTACCTTTTTAGCAATGCTGATTCATAAACAACGTATTTTTGACGTTTTCAGGTTCATGCACAAATGTTCTACAGCTTGATGAATTAAATCCATCAAAAACTATTTTGCTGCAAATCTTTTTTAAGAATCCAGGGCCACAAGAGGACTTAGAGAATATTGGACCCCCGCAAGACAATAATAATACAAATATAACTATTAGAATCACAAAATGTAAAGTATTGAAAGCACTTCAAAAAGCACCTAGTTCAACATCTGAAAGAGGAGGAAACTTTTCAAAAGCATTCTGAAGTAAAAAGCAATTTCATGAAAAACATCTTATCTTTCTAAGTGAAGTCGTACTTTTTCTTGTACTGCACTGTTACTTGTATTCTTTTTTTTAATTAATTCTTCTTTTTCTTGCTGTAATTTTCCCAGAGTGGCTTCCAAAGGATACAACTGCTCTTTTGAATCCTAAAAAAAAAAAAGCATACATATTAAGGAAGGGTGACTTCTTATTATTCCATAATCTTTATAATGCAATGATTCTAAGATGATTCTTAGGACTATTTTAACATAGATTTTATAGGTATAAAAGTTTATAGGTGAGGTGTTATTCTTTACTGTTTATGAATTTACATCTAGAACTATAAAGACATTCAGTTATACATTCATCAAGTCTTAATGAATATAACAAATAACTCTGATAATAAATCTAAAAGTTTAATTAAAATGGTTTCATCTCTCAAGTTGTAACACAATCCCAGAAACTTAAGAGTTAGAAAGAACCTTAGTGTTAAGTTTCTTAATCTAAGATGCATGATACTTTTATAAAATATTTTGATAAGTGTATTGCAATGTAAATGGCTTTCTTTCTTGCAATTCTATGTATTTGTTTTACACATTTAAAAAATGTCATTCTGAGAAGGGGACCAATAGCTTCACTAGACTACAAAAGGGTTCACAATATAAAAATAATTAAGGATCCCTGATTTTATCCAACTTTATTCCTTTCCCTCAGTGGGGTCAGTTCAGCCTTTACTTAAATAATGGGAATCTTTACTTAAATAACTTAAATAACAAATTGATTCCATTTTTGACAATTTAATTGTTTGGAAGTGATTCTTCATATTGAGCTGAAATTTACCTCTCAACTCAGAGACACTGATCCTACTCCTTCCTGCTCTCTCAATTCAAAATATATTTATACCTTCTTCCACATAATAGGTCTTCAAATATTAAAAGACAGTTATTATGCCTCCCTTTAAGTAATTTTGTTAACGGAAGGGTTTAGTAAAACATGGAAAAGTGAAACAATAACAATCCCTTGTTAGTTTCCAAAGTGTTTTCACATACATTATATGTCAATTTACATATTCTTACTTTTATTTCTCGATGTAAAGACTGAACTTCTGTAGACAATTCTACTGTCTGTTCCTCCAGCTGCTGTCGACGTTGCAGATTACTAGATATCTGAAGTTTTTCTGATTTAAGTTCATTTACTGTACTTTTTAGATGTTGGATTTGTTCTTGCTGGTCCTGTATAAGCTTACGATTCAACTCAATTTTACTGGAAACTACAATGAAAACATGTCATCAAAAATGAAAATATTCAGAGGCCTAAATTAATTTATTAAGTAATTAATATTTACTAAATATTAGGGATACAAAACCAGAAATAAGACAGCCCCCTATCCTCTAGGAACTTACATTTTATCAGGAACAGTTCAATAGCATAGTGAAGAAGTAATGGGCCTGGAGTCAGGGAGACATGAATTCAAATTCAGTGACCCTGGGCAAGGTAATTATCTGGTTGACTCAGTTTCTTCGATTATAAAAGAGTACCTCCTTCAGAGGGCAAGGATCAAATGAAATCCTATTTGTGAAGTACCTGAACTTAGCAGGCACTATATAAGTAAGCTATTATTATTATTGTTAGACACATCATGTATACATGATGAGAAGAGTGAGTGAATTCCAGTTATATACAAGGAACATCAAGAAAGCTGGTCTGTCTACTCCATCCAGTAGTACATGAAAAGGAGTTATAATAAGTTTGGAAACAGGAGGTTGGAATCAGGTTGTAAAGGACTTTAAGTGTCAAAAAAAATTTTTATTTGATCCTAAAGATCCTCAAAAGGAACCAGTGGAGTTTACTGGGCAGAGAATTGTGACTAGTAATATCACTTTAGCAGTCACATAGAAGATGGACTGCAACAGTCCAGGTGATTTTATGAGGGGATGGATATGAAAGTAAATAAGACTTGTTAAGTTATTGAATCTATGGGATGAAGGTGAGTGACAAGTCAAAGATGAATCTATTGGCTCTTTTCTTTCTTCTTTTATTCTAGTCTCAGAGAATCTCCTTACAACTAATCCTCCTACTTATATTCTAAATCCTGTCCCCTTTTCTCCCCTTAGGCAGAGAATACCTACAACCCCTGTCTCTCTCTCTACAGCCAACCTCTCTCTCCCTATTGGCTCATTTTCTGCTGCCTATAAATACATCTAGGTCTCTCTCATACACAAAACTCTTGCTTAACCAAATTCTGTCCTCAATCTATCAGGATTTTCCCACTTTTTAAAAATGGGAAAGCAACATGTAAAAATGTTTACCACTCTCTCTTCCTGAATATTTTTCTCCTTGGATTTTTGTGACACTGTCAGTCAATAAGCATTCATTAAACACCAACTATGTGCCAAGCCTCCTATGTGCTAGGAATAGAAACACTTAAAGGGTTCCCTCTTGGTTCTCTTCCAGCCTGCCTCCCCACTTTGTTTCAGCTGCTTTGTTGGCTAGTCATCTCTGTCACTTTTCCAACTGTGAATTATCTCCTAAGACTTTGTCCTTGATGACTCTTTTCTTCTCCCCCTACAATATCTTGTTTTGTGATATCACCAAATATTAGGGGTTCAGTTACCATTCCTAATCTTTCTCATATCCAACCCCAATCTTTCTCATGAGCTTCAGTCCCATATCACCAATTGTCTATTAGATACTTCAAATTAAATGTTCCACAGGCATTCCGAACTCAAAATATCTGATACAAACTTATGTTTCCCCTAAATATTTCCCTATTAATTTCAAGGATACTATCTTTATATCAATCATCACATCCAATTTTAATATGTCTTAAAATGATGCAATTGACTATCTTCAGAAAAATAGTATAGCTGAGCCCACACCAGTTAAGAGAGATAGAAGTCATGCAATGATAGTTCTATAAGCACTAATCAGTAAACAAGAGAGACAGCTCTTTCCAAAAATTATCCCTGTCACTCAATCTAAAGGCATGAAGGTCAATAGACCTGCCTAGTTCTCTATCCTTCCCATTGCCAGTCAGTATTACTATTTAAGGCACAGACTCAGGGCTATGAGGAAAAATAGGTTTTAATTTAGAAGATATTTGGAAAAGATAGGAAATATGTTAAGGTTAACTGTGGAGTAAGAAATACAAAATAAATCCACAAAATTATTGGTCTTTTTATATACTACCAATGATACCAACAGGAAAATATTCCTTTCAAAACACAATTCTTTGAAAATTGAGAAAAGAAATTCCATTCAAAATAGTCAAAATAACAACTGAGCCATTCCCCAAAAGAAAAATAAAGACTATGAACAAACAGTTCTCAAAAGAAGAGAATAGTATTCACACAAAAAAATGGTCCAAATCACTAATAATAAGAGAAACGTAAATCAAAACAACTGAGATTTCACCTCATACCTGCAAATTAGCAAAATAACAATAACAAAAAAACCCCCCAATATTCAATGTTGCAGCGATTGATAAGCTCACTAACACATTGTTGTTGGAGCTGTGAAATGGCACAACTATTTTGGAAAGTGATTTGGAATTATAAAAATAAAGTGAATAAGATATTCATATAATTTGAACCAGAAATATTCATGAGCTTGTAACACAAAGATTCCATCAATAAAAATAAAATTCTTATACATGCCAATTACAGCAGCATATGTGTGTGTGTGTGTGTGTGTGTGTGTGAGAGAGAGAGAGAGAGAGAGAGAGAGAGAGAGAGAGAGAGAGAGAGAGAGAGAGAAAGAGAGAGAGAGAGAGAGATAACAAAGAATTAGAAACAAAGTAGATGTCCATTGTCTGGGGGATGGCTAAATAAACTGTGGTAAATAAATGTAAAGGGGTAGTACTATACTATAAGAAATTATGTAAATCTATAATGAATATAGACAGAAAAGCATGGAAAGATTTATATAAATATATGCAGAGTAAAGTAAGCAAGATTCAACATGCACAATAATTCCATCACAATAAATAGAACCATCACACATCAAAAAACAAAAAATAAATATAACAAAATTATAAAGATTCAGAATGATGCAGATGAAGAATTATATGAGACAATCTTGACCCATGGAGGTAAGAAGTCCACAAATGTTACATATTATACATGATTTGGTCCTTTTTTTAATATAACAATGGATTTTGCTGATTTTTCTCCCTTTTGTAAAACAAACAAGCAAACATGATATTTGTCATATGAGATAGCTCTTTGGGAGAGGGAAGAGGAAGGACACTGGGGTGAGACCTCTGATGATGTAAGAAACAAGACATAAAAAAAATTTAATTAAAAAAATGACAGAACATACAAAATATCTGAATGTCTAGCTATCAAGATGCAAACAGGGGAAGATAAATTTGTCACAGGAAAGATTGAAAGCAAAAGGAGAAGCAAACAGCAGAGGAAAAGATGGGAAGTGTTATGGATACAGCAAACATAATCTTGGGCAGAATTCCAGAGACAATATTGAATGGAAGGATCTGGTTTGCTATGATCATGAAGAGTCAAACATGATTGAATGACTGAACAACAATAAAGTTCGTCATGCAGCCAAAGTGAGGGATAGACAACCTGAATATTGCTAGTTGTGTCATGTCAAGAGAGCACCTAGACCATTTAGCATTCCATCTATGAAAGATTTATGAAAGAATATAAGAGAGTCATCTAGGTTGAGAAGGCATGGACGAACTGTGATCTACATACATAATAAAAACTCCCCTCAATCCATCAGAGAAAATCAAGTAACTACATTAACATTTCTTTCCCAGTGTGCTGTGTGGACTGTAGGTCCTTATTATTTTATGTCCTATATACATTTTATGAAATAGAAACATCTTAGCCTTGTGAACAATTAAGGCTTTCCACATGCTAGCTCTAAGATGGTTTTCTAGAATGACAGGTATAGTTCTGGTTGAGCCAAGATGGCCGAGTAAAGCGAGGAAGCTGCTTGAGCTCTCCCAATTTTCCTTGAATACCACGTGAAATCAAGCCTCTGAACAGAATCTAACAGAATGAAACCCCTCTCTCAAGCTCAAGATAGATTGAAAAAGCTTCAAGAAAGGATGAAAAGGGTGTTCAGCCTTGAACACAATGGATCTTCAATGAAGTAAGAGACTTTCAATCATTTCTACTGAAAAAAACAAAACAAAAAAACCCCACAGAACTAAAAAGGAAATTTAACCTATAAACACAGGACTCAAAAGAACCATAGAAAGTAAAAGGGAAACTATATACATTTAAAGGTTAACTGTTCACATCTTTAGATAGGAAAACAATGATCTGTAACTCTTGCAAACTATATCTGACACTGGAGTAGGCAAGGGGCGGGTACTTGGACTGAGAGTGTGGTTGAAGATAGACTGATGTGATGGCATCAAAGAAAAAGGTCTGTACTGGAAAAAGAGAAAAGGAGAGATATAATGGGACAATTAGTTCACATGAAGAGACACAAGAGACCTATTTCAGTGGAGGGAAAGAAGGGAGAAGGATGAGCATTGTTTGAAACTTGATCTCATCAGTTTTGGTTTTAAGAGGGAATAAAGATCATTCAGTAACCTTATAAAGAAATAGAAGGAGAAAGAGGAAAAGAAAAGGGAGGGACAGGAGGGAAGGGAGGACAGAAAGAAGAGAATCGAGGAAGGGTTGATAGAAGATAGGAGTGGAGTGGGTTAAAATATATATATATATATATATATATATATATATATATATATATATATATATATATATATGTAACTAAGGACAGGACGGAAAGAGAATAAAAGTATATACAGGGGAGAAAATAGGATAGAGGGAAATACAGAGCTGGTAATCATAACTGTTAAAATGGATAGGATGAACTCTGTAGTCTATAGTATCTCCCAAGTAGGTCTGTATTTTACTCTATTGCCCTTCATGTACACGCTCTATTTTCACCAAACAGGATTATCAGTTGTTCTGCTTTCTTTTCTTTTCCATGAATTTGCATAGATCATTCACATCCTTAGAACATATTATTTCCTTATCTTCATCTATTATCTTCCTTCAAGTTCAACTTAGGTACCACATCCTCTTTGAAGATTTGACAGTTTCAACTAAAAATAATCTCTTCCTTTTCATATGTACATATAAACATATATATATATATAAATATATATTCCCATTTCTCTCTCTCTCTCTGTATATATACACACACACATATATATATATATATATGAAAGATTAATAAAAATAATTTTTTCTAGACATTCTTCCCTTTGCCCAGATTTACATCTTTTTATTACTCATATAGATGACATAAGGAAGAATCTGATGTTATCAGTATGCCATTCATCTAGCACAGAATAGAGATTAGATAAATACTTGTTTAATGACTATCTGTTGAAGTTGACTTATAATTATTAATCTTAAGTTTCTGTTGGAACAACAAAGATGAATAGTTAAAGGAGATGTTTTATATAATAAAAGTAATAATTTTAGGAAAATTGAATTTTCTCTTACCAGTATCCAATCTATGCTGTTTTTCTTGCTTTTCTTGGTTTACTTGTTGAACAGTTCGATCCAAATCTACTCCTTGTAACTTAGCAGCTTGTTGAGCTATTTTTCGTTCAACATCTCTAAGTTCCATCTTAAAAATAATAAAATTATTTAATTAAAAATATTCTGCATAGTTCAGTGAATGCATTCTTTTATTCAGAATCTTCAAATTGAGTAGGTATAACAGAACAAGTACTCTGCTAAGTGCTAGAAATACAAAGAAATGCAAAAGTGGTGTCTGTCCTCAAGCAGCTTACTTTTTTTTTTTTAATATTTTAATAGTTTTTATTTACCAGATATATGCATGGGTAATTTTACAACATTGACAATTGCCAAACCTTTTGTTCTAATTCCCCCCCCCCCCACCCCGGCGATGGCAGGTTGACCAATATATGTTAAATATGTTAAAGTATAAATTATATATATATATTATTATATATATAATTATATATGTTATATATAATTATATAAATTATAAAAAAATTAAAATATGTATACATGTACAGTTGTTTTGCTGTACAAAAAGAATTGGACTCTGAAATAGTGTACAATTAGCCTGTGAAGGAAATCAAAAATGCAGGCAGACAAAAATAGAGGGATTGGAAATTCTATGTAGTGGTTCATAGTCATCTCCCAGAGTTCTTTTGCTGGGTGTAGCCGGTTCCGTTCACTATTGCTCTATTGCAACTGATTTGGTTCATCTCATTGTTAAAGAGGGCCACATCCATCAGAATTGATCATCATACATCATACATTGTTGTTGAAGTATACAATGATCTCCTGGTCCTGTTCATTTCACTCAGCATCAGTTCATGTAAGTCTCTCCAGGCCTTTCTGAAATCATCCTGTTGGTCATTTTTTACAGAACAATAATATTCGATAATATTCACATACCACAATTTATTCAGCCAATCTCCAATTGATCATCCACGTTAGTTTCCACTTTCTGGCCACCACAAAGAGGGCTGCCACAAACATTCTTGCACATACGGGTCCCTTTCCCTTCTTTAAGATCTCTTTGGGATATAAGCCCAGTAGTAACACTGCTGGGTCAAAGAGTATGCACAGTTTGATAACTTTTTGAGCATAGTTCCAAACTGCTCTCCAGAATGGCTGGATGTATTCACAATTCTACCAACAATGTTTCAGTATCCCTGTTTTCCCATGTCCCCTCCAATATTAGCAGCTTACATTCTAAAGAGGTATATGATATGAAGTTAACTCTGTATACAAAATATATACAACGAAAATGGAAGGGACTAGAAGTAGGGCAGAATCAGAAAATGACTCTAACAGAAGATGGGATGTAAACTGAGTTAAGTAGCAAGGTTAGGAGAAGGGAGACAGACAATGAAAAGGAATGGAGCCAAGAGATGGGGAGTCACCTGGCAAGAAGGCCAGTGAAACTGGATGCTAAGATATGTGGAGGGGAGTAAAAGGTAAGAAATCTGGAAAAATAGAGAGGGGCCAAGTTGTGAAAGATAGCAAAAGTTAAGGAAAGTATTTTATAAAGAGCTACTGGAAGAGTATCTGAAAGGTAAGGAAACATGGTCAGGTCTTCATTTTAAGAAAATCTGGCAATTGAGTAGAAAATGGATTACAGTAAGGAGACACTAGAGGGAGACCAACAAGCTATGAAAGGATGAGGGTCTATATCAGGGTGGCAGAGGAGATGTTGTGAAGGTAAACATGACAAGAGTTGTCAATAGAATGGATATATGTTTTGACAGAGAATAAGGAACCTAGGATAATACTTCAGCTTCAAGCTCAGATAACTGGTGTATGGTTGTACCCCAACAATAATAAAGAAGTTAGGAAAAGGCAAGAACAAGCTATATTTCAGCATTTTCATTTAAAATCATACCATGTTGGCCACCGCTTCTCATATAAAATTTATTTATAATCAGCTGCTTGAAGAGGTCAATGGATTGGATAAGGAAAGTGAAGAACAAAACAGAGAGCTGATAAGAGCAAATCAAAAGATTAGCTTGAGGAATTAATGTGCCTCTAACTTAATAGATATTTGATACTTGATGAGAATAATGGAAAACAGGAAAAGAAACTATTAAAACTATCTACATAAAATCATACAAATATAAAACTGTCTACATAAATATCATGCCCTCCAAAAGCAACTCTCTACATACCTGTAATCTTTCCATGATAGTAACATCTGTTAAGCATGCTTTAGCACTTTCCTCTTCAGGTATTATAGTACCTAAGAGTGTCTCTTGTTCTTCTATTTCACCTTTTAGATGCTGTATGTCCCTGTTCACACTCTGTAGTTTATTCCTCAATTCTGGTATTTCTCTTTCCTTCAAATCAATTATGTTTTGTCTTGATAAAAAACAAACAAAAATACACATAGCACAAAACTAAAGCTCAGTTCAACAATTGTATTCAAAATATACTTACTTAATTACCTACTATAAACAAGTCATTGTGCTTTTTAATTTTAAAAATAATACTTTAAGCTATTATTGATGCCTGATAGGAATGGCCATTTCTCAACAAACTTTCCACTCTCACTGAATCTCTCCTTGTATAAAAGAAAAACAGGAAAGCAAAATCATCAAACACAATTACATCAAACTATATAATGAAACATTTTTCACCTAGTCTTCCACCTTTCTATAGAGAGGAGGCACATGGCATTTCATCATCTTTGGGATCAAATAACCATTCAAGTAAATCAGAATTTGGCTCTCATTCAGTATTGTAGTCACTGTGAATACTGTTCTTTTCTAATTACCTAGGGCAATTTATTTTCAAGTAAAAGATTTCTATTTAAAGCCATGCATAGAAGATATAGTTAGACAAGTACCCCAAAAATTGTATTTCAATCAAGTCAAACCTTTTATCAATGCCTTCTCAACTAACCCTCAATTACATCTCTCCTCTGGCTTGAAGGCTAGAAGTTTAATATATTTAGAAGAATTGCACATGTTTAACCTATACTGAATTGTTTACTGCCTAGGGGAGAGAGGGAGAAAAATTTTGAACACAAGGTTTTGCAAAAGTGAATGTTGAAAACTATCTTTGCATGTATTTGGAAAAATGAAAAGCTAGGAAATAAAATAAAAGAAAAAGAAAACAAACAAGTATACATTATTATGTACATATGAAATATATATGTATTATGTGTGTTTATGTATTCTAGCAATAAAAATAACAGCAAGAGGCAATGAATGCCAGCCTATTCAATTCAGCAGGATGTGTAATATTTTACTCTGGAGAGTAAGAAGGGAAGGGGGAAGGGAAGGAAAGGGAAGAAAAGAAAAAATGATAATTAAATTTTCCATCTCAAGTATATTTCAGAAAGGATTAACTAACAAAAATTGGTTTGGATGGGTGCATTTTTATACTTACAGTGCTACTATTAAAAAAAATGTTTATATCCTTTTTTCCCTTTACCTTATTGGTTTAAGCCCCATCATTTCATCACGTCTTTTTTCTCTTCTCTTCAGCTCAGATTCTGTTGACTTGAGCTTGTCAGGAGCAAGGCGTAACTTGGATTGCAAATCACTTATCACATCTTGTAGTTCAGCTTCTGTCTGAAAAACTCTCTGACACACAGGGCAACACGATTGGTTTTCATCAGTAAGCTGAGTAATAAACTGGGAATAAACTGCTGTGGCTCCAGCAAGCATTGCTGTTTTTAAGAAAGGAAAATGAAAATTTTAAATTGGGCATTTTATAGATTTCATTTATCTGAAGTAGAGATATCAAAGTTTTACTCTTTTTTTATAATGAGTATGACTGTTTATAATTCCTTGAACAAATACACTATTAAAAAGCTTCAGCTTCATCAATTGCATAATGGGGATGAGAATAATCATACTTATCTCACATAGTTGTTATGAGGATCAAATGAGATATTTGTAAAGCATTTAGCACAATGCCTGGCACATGGTAGGTACTATGTAAATGCTTATTCCTTTTTCTTTCCCTATAAAAGGACTAAAATTTATATACTTAAGTTTTCTTTTATCAAAGATTCCTAAATATAATTTGTGTAAATTAGTGTTTGGAAGGAAAAAGCATGATGAAGGGAACTCTAAACATATATTTTAAATGATCAAAATATTAATAAATTTTACCTTGCTGTTTAGAAGATTTTTCAATTTCATCCATTAGCTTATCTAAATCACTTTCAAAATCCTGACTCCCGCAAACATCAAATAATTTGTCTTCATATTTGGACAACTGTTCTTCCTTCTGCTTGAGTTCATTATTGATGTGATTTTTATTTTGTTCTGCTGAAGCCAGCTCTTTGCTGAAACAAAAATGGATCTACTTTTAAAATATGAGCTATGCTCTTAAAACATATAAGATAAACAGAACTATACTAACAAGATATATGATTTAAAACTCAGATCAAAATAATGTATAAATGACTAATATAAAATTTTAGAGGGAAAGGGGGATGGGGCAAGATTGTGAAAGCTCTTAAAACCAAATAAGGGGTATATAATTTATCCTAAAAACAATAGGAGCTATTGGCGATGACATGGTCAGACCTGCACTCAAGGAAAATCGCTCTGGTAGCTATGTGAAAGATGAATTGGATAGGGTGAGATTTCAGTCACAGAGGCTGATTATCACTCTATTGTAAGAGCCCAAGAAAAACAAAGGATAGAGGTAGTATCTATGTGAATAAATAGAACTATCTGATACAAGAAATGTCAAGGGGGTACAAATATCAAGACTTGACAACTGACTGAATATGCAAAATGAGGAAATCTGTGGAGTCAAGGATGATGTTAAGGTTGTGAACCTGGGAGTCTGGAATGATGATGATATTCTCAATTAAAATAGAGAAGTTCTGAATCGGGCTTGATTTGGGGATAAAGATAATGAATTCTATTTTGGATGTGTTGAGTCTGAGAGGTCTATGGGACATCCAGTTTGAAATACCCAACAGGCAACTTATGATGCAGTACTAGACCTCACAAGAGAGACTGGAACTAAACACTTTTTTCTGTAAGTCAACTACACAAAGAGGATAATCAAAGTCAATGAAGTTAGCAAAAGAAATGGCATCATGAGAAAGCAATATAAAGGACAACACCTGTAATATGCGTATATAGGGGCAATGATGTGGATGATTCAGAAGAGTGAGGAGCAGTCAGGGAAGAAGAGAAAACAAGAGAAGGAAGTGTCATTAGATCAGAGAATATCTAGGAGGAAAGCAGTCAGCAGTGTCAGATGCTTTAAAGATCAAGAAAGATGAGAACTGAGAAAAGACAATCAAATCAGGCAATTAGAAATCATTATTAATCCTGAAAAAAAGCAGCTTCATTTGACTGAGAAGACTAGAAATAGAAACTAAATTGCAAACTGTTGCGAAGAAAGAGAAAAGAAAGTGGAAACAACAAATGTAAATAGGCTTTTTTTGGGTATGACTGAGAATTTGCCTAAGATAAAAAAATGATAGCTTGAGGGAATGTAGTATCTAATGAAGGTTTAATCAACAAGCCACATTAGGATGAGAGGAGTCAAAAAGCTGAAACAAGAAAGTATCTAGATCCAGGCAGTTCAGGACTTTCAAAATTCAAATACAGCTATGCCCTCCTCAATTTTAAAAGAAGCCTAAGAGCTTCAATCAGACTCCCAAAAAAACTATTTTAATGACCTAGAGAATGACCTAGAAAAAATAACAACAAAGTTCATATGGAAAAACAAAAAGTCAAGAATTTCAAGGGAACTAATGAAAAAAAAAAAAATCAAATGAAGGTGGCCTAGGTGTATCATGTTTAAAATTATATTATAAAGCAGCGGTTACCAAAACCATTTGGTATTGGCTAAGAAATAGACTAGCTGATCAGTGGAATAGGTTAGGTTCAAAGGACAAAATAGTCAATAATTTTAATAATCTAATGTTTGACAAACCTAAAGACCCTAGCTTTTGGGATAAGAATTCACTGTTTGACAAAAACTGCTGGGAAAATTGGAAATTAGTATGGCAAAAACTAGACATTGACCCACACTTAACACCATACACCAATTTAAGGTCAAAATGGGTTCATGATCTAGATATAAAGAATGAGATTATAAATAAATTAGAAGAACATAGGATACTTTACCTCTCAGACCTGTGAAGGAGGAAGGAATTTATGACCAAAGAAGAACTAGAGATCATTATTGATCACAAAATAGAAATTTTTGATTATATCAAATTAAAAAGTTTTTGTACAAACAAAACTAATGCAGATAAGATTAGAAGGGAAGCAATAAACTGGGAAAACATTTTTACAGTCAAAGGTTCTGATAAAGGCCTCATTTCCAAAATATATAGAGAATTGACTCTAATTTATAAGAAATCAAGCCATTCTCCAATTGATAAATGGTCAAAGGACATGAACAGACAATTCTCAGACAAAGAAATTGAAACTTTCTAGCCATATGAAAAAATGCTCCAAGTCATTATTAATCAGAGAACTGCAAATTAAGACAACTCTTGAGATATTATTACACACCAGTCAGATTGGTTAAAATGACAGGGAAAGATAATGATGAATGTTAGAGGGGATGTGGGAAAACTAGGACACTGATATATTGTTGGTGGAACTGTGAATGGATCTAACCATTCTGGAGAGAAATCAGGAACTATGCTCAAAAAGTTATCAAATTGTGCATACCCTTTGATCCAGCACTATTACTATTGGGCTTACATCCCAAAAGATCTTAAAGAAGGGAAAGGGACCTGTATGTGCAAGAATGTTTGTGGCAGCCCTCTTTGTAGTGGCCAGAAACTGGAAACTGAGTGGATGCCCCTCAATTGGAGAATGGCTGAATAAATTGTGGTATATGAATATTATGGAATATTATTGTTCTGTAAGAAATGACTAACAGGATGATTTCAGAGAGGCCTAGAAAGACTTAACATGAATTGATGCTGAGTGAAATGAGCAGGACAACAATACTATATGATGATCAATTCTGATGGACGTGGCCCTCTTCAACAATGAGATGAACCAAATCAGCTCCAATAGAACAGTAATAAATAGAACAAGCTACACCCAGCAAAAGAACTCAGGGAAATGAGTGTGAACCACTACATAGAATTCCCAATCCCTCTATTTTTGTACACCTGCATTTTTTATTTCCTTTACAGATTATTTGTACACTATTTCAAAGTCTGATTCTTTTTGTACAGCAAAATAACTGTATGGACATGTATACATATATTGTATTTAACATATACTTTAACATATTTAACATGTATTGGTCTACCTGCCATCTGGGGGAAGGGATGGGGGAAGGAGGGGAAAAATTGGAACAAAAGGTTTTGCAGCTGTCAATGCTGAAAAATTACCCATGCATATATATATCTTGTAAATAAAAAGCCATTAAAAAAAAAAAAAAAAAACTAGGAAAAAAAAGAAGTCTAAGAGACTGCTGGAGCCTAGTTATCCTGAGGTAAGTAATTTTGTTTTCCTTGAGACAGAGGTAGAATCCTCAAAGTGTCAAGAAGGCAGTGGAGAGGAAAGAAACTCTATCAGTGGTCCTCAAACTTTTTAAATAGGGGGCCAGTTCACTGCCCCTCAGACTGTTCGAGGGCTGGACGATAGTAAAAACAGAAACTCACACTCTGTCTCCGCCCCTCAACCCATTTGCCATAACCCGGCAGGCCGCATAAACATCCTCAGCGGGCTGCATCTAGCCCATGGGCTGTAGTTTGAGAACCCCTGATCTACATCCTCAGTATGTGAAGCCTTGAAAGAGTCTGAGGTCCTTAGTTCTTGGGGCCCTTGAAACCTATTTAGGTTTTCAGGCTAGATATAACAAAAAATATATCAATAGCCTATCATAACAATGTTTTCTTAATTCATGAGGGACTACTTACCCATACATATCATAATATAGAACATTTATTTAAAAAAATCCGTTATGAACATCACAAAAACTAATAATAAAAATATTATCAATCTGAATGTCTGTCTCCTAAACAGCTATATAAGATTTTAAAGGGAAAAAAGAACAAACCATCGCTATTTATAACTCTGCCTTATGCAACTCCATATATTTATATAGATATATAAATAGATAAACAAGCATAGAGAGATAAATTTCATTGATAAAGGAATCTTCCAAGTAAGGAAACTCCTATCAATGCAGGATGGCACTTTTTTGGCAATATATAATCTTTAAGAGACTTGCCTTTAGCACTGAAACATTAAAGAATTTGCCCTGGATCACATAGCCATTCTATCTCAGAGACAGAGCCTAAAGGACAGCTCTGCCTTCTCTATCCATCTCACTATGCTGCCTGCTTCTCAAAACATGAGTACATACAACAAAAATATTCCATTGAATAAGTCAAAATAAGAGTCAACATGGTATAGTGAGGAGATGCTGAACTATGTCAGGTAAAGTTAGGTTCAAATATTGCCACAGATACTCGCTATGTGATCCTAGGCAAGTCACTCATCAACTACCATCTCTAAAGTAGGGATAAGTGCCTACCTCTTAGAATTGTCATGAGGATAAAACAAAAGAATGCCCCTCAAGTACTTGGCAAATATTAAGATGCAGGATGCCAACTATTAAAATATGCCACTTTGCGGCAATAACTGATTTTAGGAACAATTTTTAAAAACTGGTCTAGTATAGAAAAGAAACAACTCCTACATTATCAAATGAATAAATACTTACTTAAATTTGGCAAGTCTGTCCCGTGTCTGATTAATTTCTTTAGATTTACTATGAAGCCAGTCTTCAAGTTGCTTTTTGTTGGGAAAATAGCCTAACAATGACGTTAATTCATCATTATGTCTAGATTTTATTTTTCTTATTTGTTCATCTTTGTCAGCCTACGAGGAAAAATTTTTTTAAAGATTTATTTTTTTTAATGGAAATGCATGACAGTTTTGATATGTCAATTATGATACCAAATATAATTATCACTGACTCAGTTACTTGTAAACAGAAATTGGACATGTGATTTCACTGGTTTAGAGAATTCCAAAGTGAGGAAACTACAGCTACCAATATAGGTAAACATCTATGCAGCTCATAATCTCCCAAGAGTGGCACCCCTGAGGCAGAGTTTTGCCCCTGAGTTTTGTTTTCCCCAGGATCACAGGTCACATTGCCAGTATTTGTCAGAAGTGGGATGTGAACCCAGGTATTTGTTTGATGCCATCCCTCTATCTGCTACCAAACACTGTCTCATCAGATACTAATGCAAAATGAAAATTTCAGCACCTTAGTATTACTAATATTACTAGAATTCTAGTATTACTAGAATTAAGATACAATACTTTGTCTCTGGTCAGCATTTCCATTTGGGTTCTTGTCATGGTGTGGTGGTTTAATTGTTCCATTTCCTGATCTAATTTACGAAGACTTCTGTCCAGATCTCCCTTCTCTCGCAGTAGTGTTGGTAGTTCTTCTTTCAGTGCTGCTATGTTATTGTTTTCCTCTGCCTTGACAAGTTCAAGCTCCTAAGGAAACAAAAATAGCAAATTTACCTTCTGAGCAGTAGCAACCAACAAGAAGTCAAAAAGTCCATTTGAAAGCTACTGAGTACCAAAAAAGAGGCAAAACTATCAAGATTTGATCAAATACAACAGTCCATGACAATTAAGGAGACTTTCTTATTGACTTATGGGATGTGAGCAACTGGCCAAACCATGAATGTACCATGTATGCTATAGTGACAATTATTTCATGAATATTCCCACCAGAAAGATAACTATTAAGGAAAAAAAAAAATCAATAAGTCCAAAAGGAGTGAGGGAAAAAAGAAAATTCTTGACATCATTTATCACCCTGTTCTCTTGTTTCCTTAATGCTACTTCTTTTCTGTCCTGTGAATCAGCAATCATCTCAAATTTTCATCCTCTGCACTACCTTCAAACATGCCAAGACTAAAAAAAAAAACCTTCACTAGATTGATCCAACCATTCTGGAAAGCAATTTGGGATTATGCCCAAAGGGTTATAAAACTCTGCAAACCCCGGGCAGCTAGGTGGCGCAGTGGATAAAGCACCAGCCTTGAATTCAGGAGGACCCTAGTCAAATCTGATCACTTCCTAGCTGTGTGACCCTGGGCAAGTCACTTAACCCCAGCCTCAGGGAAAACAAACAAACAAACAAACAAAAAAAACTCTGCAAACCCTTTGATCCAGCAGTGTTTTTGCTACTGTACTACAGCAATGCAGTGAAGCAAAGTAATTGCAATAGATTTGGGATAGAAAATTCCATTTGCATCCAGAAAGAGAGATATGGAGACTTAATGTGGAAGCATCCTATTTTCTCTTTTATGTTTTTGCCTTTCTTGCATTTTTTTCCCCTTTTGTTCGGATTTTTCTTTCCCAACATGATAAATATAGAAATATATTTAAAATGATTGTACATGTATAACCTATATCAGATTGCTTGCTGTCTTAGGGAGGGGGTAGATAAAAAAGTGAGAAAAGAAGGTTTGGAACTCAAAACCTTACAAAAATGAATGTTGAAAACTACTTTTACATGTGATTAGAAAAATAAAATACTATCAAATTTATTTATTAAATATATTTATTATATTTATTAAAATGAAAAAAAAAATCCCACTAGATGCCACCATCTCCTCAAGCTATCATCCTACATCCCTCTTCCCTTTCTGAGACAAAAAACTTATCTATATGTGCTTCCCTCACTATCTTTCCTTCCTACTCACTTCTCAACCTTTTGCAATCTGGCTTCTAAGATCTCCACTGAACTGAAACTACTGTCCAAATTGACTAACAGTCTCTGAATTACCAAATCTGATCTTTTCTCAGTGCTCATCTTTTTTAAGACTACTGGGCACACTCTTCTTGGATGGTGTCTCTTTGCTGGACTTTTTCAGGATACCACTTCCTCCTAGTTTTCTTTTTACATATACATAGTCCCAGTCCCTCTCCTGAGCTTCAGTCCCACATCTCTAACTACACACTGGACATTCTAAATTGGATGTCCCAGAAACAGAATCTTCCCCCTTCTTTTTCCAAACTTCATTATTTCTGTTCAAGACATCTTCCAGACTTTCAGGTTTATAACCTCAATATTATCTTCCATTAATTATTTGCTTCTATAAGACACCTCTACTAAATCAATTCCAAATGCTCCCTATTGCCTCCAGGATCAACTATCAGTTCCTATTTAGATTTTAAAATACTTCACAAATTGGCTGTAACCTATCTTTCTATCCTCACTAGACATTATTACTCCTATGCCTGTGCTTAGTAAAGCAGGCAAACTGGCTTTCTTCCACCTCACAGCCAATACTTTAACCTCCAGTCTTCATGCCTTTATACTGGTCATCCACCATAACTGGAATTCACTCTCTCCTAAACTCTACTACACAGAGTCCTTCTCTTCCTTTCAAAATGCAACTGACGCATCACTTGCTAAAATAAAAGTTTTCTAATCTCTTTCCCACCAGCTGCTAATAAGCTCTTCTCCTGAAACTATCTTGTATTTATTTTATATTTATCTACACTTATTCACTTAAAATTTATTAAGTGTAGATTTAAGTATGGATCTGTTATCTCCACTGGGATATAAGGTCAATTAGAATTGTCTCTTCCCTTGGACAATATACTGAATACTTATTTCCTGAAAGGGGAAAAAAAAAAAAAGATAGATATAGATAGGTAGTCTAAATGAAAACCATTTAAAAAATACAAACAAATTAAAAGAAATGTGAGGAAAAGGAGCTATGATCTCCCAACAATCTGAATCTATATGCCTGAATTTGGATGTTTTAAAAATTGAAAAACAATGAGAACGTCTAAAAGCCTATTACCAAAGGCTGAAATAACTTTTTTTCAGCTACTCTAAATGTCTCTAGGTGGCAGAGTCAGGGGGAGGGAGTAAAGAGCCTCTAGGAAAATTTTCCATAAAGGTATACAAATTAATGCTTCTTTACATTATCAATTTGGATGGGCTCTATGTTGTCTACCACATTACCATTTTTTGAGGGTCTATAAATGTGATAAAATTTGAGCATGGAGAATACTAAGTCAATAGGTCTATTTCTTAATTACAATTTCTTAAGACAAATAGCTTACGGTTTTTCCAAGTTCCTGGTCCAGTTCAAGAATTCTGTCCGAAGATCCCTCTAATTCTTGTAGTTCATATTTTACATTTTTCAGTTCAGTCTGTTTCTTACTTTGAATTTCTAATTTCAGTTCAACTATTCTTTCCAGGCCAGTTTTCTTATCCCTTATTTCATCTATCTGTTTTTGTTTCATACTTTCTTTTCCTGCAAAGTCATTCTAAATACAAATAAAAAAAAAATTAACAATTTGGTCATTGTGTACTTAGATATATAAAGGAAATTCATTTATGACTATTAAAATATTAAGGTTTCAATCTCTTTTTTCCCCTTTACAAAAAAGTTATTTTAATGTATACCTCAGGAAATGATTTAAAATATTTCAAGATACATATTACCTTAAGATCTCACATAAAATGCTAATTAAAGATTAATACTTAAACTCAAATAATGCAAACAGATGCAAAAATACCACAGACTAACATATTACAAAATGTTTACCATCATTCGCCTATTAGCTTCTGTTTCTCTTTCTTCTATGTCCTTCACAAGCTTCTGAAAATTTTTAATTTGCCTTTCATTAAATGGTGCTCGCTCAAACCCATCTAATTCTAAATCTGTTGCCAAAGACTGTATTAATGAATCTCTAGTTCGGATGTTATGTTGATGGCGATCAGCTTGTAGTTGGAGACGACCTTTACAAAAAATGTACAAGAATCATTAATTTATACAAAATTAAGATTTAAAATCTTGATTTCTTTTAATATCCTCTTCTTTCCAATTACATGTAAAAAAACTTTTTTTAACATTCATTTTGTTTAAAAAGTTGAGTTCCAAATTCTTTCCCTCCCTCCTTCTCTTATCCCTTCCTGGAGCAGACAGGCAATTTGATATAGATTATATATGTGCAGTCATGCAAAATATATTTCCGTATTATCCATGTTGCAAAAGAAAACATGAACCAAAAGAAACCCTCCAAAGACCCAAACATATAGAAACTTAAAAGCGTGCTTCAATCTGCCTTCAGACTCCATTAGTTCTTTCTCTAGAAGTAGATAGCATTTTTCATCAAAAGTCATCATAAAGCCTTTGGAACCAACTTGAATCACTGTCTTGATTAGAATGGCTAAGTTAGTCTAATTTTTAACATTTGATTCAAAAAATACATGATATTATGGGAAAATGCACAGACAGTGCTTTTCAAGACTGTATGTTACATAATTAATCTATATCAGATTACTTGCTGTCTTGGGGAGGAAGGAGGCAAAGGAGAGAGGGAGAAAAATATGAAATACAAAGTCTTAAAAAACAAATATTGAAAACTATCTTTACATGTATTTGGAAAATAAAATACTATTGAAAGTTTTTTTTTTTTAGTGTGTTTCAAAACTTTTAGAAGATAAAAAATATTTTACAACCATCATTCAGAGGTAGGGTACTATAGTGGAGAGAGTGCTGGGCCAGGAAGACCTGAAGTAAATCAGAATTTGATTTCATTTGTCATTTCTGACACTTATTAGCTAGAATGACCATGAGCATATTACTTAAAATCTATATATTTCAAGTAAATCTCCATAAATTATGTCCTAAAGTCTATGACATGTTAGGGTTTGGTTCAGTAAAGGGAATTCTTATCATCTAAATCACAGACCTTTGCAAAGTATCATATTTTGACCTACATGCTTTAGAAGCATATTCTTAAGGAAAAGCATACTACTTAAGATTTCCTAAATGTTTCTTAATTATTTTCCATTAAGCAACCTGGCAAGTGCTTCATAGCACAGTTATTATATTAACATTATTTTTCTGTGTTAACATAATTAAGAAGTGATTTTAATGTACAATTGTATTGCTATTATTTTTAAATATAGTCTCCTGATCTTAAATTGTCAAATAGTGGTTGTACTCCCCTAAAATATTTTTTAATTCCCGTGATGTGTGTTAATCAACTGTGCATCAATTGTAATTTCATCAAGAATATGTGATTACATGAGTTCACCAGGATGGAAAGGGAACCCCCTCCACCAACACAGACTACAACCCTATATACACTAAAATGTCTATAAATCTTAAAAAAGAGATGCTTAGCATAAGGCCTATAAAGATGGATTAATTTTTTTTTCTATAACCAAATGTCAATATAATTTGGTTACTTTGTAATCATAAGTATTTTATGTACCTAAAAGCATATTCTAAAGAGTCTTTAGGCTGCATCAGACTGCCAAAATGGTCCTTGAGACACAAAAAAAAGTAAAGAACACCTAGTTTAGAGAGTTGCCTAGAGTTTAGAAAGGTTAAATGACCCATCTTAGGTCACATGAGTAGGAGATATGAGAATAATGATCTGAACCCAATACTGGATAAAGGTCTAGTATTCTATCTCTTCCCCCATAGTATTTCTGTAGTAATAACACCTATTCACCCTAAATACACTGACTCTTGCAATGAATAAAGCTCAAATAGTCCATTCTACCCTGTTCCACAAGCAGTTCTGATTTTTCATGATTCAGCAGCTTATATTCTTTATGTGTTCTGTCCAGCTCTCGCTGAGAATCAATCAGTCTCCTTTCCTTTTCTCGTACTGTTCTCTGGTGATTGTGGTACATATCATTTAGCTGTTCATCAGTCCCCTGAAATACCTAGGCAAAATCAGAATAAATAGTTTTAAAATAAAAATGTAAGGGGACATTAATATTATTTTAACTAGCAGTTATTTGTGTACATAGCCCATTATATAAAGAGGGGAAAAATCTAAAGCTCCAAATTTTATTATCTATACAAAAAAAAAAAACAAAAACCCAACATCAAAATAATTATGTTTCAAAAAGAATAAAACAATGACATGTTTTAACAGAATAACCTTGTTTACAAAACTTATATTCTAAGGCAGAATAAAAATTTCAACACAAACCTTTTCCATTTTCTCTTCTAATTCACTGTTGTCCTTTTCCATTTGCTTCTTTCTACTTTCCAGAGCTTTAATGTCATTGTCAAGCCTAACTATTTTAGAAAGATTCTGTTCAATTTCTTTTAGATGAATCTGAAAATGAAATAAGACTTTTCATATATGAAACTCACCATAGCTTAATTTATTCATTTAAAACATTTTAAATGCTCATAGAACTTAATTTAACTAACACAATGCATTTAAGAATAGCAAAAAATATTTCTATAGTAGGAAATTTTTACTTTGGTGGAGCAGGAATTTCAAAGGAAATCAGTCTTTTCACATACCCCACAAAAAATAGCAACAGACATCTCTAGTCCAGCACAGAGACTCAAGAAAAACCAAGAGAGAAATATCTTTTACAAACACAATGAAATCTATGTGGGCATTAATTTAACACATAAAACATATTTCAAAATTATTTTGACTGAAATCAAGAGAGAACAGATGAAATGAAAGGATGGGGGCAGACAGGTGGTATACAGTGAAGAAAGCACAAAGCCTGGAAGCAGAAAGATCTGAACTGAAATCCAGCTTTTCAGATACTAGCTGTGTGACCTTGGGCAAGTCATTTAATGTCTGGTTTGACTCAATTTCCTCATTTGTACATTGGGGATAATAATAGTATCTACCTTACAGAGTTGTGAGAATCAAATGAAAAATTTGTGAAGTGCTTAACACAGTGCCTGGCACATAGTAGGCATTATATATATTATATAAATGCTAGCTATTATTATATTCCTACACATCATTAGATGAAGCAAATATTATACTTGTCTAACTTGCTGAATTAATGTACTACAAATCAAATTACTAAGATTATAGAATAGTGGTTTGATTTGTAAAGAGTAAATTCTTTATATTTGTCAAATAAGTAAATAAATGAATGGATAAGAATGATTATCAAAATATTGTGAACTCTTCAAAAGAATAATGTTAAAAATTTAAGTTATCTCAAAGCACTCCATTCAGGAATGAATAAAATGTATTTATTAAATACTATGATATGCCAAGCACTATGATAAGTGCTTAGGACACAAATACAAATGTAATCTCTATCCTCAAAAAGCTTACATTTTAATAGAAGTAAACAATATATACAGGGATATAGTGACACAGAAAAGTACATCATTCCCTAGTCACCACGACTTCATTGACAAATCTGATATATTTCCTTAATCCTCATCCTTCTGGACATCTAAGCAGCATAAGTGATGGCTGAACACCCTTACTTTTGCATATTCTCTCTCCTCTATGGGTTTTCATGTCATTGCTTTTTCTTGGTTTTCCTACCAAGGCAATGACTTTTCCTGATTCTTCTTCCACACTATGAATATAATCCCAAAGCTGTTCCTGATCCTCTTCTATTCTTTCTTTATAGTCTTACATATACCTTATTGCTTCCCATGGATTTAGTTATCATATCTATACAGATGATTCCTCAAATTAGATATTATCTATCTCTAGCCTCTCTTCTGATCTCCAGTTATGCATCTCCAACTCCCTGTTGGACAAATCAAACGAAGACACACCTCAAACTCAATATGTGTAAGATGGGATAATTTTGCACCCCTCTCCTGAATTTTTCTGCTTATGTTAAAACTCATTACCATAGTTCACCCAAGTTCATAAAGCAATCACTAGATATTTATAAAAATACTTATGTGCCATGTGCTAGGCAATGGGGATACAAGTACATGAAAATATATATAAAACATAAATAATAAGTTAATAAATACTAAGACAAAGTTAAATTCAAGGTGGTTTGGGAGAGACAGAGTAGAAGGAAGTAATAAAGATTTCATGCAGAAAGTGATATTGGAATTATATCTTAAAGAAAAAAGATAAACTCTATGAAAGGAAAGTAGGAAGAATAGATTCCAGGGATGGAATGAACCAGTATTAACAAATAAAGACATTAGATAGAGAAATTTGTGTGAGGAAAAAGAAAAGGCCAATTTGGAAGGACCGGAGTACTGTCTTATGAGGTTATGAGTTTATAAAGGACTTTAAAAGTCAAATAAAGCTAAGATTTTATCCTAAAGGCAATAGAAAGCCACTGAAGTTGGTTAAGTAAGGGAGTCATATGGTCTGATCTCCATTTTAAGAAAATTTTGGCAGCAAATTTGTAGGATGAATTGGAACACTAAGAGACTCGAGGCACAAGATCAATGTTATCATAATACTATAAGAGAGAGATACGGAGAGCCTGAATTAAGATGCAAAATGTATAAAATAGAGAGAGGGAGACAGATGTGAGAGATAATATGAAGGTAGAAATACAAAGATTTAGCAACTAATAGACATATGAGACAAAAGATAATGCTAAGATTATGAACTTGGGAGACTAGAAGGATATGATATCTTTGACAGAAATAAGGAAATTTGAAAGAGAGGAAGATTTAAGAGTAGAGATTAGTTTGCACATGCTAAGTCTGTAATGTCTTTGAAATATTCAATTTGAAATGTACAATAAGGAAGTGATGAGGTAAGGCTGAAGATTGAGAGAGAACTGAATATGTAGAACTGTGAGTTATCTGCTTAAATTCATGGGAACTGATCAAGAGAAAGTGAGGGGCTAAGAGAGAAAGAGAAGATTTAGTACAGAATCTTGGTGAATACCCATAGTCAGGAGGCATAATACAGTTGATCAAACAGCAAAAGGCAGAGTAATCAAGATAGGAAGAAGAGCTAGGAAAGAGTAGTGTCATAAAAACCCATCCATATATAATCACTGCCCAAGTCTTGTCATTTCTAATTGCACAGCATTTCCTCCAACCATATCCCTTCTGACATCTCATGCAGCCGCTAACCTAGTTAAAGTTCTCATCACCTTTTAACTAAACTAGAAGAGTTCCTAATCAGTTTCCTCACCTCAAATACCTCTCTACCTATCTCATCTTCTATATAGCTGCCAAAGTAATTTTCATAAAATGTAGGTTTGACTATATTACTTATTCACTAAAATAGAATGGCTCCATATTATCTCTAGGATAAAATATAAACTTCTATTTAGCTTTTAATGTCCTTCACAACTTGGTACCAATGTACCATTCCAATCTTATACAGAAACCCATATTCTTCCCACACTCCACTGTAAAGTCAAATTAGCCTTCTTGTTCTCCCTCCCATCTCCACGCCTGTGCCCTGGCCTAGAACCCACTCTAGCCTCACTCTGGCTCTTAGAAACTGATTCTTGCTTCTTTCAAATCTCTGAGCAAGCCATGTCTTCTATGTGAAATCTTTCCTGATATTTCAGCCACCTTGGGTCCCCTCTCCCCAGCCTTTATCTTACAGTATTTTGTAGATATTCTTTATATCATCTTTATGTACAAGATGTCTCATTCACAAAATGCAAGCTCAGCACAGTCAAAGACTGTCTTTGGACAACTGGCACCAAGTACTTAATAAATGCTCCTTGGTGGATTTTTAACATTGTATCCTAGTAGACAGGCAAGGTACTCAATGATTAGGAAATGATGCAATGCACTATATTATATGAATACAGTGGCATATTACTATGCTGCAAGAAACAATCTGAAGCCAAGAGAAATATGAAATTTTAACAAAAACAATATTAAGAGGCCCAAAAAAACCCTACCTAAACATGAGATCATGCTGATTTGGCACTTTGAAAGTCAAAGCACAGAAGGAAAAAAGAAGAGATTATTGTGAGCTAAAGCAGTAAAGCTTCATGAAAGAGGCTGGTTCAATTGGATTTGGATGCCTACCATATCCATCTACTTAGGCTTTACCCTAGTGTAGATTACCTTCAGGGGTCCAAGCTCATTATCATAGGACTTGACAAATTCCTTAGAAGATGCTAATTGAGCTTCCTTACTGACAATCTGATCTCGAATTTCACAAGCTTTTTCCTTATTCTGTTTCAGGTACTTTAGTTCAGTCTGACATTCCTTTACCCGCCCACTTTGGTTTTGACGCACTAAACGAAGTGTCTCCAAAGCTTTAATATACCTGAAAAAAAGAAACAAAAAGAGCATTATTTTAACATCTTTCTGTTATAATAATTAAGACATGCATAACTCTGGATCATCTGAAACATTTTTAAAAAGCTATCAAAATTATTAAACAGATGAATATCTGTTTATTATCAACTAAGGAACTAAGCATTTTATTATAAAGGGCTATAAAATGTTACAAACCTTGTTGCTGAGAAGATTTCATCAAATTTCTGTTTCAGGGCCTTCCCTTCACTTAAAGGCCAATTAGAATCTTCTTGGTGGCAAAAAATTACATTATTGAGCACAGCTTTGGAAACACCAAGGGAACTGATCATTTCTCGATCAATTTCTGCACACTTAGAGCTGAGGCTCACCTTTTCACCATGCCTATAGATGATGATGGGAAAAAATTATCTTAAATTTATTTAATGAGTTACAAATTACAGCCCTCATCATCTCATGCCTGGATTATTGTAATAATTTGTTGGGGAATCTGCTTGCCTCAATTCTCTCACTAATCCAACCTCTATTCAGTCATTAAAGTGATTTTCCTAAAGTGCTAAAGTCTGATCACATAACTCCTGTACTCTACAAACTCCAGTGGCTTCCTAAAACCTCCAGAAGCAAACAAAACTTTGTTAGATATTCAAAGCCCTGTAACTAGCCCTGTTCATTCTTTCTCATCTTCTTACCTTCTATTCCCCTCTATGCATTCTTGAAATCAATGACACCAATTTCCTTGCTCATTTATAACCAAAAACTCCATCTCTCGAGCCTAGGCAGTTTCTCTGACTGTTCTTCATGCTTTCACTCTCCCTCCCTCCACTGTGATTACTGATTTTCCTGACTTTGAAATCTCACTTGAAATCTATTACAGAAAGACCTTCCCTAACCTGTCTTAATTCTTGTGCTTTCTCTCTTTCAATTATTTCCTATTTATCCTTTAACTAGCTTGTTTGTACATATTTGTTTGTTGGTTCTCCCATTAAATTGTAAGCTCCTTGAAAGCAGGGGCTATCTTTTGCCTGTTTGTGCATCCTAACACTTAGCACAGTGCCTAGCACATAGTAGGTGCTTAATAAATGTTTGCTGACTGACTGACTTATGTATATATTGTATCTCCACTCCCTGCCTCCCCTTTCCTCCCCTCTCCCCACCCCAGGTAGAATTAAGTTCAAGAATATTTTATGTCTGTCTTTGTAACCCTAATGCCTAACTCAGTGCCTTACTCACAATAAAGAAAAAATGCTAGCTAACATAGCAATGTAAGGTTTGCAAAGCACTTTACATACATGATCTTACTTGACCCTCATAACAATTGTGTAAGATGTTATTACTAACCACATCTGTAATAGATGAAGAAACCATGGTAAAAAAAATTATTAGGAACTTTCCCACAGTCACACAGATGTTAAGTAACATGTTGTGTTTGAAGCAGGATTCACTCCCAGAACCTGCTGAATTCAAGTTCAGCATGGCTGACACTGCACTGGGCTGCCTAACAATATCTGTTGATTTTAACTGAATTTCCTATTTACCTTGTTTCTAATCTCAGCCACTTGCCAATCAATTCCCCTGTGATTTATTTTTTTTCAATTCAGCATTTGTTATTCTATGTATTAAACCACAGAAGCCTTTAAAAGAACCACTCAGTTTACTATTGTTATATATTAAATGATATCTGAATGTCACAGAAGAATAAACCTCAAAATTCACAAACCTATGCAATGGAAAAAATATTATTCTTATGAACACAAAAGGAAAAGGAAATGGAACACGAGACAAGAACTTACTTTGTTCTAGTAATGACTCCTTCCAGGGTTTTAAATTCTGTCTTTTTACTTTTCTGAGTACACACCATTGACCTCTGTACAGCTACAAGTTCCCCATTGACATCACGAAACTGTAGACGAATCTGAGCTTTAACATCTGTTTCTTGAGCAACCTTTGATTCAAATCAAAGAAAATCATTTTTCAGAAAAAAAATCCATTTCACTCTTTATATTTTCTTGGGTTTTTTGTTTGTTTGTTTGTTTTTTGTTTTTGTCAAGGCAATCAGATTAATTGACTTGCCCAAAGTCACAGAACTATCTAGTAAATGTAAAGTTTATGAGAACAGATTTTAATTTAGGTCCTCCTGACTCCAGAGCTGGTGCTCTTTCCATTGTACCACATAGCTGCCCCAATACTTACTGTAATGATACAAAATCAATTTAAAGTTGCACATTAGGAAAGAATAGTTCAGCTTTAGCTCTCCCCAAATTACAAATATTTAAATATATATCCTTCCCTACCTGGTGTCACTTTGTTGTTTCAGGATTTTCATGCTTTTCAGGATTTTTCATAATCTTTATCTTAAATAAAGAATTTTTTACCCCTTGAATTTCAGAGCACTTTGCTTACAAATCCCTTAAACTCATGAAATTCTTGCATTATGGCTATTGCTCTGTGAAAGCAAGAAAATATCTTGCTTTAAAATAGTTACTTGTTAAAACTGATCAAAAAGTATCACAAAAGCAAAAAGCTTGTTTTCTCTAAAAAGCATCCTAGAGGCCAGAGGCAGAGAATCTTTTTATCGACTAGAGACTACTAACCCCAAAAAACACAAAAAATAATTGATACATAAATGAATTACAAGTTAAATTAGGCTTTAAGGTAAATATAAAGCATTTCACTTCTTTACTGTTAAAATTAAGAATTAAAAAAAATAAGTTATTACATAGACACAAAATCTTTAAGGAAAATCTAAGAAAAATGATCTCTAATGAGGATAAAGAGTCCTAGACTTGGGGCAAATCTTTTGATATTTCTGAGCATCAGTGCTATCATTTGTAAGTGAGTGAAGTGAAATAAAGTCCCTTCCAACTCTTTCTTTGATGCTTTGAAAGGGGGCACCTGATCTAAAGAAATTCCACAAATACACATGGAACATGTCAACCAACTTAGATTTTTAAAAGGGCAAGGAGATAAAATAGGAGCAAGGACTGATAAAAGAAAATCAATATGAAAATCTGTCACTGTCCTGTAAAAGCACTATTAAAAAACTAGTTAAAACTCAGAATGAGCTAGGCCTCTCAAAGAAAAGAGAACAAAAAGGATTATTCCAGATGTATTAGAGAAAGTAAAGGACCAAGGAAGACATTCAACTACTTTTATGAGATGGGGCAAAGTTAAAGGCAAAGCCTTTCATTTTGCTTTTTTTTTTTTTACTTTGCTGAGGACAATGATCTCTGGACTGAAATAGAAAGAATAAATATTTCAAAGGGAATCAAAATAAGGATTAACAGGGATTAACAGACAGCCTATAAATTCAAGCCAACAAATCCAAATAAATAACATTCACTCATTTATTTAATAAACACTAATCATATGCCTATTATGTGCCAAACAATATACTAAACACAAGGATTTCAAAGACAAACATGAAATAGTCCTCGAGCCTTAGAAACTTATATTCTATTGGGACCAATAATATGTACATAAGTTGAAGAAAATAAATATAAAGAAATTCAAAGTAATTTTAGCTAGGCACTGAGAGTACAGAACAAGAACAACAACAACAAAAATTAGTCTCAGTTCTCTAAGTGCTTATATCCTAGGAATAAAAAGAATTGGTATATTTGATTGTTGAGCAACTGTCAATCTTTAAAAGATTATGAAGCACAGAATCTGTAGTAAAAGATTATTAATATGTTCCAATCTGAAAGACAGAAATAGGATCTTCAAATTATGGATAGGCCAGTGAACTCAACTGGTATTCCTAGCAAATTCTAAACTGTATTAGTAACACGAATGAATATGTAGAAAAAGAAGTGATGATTACAAAGAACCAGAATGGATCCAATAACTGAAGGTCCAGCCAGAATAATATCACTTTGTTTTTTGACAATGTGCTTGGGAGGAAAAGGCAGCAAACACAATTTGTCTATTTAGATTATAGTCAAACATGCAATGAAATCTCTCATGCTATCCTTTAAACAACAGTTAATGAATTTGGAAGTAGTTGACTAGCTAGACGCAGAGTCCTTTGATGGCTTGATATCAATTTGGATGGAGTTCTCCAGAAGACTCTCCAGAGGAGATGTCCTTGAATTTGATCTTTTTATTAGTTATAATGTCCGCACTAGCTTTCTGAAGGGTCTCAGGATCAGTCAGTCAAAATCAGTCAAAGTCCTTAGTCTTTAGGAGAAGTAAAGGAGGCAGGCAAGCTGCCACATTGGCTTGCCAAATATGAATCTCAGACTCTAGCGTCTGGAGCCTTAAGTCCTCTCTGCTCAACGTGCTGTGGTCAAGAGGCTCAGACCCTTTCCCTCAGCCCTCCAATCCTTGCATATGATTACCTCATCACAACACATTCTGCAAGAGTGGAGGAGAGCCAACAGCACCATATGTTTATAGAACCATTTTCACACCTTGAATAAGTAATTAGCCTTAAGTACCCCCCCCCCCCTGTCTTAGATTCAAATACATCTTTTCAGAATTCTAGCCTACAATTAGTGACTTGAATAATGGCTTGGATGACATGCTTATCAAAAATGTAGATTACACACACACAAAAAAAAAAAAAAAAAAAATGTAGATGGTATAAGGCTTAAAGGGAGAGCTAACATTCTGGATCATTATATTCATGTACCAAAAAGATCTTGTCAGGCTACATGTTAGACTTAAACCAGTAAAATGAAATTTAATATAAATGTCAATCTTGTGCTTAATTCAAAAATTCAATTTTATAATTACTAAGTGGTAGATAACCATAGTCTGACAAAGATCTGAAGTTTCAATGGACAGAAAACTCAAAGACTAAATTATATGATATAACAGTACTAAACACAAATGTTCTCTAAGGATGCACTGAGCAGAGTTTAATATTTAGTTGTAGGGAGGTAAAAGTTATTGTTCTCTATCCTGGTGAGATCACAGGTGCATTTTTAGTTTCAATTGTGATGAGAGAATGTTGAGGATACTGCTAATCTGGCAATCATTTGCCACAGAGGACTAGAGATCATGCCATCTGAGAAGTGGTTAAAAGAACTATGGATGTGTAACTTGGAGAAGACAAATGAAGAGTCACAGTAGTTCTCTTTTAAGGACAAGATCTTCCAAAAGGATTAGTGCAGTTTTAATACTTTGGAGACATCCTGTTTAGGAAGAGCTACCATGGGGAAAAAGATTAACTTTATCTTGCTGGTTCCCAAAGAACATTAGGAATGACAGGCAGAATTTGCAAGGAAGAAGAGATAGGTTTGACATAAGAACAATTTCCTAATAATTGTCATCTGTGCAAAATTGGAAGGAGATATTTCAATTTAACTTAAAGAAATCCCTTGCCAAAGGGAATACAAAAAGCTAATGAGGATTAAAATCACCATAAACAATATAAAATATTTGGGAGTCTACTTGCTGAGACAAAGCCAGGAACTATATGAACACAATTACAAAACACTTTTCACACAAATAAAGTTAGATCTAAACAATTGGAAAAATATAAATTGCTCAAGGATAGAATGAGCTAACATAATAAAAATGACAATTCTACCTAAATTACTTATAATTATAATTATAATACTTGTTCAGTGCTGTATCAAACTATCATTTATAGAGCTAGAAAAAAATAACAAAATCATCTAGAAAAACAAAAAGTCAAGAATCTCAAGGAAATTAATTTTTTTAAAATGCAAAGGAAAGTGACCTAGCTGTATCAGAACTAAAACTATATTATATTATTATAAAGCAGTAGTCATAAAAACTATTTGGTATAGACTAAGAAATTGTGGATTAGTGGAATAGGTTAATACACACAACACAACCATCAATGACTATAGTAATCTAGTGTTTGATACCTTTTAGTCTTACTCAAAGTAGAGTAGTAAGTAACTCTAACTTCTGGGATAAGAATCAAAATGGATTCATGATTTATACATAAAGTGATATATAAACAAATTAAGAAAATAAGGGCTTTTGTTCTCAGATCTGTGAAAAAGAGAGGAATTTATGGCCAATTTATACCCAAAGAAGAACTAGAGAACATTATGAAATGAAAATTGGATAATTTTGATTACATTAAACAAAAAAGGTTTTGCACAAAGCCAACACAGCCAAGATTAGACGGGAAGCTAAAAAGCTGGTCAAAGAACATAAACAGATAATTTTCAAATGAAAAAATTAACATCATTTCTAATTAAATGAAAAAATGCTCTAAATTACTATTGATTAAAGAAATGCAAATTAAGACAACTTTGAGGTACCACCTCATATCTCTCAGTTTAGCTAAGCTTTTCTTTTTTTTTTTTATAATTATAAAAATTTTTTTGACAGTATATATGCATGAGTAATTTTTTTTAAAACATTATCCCTTGTATTCATTTTTCCAAATTATCCCCTCCCTCCCTCTACTCCCTCCCCTAGATGACAGGCAATCCCATACATTTTACATGTGTTACAATATAACCTAGATACAATATATGTGTGCAAATCCCATTTTCTTGTGGCACATTAAGTATTAGATTCCGAAGGTATAAGTAACCTGGGTAGATAGACAGTAGTGCTAACAATTTACATTCACTTCCCAGTGTTCCTTCTCTGGGTTTAGTTATTTCTGTCCATCATTGATCAATTGGAAGTGAGTTGGATCTTCTTTATGTTGAAGATATCCACTTCCATCAGAATATATCTTCATACAGCATTGAAGTGTATAGCGATCTTCTGGTTCTATTCATTTCACTCAGCATCAGTTGATGTAAGTCTCTCCAAGCCTCTCTGTATTCCTCCTGTTGGTTATTTATTACAGAATAATATTCCATAACATTCATATACCATAATTTACCCAACCATTCTCCAATTGATGGACATCCATTCATCTTCCAGTTTCTAGCCACTACAAAAAGAGCTGCCACAAACATTTTGGCACATACAGGTCCCTTTCCCCTTCTCAGTATTTCTTTGGGATATAAGCCCAATAACTAGCTAAGCTTTTCAACAGGAAAAGATGTTGATAAATGTTGGAGGGGAGAGGGAAAACTGGAACACTAATACATTATTAGTGAAATTATGAACTGCTTTAGCCTTAATTTGGAACTATGCCCACAGACCTATAAAACTGTGCATATCCTTTGATCCAGCAGTATCTCTACTGGGTTTATAATCCAAAATAATAAAAAAGGGAAAAGGACTCACGTGTCCACAAATGTTTGCAGACCTTTTTGTAGTGGCAAGAAACTGGAAACTGAGTGAATTTCCATCAATTCTCCAATGGCTGAATAAGTTATGGTATATGAATATAATGAAATATTGCTCTATAAGAAATGATGAGCAGGCTGATTTCAGAAAAGCTTGGAAAAACTTACTTGAACAAGGCAATCCAAGATACATGGGATGGAAAATGCCAAACCACATCCAGAGAGAGATTTATGGAGACTGAATGTGGATCAAATCATAGTGTTTTCACTTTTTTTTTTCTTCTTTACTGTGCTTTTTTTTTTTTTTTTCCTTTTGGTCTGATATTTCTTGCACAAAATGACGAATATGAAACACAAATTTAACCCATATCATATTGCTTGCAGTCTTGGGGAGAGAGTAGGTAAAGGAAAAAGAAAAAAAAATTAGAACACAAAGTTTAACAAAAATAAAAGCTGAAAAGTATTTTTACATGTATTTGGAAAAATAAAAAAATAAGATACTATTAAAAAAACAAAAGGCAATGAGAATGCCTTTTAAAAATTTTTTTTGTTAAAGTTTTTTATTTTCGAAATATATGCAGAGAATTTTCAACAATCACCCTTGCAAAACCTTGTATTCCAAATATTTTTCCTTCCTCCATTTCCCCCCACCCTGCTCCTTATGTAGGAAGTAAGGCAATATATGTTAAACATGTACAATTCTTCTATACATATTTCCATAACTATCGTGCTGCACAAAAAAATCAAAAAGGGAAAAAATGAGAAAAAAAAAAACAAAATACAAGCAAACAACAAAGGTGAAAATACTATGTTGTGATCCACACTCAGTCCCCACAGTCCTCTCTCTATGGTTCCCTATTCCTCTCTAGAATGGTTGCATCAATTCACAACTCCACCAATAATGTATTAGTGTTCCAGTTTTCCCACATCCCTGCCAACATTCACCATTATTTTTTCCTGTCATCTTAATCAATCTGAGATATGTGCAGTGGAACTTTATAGTTTTCTTAATTTGCATTTCTCTGATAAATAGTGATTCAGAGCATTTTTTCATATGACTACACATGGTTTTAATTTCTTCACCTGAAAATTGTCTGTTCATATTCTTTGACCATTTATCAATTAGATAACTTGTATTCTTATATAGCTGATAATGGCTTATGTTATAAATTTAAATCAATTCTCTATATTATTTTAGAAATGAAGTATTTATTAGAATCCTTGGATGTAAAATTTTCAGTTTACTGCTTCCCTTCTAATCTTGTCTGGAATGGATTTGTTTGTACAAAAACAAAACAAAATCAAAATTATGAAAAAATGGGAACAATGTGAAATATCTCACTGGAATAATAATTGATCTCAAAAATAGATCCAGAAGAAAGAATATAAAATTATTATCTACCTGAAAGCCATGATCAAAAAAGGAGCCTTGACATCATTTTCAAGAAATTGTCAAAGAAAACTGTTCTGATAATCTAGAACCAAAGCGTAAATTTGAAAGTGAAAGAATCCACAAATCACTTCCTGAAAGAGATCCCAAGATGAAACTCTCAGGAATATTATAGCTAAATTCCAGAATTCTCAGGCCAAAGAGAAACTACTACAAGTATCTAGAAAGAAACAATTCAAGTGTGGTGGAGCCACAGTCAGGATAATATAAGATTTAGCAGCTTCAACATTAAAAGATAGGAGGGCTTGGAACATGATATCCCAGAGAGCAAAAAAGCTAGGATTACAACTAAGAATCACCTCCCCAGAAAAACTGAGCATAATTCTTCAGGGGAAAAAGTAAGCATTAATGAAATAGAGGACTTTCAAGCATTTGTGATGAAAAATCCAGAGCTGAATAGAAAATTGGAAGGGGGTTTTTGATTTCCAGCCAAGATGGAGTGGAGGCAGATAGCTGCTTGAGCTCCGTGTTTTCTCTCAGGACTTACTTCATGATAAGCCTCGGAGTTAATGCTTGACTGGAAAAGAAACCCACAAATAATCACCAACAGAAGACATCCTTGAAATTCGCCAGAGAAGGTCTGTGTTTGCTTGGGGAAGGGTCGAACAGACTGGGCGCAGACTGAGGGCAGGCAGCGAGAGTGAGACAGGCAGCTTACACAGCTCGGACCAGAAGGAGGAAGGGTGCGATCTCTGCCGTTTCTGCAAAAAGACTTTTTCCCCAGTGTGGATGTTGCATCTTGGCAGCAGAGGAGCAGTGGAGAAGGTTTACCGGAGGTGAAGAATAAAACCCCGGAAAGCTAGTGTCTCTAGGGACCTGGCCACCCCTACCCCCACCCAGAGTGACTTAGCGCTTTCTTAGAGCCTCAGAGCGCAGACGCAGCACAGCCATCACTGTCTTGTTAGTACCTCACTGCTGTCTCCCTCAGTCTGTAGAGGAAGCTCAGTAAAACAATCCAGCCCCATGCCCCCCCAGAAACAGACCAATTGTTTCTCTTGTCAATTTGTTTTCTTCCATTCTGCTCTGACAAAATGAATAAAAAATTTAAAAGGGCTCTAAACATTGACAGCTTCTGTATGGAGAGAGAGCAGACTTCAAATACTGAGGAGACCAAAAGCAGATTGTCTCCAGAGGAATCCTCTAAGGGGGATATGAGATGCTCCTCAATACAAAAGAATCTCATAGAGGAAATCAAAAAGGCTCTCACAAGAGAGCTAGAAGAAAAATGGGAAAAGGAAAGGGAAGCTTGGCAAGAGAGTCTGGAGAAGTCATCCAGAGTGGATAAAGAGATCAAATCATTGAGAAATAAAATTAGTGAGCTGGAAAAAGAAAACAACTCTCTAAAAAATAAAATGAATGAAATGGAAAAAATTCCATAGAAGAAAAAAACTCACTTAAAAACTCAATTGGACAATTACAAAAAGATATAAAAAAAGTGAGTGAAGAAAATACACCATTGAAAATTAGACTCGAACAAATAGAAATGAATGACTCAAGGAGAAACCAAGAAGTAGTCGAGCAAAACCAGAAAAATGAAACAATTGAAAAGAATGTCAAGTACTTTATTGGAAAGACAATAGACCTGGAAAACAGATCCAGGAGAGATAATTTGAGAATAATCGGACTCCCTGAAAAATGTGAGGAAAAAAAGAGCCTGGACACTATTTTCCAGGAAATTATCAAAGAGAACTGCCCAGACATTTTGGAAACAAAGGGTAAAATAGACATTGAAAAAATTCATCGATCACCTACTGAAAGGGACCCTAAAATCAAAACGCCAAGAAATATATTGGCCAAGTTCAAGAACCATCAGAAGAAGGAAAAAATACTGGAAGCTGCTAGAAAAAAAGCAATTCAGATATGGAGGAGCCACAATAAGGATAACCCAGGATCTAGCAGCATCCACATTAAAAGAACGAAGGGCCTGGAATATGATATTCTGAAAAGCTAAGGAACTTGGTATGCAGCCAAGAATAACTTACCCAGCAAAAATGAGCATCGTTTTCCAGGGAAGAAGATGGACATTTAACAAGTTAAATGAATTCCATCTATTCTTGAAAAAACCAAACCTACACAAAATGTTTGATCTTCAAATACAGAACTCAAGAGATTTCTAAAAAGGTAAAAAGAAATCTTAAGAACTATATTTCTGCCATAAAGATATGTAAAGAACACAGGTATAATTTGTCCTAGAAACTAGAGGTGGAAAGGAAATTATATCATAAAAAAGGGTAAAGTGGTGGTACTATATCTCATGAAGAGGCAAAGGTAACCTATTATATCTGAGAGAAAGAAAGGAGGGAGATGAACATAGTTTGAATCAATAGACATATTCGATTTATGGTGAAACTTCTTCCACTTCATTGAAAAGTGAGAGGGAAGAAGTAAGCTAAGGGGAAGGGAATACAGAAATTATGAGAAAAAGGGGTAAAATAGGAAGAGGAACTTTTAGAGGAGGGATACTAAAAAGGGAGGGCTGTGAAAAGCAAGTGGTGTTCACAAGTTTAATACTGGGGAAGGGGGTAAGAGGAAAGGAAAGGAGAAAAGCATAAGCAGAGGTTAACAGGACGGCAAGCAATATAAAATTAGTCATTCTAACCATAAATGTGAATGGGATAAACTCCCTCATAAAGAGGAAGTAGTTAGCAGACTGGATTAAAAGTCAGAATCCTACTATATGTTGTTTACAGGAAACATACCTGAAACAAGGTGATACATTCAAACTAAAAGTAAAAGAGTGGAGCAGAATCTACTATGCTTCAGATGAAGCCAAAAAAGCAGGAATAGCCATCCTCATCACAGATCAAGCAAAAACAAAAACTGATCTAATTAAAAGAGATAAGGAAGGGCATTATATCCTTCTAAAGGGTAGCATAGATAATAAAACAGTATCAATATGAAACATATACACACCAAGGGGTGCAGCATCTAAATTCTTAAAAGAGAAATTAAGAGAGCTGCAAAAAGAAATAGACAGCAAAACTATAATAGTGGGAGATCTCAACCTTGCACTCTCAGAATTAGATAAATCAAACCACAAAATAAATAAGAAAGAAGTCAAAGAGGTAAATAGAATACTTAGAAAAGTTTGATATGATAGATTTTTGGTGAAAGCTAAATGGAGACAGAAAGGAGTATACTTTCTTCTCAGCAGTTCATGGAACCGATACAAAATTTGATCATATATTAGGACATAAAAACTTCAAAAATCAAATGCAGTAAGGCAGAAATAGTAAATGCATCCTTTTCAGAGCACAATGCAATTAAAATTACATTTAATAAAAAGCCAGGGGAAAATAGACCAAAAATAATTGGAAACTAAATAATTTTATACTAAAGAATGATTGGGTAAAACAGCAAATCATAGACATAATTAATAACTTCACCCAAGAAAATGACAATAATTAGACATCATACCTAAATGTGTGGGATACAGCCAAAGCAGTAATAAGGGGAAGTTTTATATCTCTAGAGGCCTACTTGCATAAAATAGAGAAAGAGAGGGTCAACGAATTGGGCTTACTACTAAAACTGCTAGAAAAGGAACAAATTAAAAACCTCCAGACAAACACGAAACTTGAAATTCTAAAAATAAAAGGTGAGATTGATAAAATTGAAAGTAAAAAAACTATTGAATTAATAAAACTAAGAGTTGGTTCTATGAAAAAAACAAGAAAATAGACAAACCCTTAGTAAATCTGATTAAAAAAAGGAAAGAGAAAAAGCAAATTGTTAGTCTTGAAAATGAAAAGGGAGAACTAACCACTAATGAAGAGGAAATTAGAATAGTTAGGAGCTACTTTGCTCAACTTTATGCCAATAAATTCTATAACTTAAATGAAATGGAAAAATACCTTCAAAAATATAGCTTGCCCAGATTAACAGAGGAAGATGTAAGTAGTCTAAATAGTCCCATTTCAGAAAAAGAAATAGAACAAGCTATTTACCAACTCCCTAAGAAAAAATCCCCAGGACCAGATGGATTTACATGTGAATTCTACCAAATATTTAAAGAACAACTAACTCCAATGCTATATAAACAATTTGAAAAAATAGGGATTGAAGGAGTCCTAGCAAATTCCTTTTATGACACAGACGTGGTACTGATACCTAAACCAGGTAGACTGAAAACTGAGAAAGAAAACTATAGCCCAATCTCCTTAATGAATATTGATGCTAAAATCATAAATAAGTTATTAGCCAAAAGACTTCAGAAAATCATCCCCAGGATAATACACTATGATCAAGTAGGATTCATACCAAGAATGCAGGGCTGGTTTAATATTAGGAAAACTATTAGTATAATTGACCATATTAATAATCAAATTAATAAAAAACCACATGATCATCTCAATAGATGCAGAAAAAGCATTTGATAAAATCCATCATCCATTCCTACCAAAAACGCTTGAGAGTATAGGAATAAATGGACTATTCCTTAAAATAATAAGGAGCATATATTTAAAACCGTCAGTAAACATCATATGTAATGGTGATAAACTGGAACCTTTCCCTGTAAGATCAGGAGTGAAACAAGGTTGCCCACTATCACCATTACTATTCAATATACTACTAGAAGCGCTAGCCTCGGCAATAACAGCCGAGAAAGAGATTCAAGGAATTAGAGTAGGAAATGAGGAAACCAAACTATCACGCTTTGCAGATGACATGATGATATACTTAGAGAACCCCAAAGACTCTGCTAAAAAGCTATTAGAAATAATTCAGAACTTTAGCAAAGTTGCAGGATACAAAATAAATCCACATAAATCCTCAGCATTTTTATACATTACCAACACAATCCAACAACAAGAGATACAAAGAGAAATTCCATTCAAAATAACGGTCGATATTATAAAATATTTGGGAATATATCTACCAAAGGAAAGTCAGGAATTATATGAGCAAAACTACAAAACACTTGCCACAAAAATAAAGTCAGATTTAAATTATTGGAAAGACATTGAGTACTCTTGATAGGCCGAGCGAATATAATTAAGATGACAATACTCCCTAAACTAATCTATTTATTTAGTGCTATACCAATCAGACTCCCAAGAAACTATTTTAATGACCTAGAAAAAATAACACCAGAATTCATATGAAACAACAAAAGGTCCAGAATTTAAAGGGAAGTGATGAAAAAAAAATTAAATGAAGGTGGTCTAGCTGTATCTGATCTAGAACTATATTATAAAGCAACAGTCACCAAAACCATTTGGTATTGGCTAAGAAATAGACTAGTTGATCAGTGGAATAGGTTACGTTCACAGGGCAAGATAGTGAATAAAAATAGCAATCTAGTGTTTGACAAACCCAAAGATCCCAACTTTTGGGATAAGAATTCATTATTTGACAAAAACTGCTGGGAAAACTGGAAATTAGTATGGCAGAAACTAGGTATGGACCCACATTTAACACCACATACTAAGATAAGATCAAAATGGGTCCAAGATTTAGCTATAAAGAACGAGATCATAAATAAATTAGAGGAACATAGGATAGTTTACCTCTCAGACTTGTGGAGGAGGAAGGAGTTTGTGTCCAAGGGAGAACTAGAGACCATTATTGATCACAAAATAGAACATTTTGATTACACCAAATTAAAAAGTTTCTGCACAAACAAAACTAATGCAAACAAGATTAGAAGGGAAGTAACAAATTGGGAAAAAATTTTTACAGTTAAAGGTTCTGATAAAGGCTTCATCTCCAAAATATACAGAGAATTGACTTTAATTTATAAGAAATCAAGCCATTATATCCCAAAGAAATACTAAAGAGCGGAAAGAGACCTGTATGTGCCAAAATGTTTGTGGCAGCTCTTTTTGTTGTAGCTAGAAACTGGAAGATGAATGGATGTCCATCAGTTGGAAAATGGTTGGGTAAATTATGGTATATGAAGGTTATGGAATATTATTGCTCTGTAAGAAATGACCAGCAGGAGGAATACAGAGAGGCTTGGAGAGACTTACATCAACTGATGCTGAGTGAAATGAGCAGAACCAGAAGATCACTGTACACTTCAACAACAATACTGTATGAGGATATATTCTGATGGTAGTAGAAATCTTCAACATAAAGAAGAGCCAACTCACTTCCAGTTGATCAATGATAGACAGAGGTAGCTACACCCAGAGAAGAAACACTGGGAAATGAATGTAAATTGTTAGCACTAATATCTGTCTGCCCAGGTTACATGTACCTTCGGAATCTAATGCTTATTGTGCAACAAGAAAATGGTATTTACACACATGTATTGTATCTAGGTTATATTGTAACACAAGTAAAATGTATGGGATTGCCTGTCATTGGGGGGAGGGAGTAGAGGGAGGGGGGGGATAATTTGGAAAAATGAATACAAGGGCTAATATTATAAAAAAATATATAATAAAAAATTATTAAAATAAAAAAAAAAAGAAATCAAGCCATTCTCCAATTGAAAAATGGTCAAAGTATATGAACAATTTTCAGATGATGAAATTAAAACTATTTCCACTCATATGAAAGAGTGTTCCAAATCACTATTGATCAGAGAAATGCAAATTAAGACAACTCTGAGATACCACTACACACCTGTCAGATTGGCTAAGATGACAGGAACAAATAATGATGAATGTTGGAGGGGCTGTGGGAAAACTGAGACACTGATGCATTGTTGGTGGACTTGTGAAAGAATCCAACCATTCTGGAGAGCAATCTGAAATTATGCCCAAAAAGTTATCAAAATGTGCATACCCTTTGGTCCAGCAGTGCTACTACTGGGCTTATATCCCAAAGAAATACTAAAGAAGGGAAAGGGACCTGTATATGCCAAAATGTTTGTGGCAGCCCTTTTTGTAGTGGCTAGAAACTGGAAAATGAATGGACGTCCATCAATTGGAGAATAGTTGGGTAAATTATGGTGTGTGAATGTTATGGAATATTATTGTTCCGTAAGAAATAGGACCAATAGGAGGAATACAGAGAGGCTTGGAGAGATTTACATCAACTGATGCTGAGTGAAACGAGCAGAACTAGGAGATCATTATACACTTCAACAATGATACTGTATGAGGATGTATTCTGATGGAAGTGGATATCTTCAACATAGAGAAGAGCTAATCCAATTCCAATTGATCAATGATGGACAGAATCAGCTACACCCAGAAAAAGAACACTGGGAAATGAGTGTAAACTGTGAGCATTTTTTTTTGTTTTTTCTTCCCAGGTTATTTTTACCTTCCGAATACAATTCTTCCTTTGCAACAACAGCAACAACAAAATTCAGTTCTGCAATATATATTTACCTAGGATATATTATAAGATATTTAATATGTATAGGAATGCCTGCTATCTAGGGGAGGGGGTGGAGGGAAGGAGGGGAAAAATTCGGAACAGAAAGGAGTACAAGGGATAATGCTGTAAAAAAAAAAAATAAAAATACCTATGCATATATACTGTCAAAAAAATTATAATTATAAAATTAATAATAATAAAAAAAAACAATGGAAGGGAAGAATGGATGGGAGAGAAGAGTCAGTGAACTTTTTCTCATCAGAATTATGTCAAAGAGGACACAATATAAACACTCAATATGTGATCTAACTTAGGAAAGTAGGAGAGGAAGAACACAGGGTGAGGATAATAGAAAAAAGGGCATACTGGAGGAGGGGCGTCAAAAGCAAAACACTTTTGAAGAGGCACACAGGATGAAAGGAGAGAGAGAATATAAATAAATGGGCAAAAATATAGTTAGCAATAGCAATTGTGAAAAGAATTTTGAAGCAAGTTCTCTGATGAAGCCCTTATTTCTCAATAGCATAGGGAATTGAATTTATTTTAAAAATTAGATTCTTCAATTGGTAAATAATCAAAAGAAATGATCTATAACCAAAGAGCTATAAAATCATGCATACTCTTTGTCCTAACAATACCACTTCCAGGCATGTATTCCAAAAATGATTAAAAAAAAAAAAAAAAAAAAAAAAAAGAATCTATATGTACAAAAATATTTATAGCAACTCTTTTCTCAGGGCAAAAATTGGAAACTGAGAAGATGCCCACCAATTGGGGAATAGCTGAATAAGTTGTGGTAGTGATTATGATGGAATATTATTATTGTTTTATAAGAAATGATGAACATGATTCTCTCAGAAAAACCTCAAAAATTTTTCATGAGCTCATACAAAGTGAAATGTACTATGGACAAAATAATAGCAATGTTGTGGGACCATTATCTGTGAATGATTGCTATTCTCACAATATAATGATCCAAGAATACTCTGAAGAATTTATGATGAAAAATATTATTCATATCTAGAGAAAGAACTGATTGTCTGAATACAGATTGAAGCATACTTTTTTTTTTTTTTAAACTTTATTTTTCTAGAGGATTTTTTTTTTTTGGAGGGGAGGTGTTGGAATACATGGGAGAGCTGCTGAAATACACAGGAGCCATCTGACAGTGGCTGCTGGAGATCCAACCCAGAATAGATATCCTCTTGTGAGAGAATGATACAAAGAGACTGAGAGGCAGTTGTGTCTTCCCTCTGTCCCCAATTTATTTCATTCTCAATCAGCAACACCTATGTCAGCAAAGGCTGCCTTGCAACCCCTTATGATGTTATGATCCACAGCTGTGGAAGCTCTCAGAGAACTGACCTGTCCCTTAACAAGGAGGGCCATCTATGTTTGGTTTTTTTCCCCACAATATGACTTTTATAGAAATGTTTGCATGTCTTCACATGTGTCATCTCAATGGGGCAGGAAGAAAAGGGAAGGGAGAGAATCTGGAATTCAAAATTTCAAAAACTAAATGTAAAAAAAATTTTTTTCACATATAACTGGGAAAAAAAAATTTTTTTTTTTTAAATTCCCTTGCCAGAAGCCTTCAATCAAAGTAGGATAATCATTTGTCAAGTACATTATAGAGGGGAATTCATAAGCAGATATATTTAGGATCCTTTCTAACATGAAAATTTTTAAATTGTATGTATACCCCTAGAAACGCATGAAAGAGTGGAACAAGTCAAGTAATTACAACATAAGATATTTAAGTCTTACTTAAATTTTCTTCAGGACATGTTACGCTTAAAAGCTACTCCAATTTCTATATTATGCTGTAATCTACATTATAAGTTTTATTGTTTTTTCCATTAACATTTTTTTAAAAGTTTATCAGAAAAATACAAATTATCTTTACATATATACTCTTCTTACCTTTGGATCATAAACAAATGTATTTCCTTTGGTACCAGGAGGGAAATCTCCAGTAGAAATATACTTCAGACATTCAATGATGGTCTAAATAGATGAAAAATTATATATTATATAAGATAAGCTGTTCAAAATGGACTTCAGTTTTCTCATCCATAAAATGAGCATGTTGAAATAAATAATTCCTAAAGTTAATTCTAGCTCTATTGATATGATTCAATAACAGAGAATACTTGCAAACACTTCACACAATGCTTAGCACATTAAGTGCGTTTTTAAAAATGCTTGGTTTCCTCTCCCTTAAAATCTTGTGGCAAAACATTACTTAATTTGTTTATTCCATGTACTGTAAAGTCACCTAACAAATACCTATATCACAAATGTCTACATATGTTTCCTGTCACTGCACATAGATGCCACTAAAAACTATTTGTTGAAAGCATTCTTTCAATTTACTTACAATTTAGTTCCTATATGCAAATTTAGTAACAAAATTTTCTTGAAAAACGCGATGCAAAAAATATCACAAGATAAGTCAAATATATTATATGAATGGTATAAACAATAATAACAAAGATTATAAGAGATAGTGGTTATGTTGTAGGTCGAGGATTAATGAAAGGAAAGATTGAAAAAGCAGAGGGCAGCTAATGTGTGGCATACTTATTCATTTAAGTGGGAAAGACATCATTTTTTATCATAATACATAAAATATAATACATAAACATATTCTGAGTTTGGTTGATTCTATCATCATAACCTCTCAAATCCATCACCTATGCTTTTCATTCACAGATCTACACAAACTCTATCTAAACTATTTTAATCTTGACAGGTCTTTTTCCTTTAATATACCCCTCTCAACATATTATTCTCCTGATCAAACAATTAGTTTACTACTTAGTCTAGTATTCAAAGCCTTACATAATCTAGGATTGATCACTATTTCCAGACTTACTCTACAATATTTCCTTTCATACCTACTACAAATTTCAACAAAAATTTAATTTGCATTACAATTACTTTTTTGTCTTCTTTCCTCCTGTCTGCCTATTCAATTATGAGTTACTTGAATTAAGGGACTATGTTTTTGGGTGTTTTTTTTCATCTCTATCTTCAGTACCTAGTAGTTTTTGAAAATAGGTATTTAATTTGCTGAACTGAATTTTTTGATGAAATAATGCTATTCTCATAATCACACCAAGATTTTCAATTTAAACAAGCCTTATTCAGTGTCACACAAATTTAAAAGTTGCTAAATTTACATCTCACATTTAATTTGCCAATATTTTATCTCATTGTACTTTCATCTATAATGTATATGTGGATTTCTACTTTGTTGTTTTTAAACCATCAATTACTTATCAACAATACCAGGAGTATGAATGCTAAGCTAAAGAAATAGTAAAATGACTTCATAAATGTTAAATAAGCAATAACTCCATCTGAATGCTCCCAGACAAGCTTGGAACACGGTGCCCTTCCCCTTCTCCCAACACTCCCTGGTTTCCTTTTCTGTCCTCCTCCCCCATAATCTGCCAATATCTCTTAATTATAATACCTTCCCTCTGTTAATTATTTCCTCCTCATCCTGTATATAGCTTGCCTAGTATGTCTGCATGATGTCACCATTATATTGTAAACTTCTTGATAGCAAGGGTTAATTTTTGCCTTTTTCACCCCTAGCATTTTACAGTAGACCCAGTAACACACAGTAGGTGCTTAATAAGTGTTTACTGACTGATCGTGTCTGCAGCACAGTATGGAATTAAGATCATTACTACTAAAGTAAACCCTGGTTATTTTTTGTCCCATAGCCCAGTAAGACTTACCGTCTTCCCTGCACCATTGGGTCCAACCAAAATTGTTAAAGGACTGAAGAAAGTGATAACTTGCTTATCCTTGTCCTCTATTCCAAAACTCCTCACACCCATAATGCTCATCTTTTCGATCTTAGACATGTTTTCAATCTTTTTTTGTCAATATCAAGAATTTTGATAACCTAAGACTTTATTTCTGGAGCAACTTCTAGCCTTTAAGGATAGCAATGTTCTACTGCCCATTCACTTGTCCCAAGGGAACGATTTGCGCTTGGGTTTATCCTTGCGCTGGGCGCTACTCAACTCTGACCCGGAAATTTAAGGCTGTCCACAGGCGGCGCTACGTTCGGCCTCGGACGGGAGGCCCGGGTGGTGTAGACCCGCACACTCTGCCACTCTGGCCCAACAATCTCGCAGCACACCTGGAGCTCCAGGCGGGGGATGAGGGAAAAGGAACGAGGTGGGAAGAGGGGAGGACGGAGGGGTGAGGCAGTATTAGCCGCGGTCTCTTAGGCCGGAGGAGTGGGGGGGCGGGGCTGGGGAGCGAGCTGCCTCGGAAAGATTTAAGTAAGGAGCTGAGGAGGCGGCGGAGGAGATTAAAGAGGCCGGGGAGTCAGGAGAAGTGGGTGAGGAAGGATAAAAGACCCTAAAGAAACTCAGGGACCGTGAAACAATGGCGCAGCCCCAGCAGTTGGGGTCCGCTGAGGAGCCCCCACCTCCTACCGGCTACTATCCCAGCGCCTGAGGCGGGGTCGAGATTGCACTAAGAGCCCCTAGATCAAATTAGCAACTGCGATACCTCCAACCATACACCAGCGCTTCCCGCTCGCCGCTGCCCCACCCCTTTCCGGCATGAAGCCCCGCCCCTTCCTGTCGCTCCTCTTCCAAACTATTAGCGTAGATGTCTCAGAACGGAAGTCCAAGCTTTTCCCCACCCCTTGCAGGCGAGAGGTTGCCGGGGACGGAAGTAGCCCAAATTATGTAAAACGTTATCTGCTCCGCCTGGGGCGGAGTTCTAATTGTCTGGGCGGGCTTGCCTGTCTGGGGCTTGGCCCGCTATAGGTCGGATTCCCGGGAACTCCTGGCGCGCAGGTTTGTCTCGAGCAGGAAGTAATGGGAGATTTACTCCCTTGAAGGCCGGATTTTAGACCGGGGCCTAGGCAGAGCCTCGGGGGACGCATTCCTGCTCTAGGCTCGGAGTTCTGAAAGGCGAACGAGACTGAGCCAGATTCGCAGACGCTGCTGAAAGGCCAAAGTGATTAACCCTCATTTTACGGACGAGGAAACTGAGTCAGACGGAGTTCTCGTACAAATACTGGTCGGGATGCTAACGGAGTCCACCGAGCCATCCTGTCTCTCCGGTTAAATACCAGTACAGGAACTTCATGTCTTGGCATTTTGAATAGCCAGGGAAAAGCTGCAAAGTTAAACCTCAGAAAGTTAGAAATGAGGGGTTGATTATTCTTTTTTTGCTCAAAATGGATGTTTTGTTTTCTACTAATAATGCATCTTCCGTGTGATGTTAGACATAGTAATCTTCCTTTGAGAATGAACTTTCAACATAATCGGAAACTATTTTGCATAAAACAAGTCAAAAGGTCAGTCTGACCTTTCTTGCTACTGATACCGGAGACGTTTGTGCATTTAGTGAAACCGGTCAGCATACAAGGCTTGGATTTTACTGGCATGGGGAGCTCCTGGAGAGCAAACTCCCTGTGCTAATGCATTCTGGCATCTTCTTTACAGTTTTCTAAACCCAGGGATTGGTCTGTCTAAAGTTTATTTTACTCAGCCTTGCATCGGGACTTAAAAGTGTAATAAATATTTAGTGAATGAATAGAACGGCAGGTATTTTTCAACTTCCCTAGCAACCTCCCAAGTTGCCACTTAAAACCTGCATAGCCTTAACCTTTTTAGCTTCAGTTTCCTCTTCTGTAAAATAAGGACGCTGATGCATGTCTTTTCTTATTGTAAAGCTGTGATCCAAGATTATCAGCCCATCATCAAAGAACCTTTCAAACTGAATGTTCTAGAGATGCCCAAAATAGAATTAATTATATTTCTTCTTAAACCCTCCCCATTTATAAACTTCTCTCTTTCTTTTGAAGTCACATTCTTTTGAGTCTCCTAAGTTCAGGACTTCAGCATTATCCTCAACTACTCACTTTCCCTTAGTGCAAATAGCCAATCAGTTGCCAAGTCTTACTGTTTCTTTGTTCACATTTGTCATATCCATCGTCTTTTCAATATTCACACAGCCTAGTTTTCCTATTGTATCTAGAATCAAATTAAATTCTGTTTAACTTTTAAAGCCCTTCCCATCCTTGGCACAACCTTTCTAGCATCATTAAACATTCTTCTACTTCCCCTACCTCTGCAATGGCCATCTCTTCCTCCCTCCTCACTTTTACATCAGAAATCCTTCTCTTCCCTAAAGTCATAGTGTAAGGGTTTATCATTTTTAACGCTGAAATATCACAAGATATCTTCGAGTTTAGTGGCTAGATTTCTTTTTAAAGACTACTGGCCAACAATAACTCCTAGCCCAAGCTTAACTAAGTCAGAATTTGGAACCAGATTGACTCAGTGAATAGAAATAGAAATATTTTTATTTTGGTCAGAAACCCAGAGGAAACCTCCCAGATTGGATATATAACCAGTAAACCCCAAGATATCTTGGGAGATTTCAGCATTTTTTTAAAAAATTACAATCCTTTGGGAAGAATACCTGCAGGTAAAGATATGGGACCCTATATGGACAGAAAGAAGGGAAAGAAAGAAAATAAAGTTCTCCACATTGATTTTTTTAAAAATAATTTTAAAAGTACAATATAAGACATGCAGATTTATGTGTAAAATGCCTAGAAGCTTTTAGTGAATTGCATGCTTAATATGACTCAGCAATATGATATGGCAACCAAAAATAGACTTAATATTTAGACTTAGTAATAGGCTTAATTTTTTTTCCAATTCCATGTTTAAAACACTTTTTAAAAAAAAATTTGAATTCTAAATTTTCTCTCTCAGGGATGAATACACTTCTCCATACTAAGGGTATGATTGACTAATTCTGTGATTGACTCCTCAATAAGGGAAATACAAAAGTGAATGACAGACATTAAAAGATCAGACTCCCTCTTTTGCAGAGACAGTGAACAATTCTTCAGACTTACAGCTTCACTTTGTAAATGAGATGCCTCCAGAAGGTAAATGCATTTAGGATTACTAGAGTCAGACACTTTAAATGTCATCAGATATCTCAGTGTATTAGTGGGGATATTTGCACTTTTCATGAGGAGTCATCTTTAAAAATAAAGCAAAGGCTTCATTCTTTGACGTTGGTAATTTAACCCATCTCCCGTATTTATATCTCCTTAGAAGTATAGTGTCTAAAGTTAGGGAAGGAGTGATACACAGTATAGGTCCTGCATTCTTTTCTAGGATCAGACCACATCTGGAATTTTATATCTAGTTCAAAATGGGATGTATTAGAGAGACATTGACAAACTGGAAGAAAATTTGAGGAAGACATCATAATTATAAAAGGACTCAGAAACTATTTCATGCTAAAATTATTTGAAGATAGCCTAAAGGAGTATGGAAAGAAGTAATAAATCTAAAGAAGAGAAAAGTTTGAGGAGACTTCATATAGTTGAAAAGCTATCATATAGAATGAGATTTCTTAAACTTTTTGCACTTGTGACCCTTTTTCACCTAAGAAATTTTTACATAAATTTTTTATTTTTTTACATTTTTAATGTAATTTTAAATTTTTTACATAAAAGTATATTAAATAGATATAAAAATGAAACATTTACTTATAACCATAAATTTATTTTTTTAAATTTTAGTATACATGTAATTTTTATCACTTATTAAAAACAAAAATAAATTTGCATAGTAATGAAATGTGTTTTCTTATTTTTGCATAAAGAATTAAATCTAAAAGAATTGTAGGTATTTGGCCTGGAAAAGAAAAGACATGGGGAATACCTGATTGCAGTCTTCAAATGTTTGAGGGACTATCAAGTGAAAAAAGAATTAGACTTTTGTGCTCAGATAGAAATTACAGAGGATATGAGAAAATTTCCTGACAATAAGAACTATCCACCAAAAGCAGAGTGGGTCATCTTGGGAGGTAATACATTCCCCTTCACTAAATAAAGGTCTTCACAAGGAATCTGGGTGACTACTTGGGAATATTGTAGATAGAATTGCTATAAGATGGCTTCTGAGGTCTCTTGCAACTCTTAAGATTTTGCAATTTTGTAATATCCTGGAGTTTAATGGATTCTAACCTCTTTACAAGGTTATTGTGAAGGGCAAATAAGATAATATTCTTAAAATACTATATTAATGCCACCTGTGACTATTCTGTTGGACTTCAGATGGAAGAACTTGGACAAAGAGGTTGAGGAAGAAATAGACCAGCTCAAAAAAGAGGAAAAATTTCCTAACAATTAGAGATCCAAAAATATACTGCATTGATTCAGAGGTAGATAGTGAGTTCCCTGTCATCAAAGGTCTTTTAAGCAATAGCTAGATAAATATTTTCCAGGAATGGTATTAACAGGATTTATGATTTGAATGTGGATTAAACTTATTGACATCTGTATACAGACCCTTCCATCTCTGTGATTCAGCAACATTTCTAAGCTTCCATATCCCTTCCAAACTATTTTTAAAAATTTATTTTAATAATATATTTTTTTAAATTACATGTAAAGATAGTTTTTCATTTTTGTAAAAATTCCAGTTTTTTTTTCTTCTTCCTTCCCTTAACTCTCCCCTCTCCAAAACATCAAGCAATCTGATATAGATTATACATGTACAATCATTTTATTTATTTATTTTTAATTAATTAATTTTTTTTTTTATATACAAAACATATGCATGGGTAATTTTTCAACATTGACCCTTGCAAAAACTTGTTCCAGCTTTTCCCCTCCTTCCCCCAACCCCCTCCCCTAGATGGCAGGTAGTCCCATACATGTTAAATATATTAAAGTATATGTTAAATACAATATATATGTACAATCATTTTAAACATACTTCCATATGAGCCACATCAGGAAAGAAAAATCTGGAAAAGGGGGAGGGAACACAAGAAAAAAAAAAAAACAAAAAGGTGAAAATAGTATGTCTTGATACATATTCAGTTTACATGGTTCTTATTCTGGATGCAGGTGGCATTTTCTATCCAAAGTCTTTTGGAATTGTCTTGTATCACTGTATTGTTGAGAAAAGCTAAGTCTCTTGTAGTTGGTTATCACACAATCTTGTTCCTGTGTACAATGTTTTCCTGGTTCTGTTCACTTCTGTCTTTCCAGGCTTTTCTGAAATCAGCTTGCTGATAGTTTCTTTTAGAACAATAATATTCCATTAAATTCATATATCATAACTTATTTAGCCATTCACTAATTAATGAACATCCCCTCAATTTCCAATTCCTTGCTACCATGAAAAGAGCTGTTACAACATTTTTTTTTTGCATACATAGGTCCTTTTCCCTCTTTTATGAGCTCTTTGAAATATAGACCCAGTAAGACACTGCTGAATCAGAGTTCAGCACAGTTTGATAGCCCTTTGGCCTAGTTCCAGATTGCTTTCTAAAATGTTTGGATCAGTTCACAACTCCCACAGTGCATTTGCATGCCAATTTTCCCACATTCCCTCCAACATTTAGCATTATCTTTTCCTGACATCATAGCCAATCTGATACCTCAGAGCTGTTTTAATTTGCATTTTTCTGATCAATAGTGATTTAGGACATATTTTCATATGACTATAAGTGGCTTTAATTTCTTTATCTGAAAATTATTTGTTCATATTCTTTGAACATTTATCAATTGGGGAATGACATGTATTCTTATCAATTTAACTAAATAGAAATGAGGCCTTTATCAGAAATACTAACTGGAAAAATGGTTTCTCAAATTTCTGTTTCCCTAATAATCTTAACTGCATTGGTTTCATTTGTGCCAAAACCCAAACTAATTTTTTTTTTAAAGAACATATAAAACCAAGCAGAACTTCCTTGTGGGTGAAAAGTTTGGTGATAAAGATTTTGGTTTAAGGCAATGCTGGCATTTTAGATAGCATCAATACTAGTCAGTGCAAGTCTTATTTTTAGTGTGATTTCTTAAAACAGAACAACCTAAACTACGTAAAGCAGTAGATAAAGTTGTGGATTTAGAAAACTAATTTCAAATCGTGCCTCATACATATAATAGCTTTATGGCCCTGGGCAAGTCACTTGTCCTTAGTTTCCTCATCTATAAAATAGGGATAAAAGTACCAGGGTTGTTGTGAGTATAAAACAAGAAAGTATTTATAAAGCACTTGAGAAATGTTAAAACATTTGAGGTTTTAAAGGGGCTAGCTGTTAATACTTTTTATTAATAATCTCAAGTTTAATGAAATTTAATTGCCTTCTAATCAATTTTCTAAAATCTTGTCCTTTATTGCCTTAGTTATACTTATTTTCCTTTTGAAATCTCTGATTTCCTACATTGGCTGATGTTTTGTAGAGTTTTTTTAAAACTATACCACCACTTTGAGAGTGACCAGGGACTGCAAAAATAATGGCTTTCTAAAAGGAATAGTCTATCCATTCCTTCATCTCAAAGAAGAGAGAAGACCTAAAATCTCTCAAAAGGCAAAAAATCAGCAAGAATACTTGAGGGGAGGCTGTGAGGAGAGTTCCAGAAGAATGTCCTTAATCATTTGTCAGCTTTGATAAAGTATGCAATATTCCTAAGAGTTCACCATTCCTTTTAAATTAAAAACACAGTCTTTTCTGTTGGCATATAAAGGCCTTCTAATTTAGCTTTTAGCTTACTCTGTAAAGTTGATTATATATTTCTTTGATTCACGTATACTTTAATGTCTGTCACTCACTTTTATATTTCCCTTATAGAGGAGTCAATCACAGGGTGGACACTTAGGCTTGAGGAATTCTATTCATCCCTGAAAGAGAGAATTTAGAATTCAAAATTTAGCATGGAATAAGGGACAGCTCCAAGAACAGCTTAGCTGAGTTCAAGTTACCCCTGTGAGATATATATATATATATATATATATATATATAGGTTATGAGGTCCTGTAAAAGTCAACTTACCTTTTCAGTGCTTTAAAGCCACTTGATTTTCAGTGTTCTAGGCAGTGCTCTAAGACTAAGAGATACAGAGGAAGTGCTAGCATATATTGGTGGAGGGAGTTTCCTCAATAATATTGAAATCACAATTGCATTGAAATCAATAATATTGAAATTTCCCCATGAATTATTTTACTAAAGTTGAGAGTTATATCTAAGGGTAAAGGAATATTATCGTTCTTTAAGAAATGATGAGTAGGCAGATTTCAGAAAAAACTGGACTTAAATGAACTGATATTGAGTGAAGTGAGCAGAACAAGGAGAACATTGTACACAGAAACATCAACATTATGTAATGATCAACTTTGATAGACTTAGGTCTTCTCAGCAATACAATAAGACAATTCCAGGGACTCGTGTTGGAAAATGCTATTCACATCAAGAGAAAGATGGAGTCTGAATGCTGGTTGGAAAATTCTTTTTTCATTTTTTGTTTTGTTTTTTTTCTTTCTCATTGTTTTCCCTTTTATTTTGATGCTTTTTTCACAACATGATGAATGTAGAAATATGTTTAATATGATTGTACATGTATAACCTATATCAGATTCCTTGATATGTTGGGGTCGGGAAAGGGGAAGAAAGGAGGTAGAAAAAGTGGAAATTAAAGTCTTATAAAAATAAATGTTGAAAACTTTTTATATGTAATTGGAAAAAAATAAAATACTATTAAGTGGGAAAAAATTTAAAATAAAACATCTTTGGAAATTTAAAAAAATAAAGAGTTATATCACTTTATGAGGAAATAAAAGTAAAATAATTTGAGGAGAAATGGAAATTTTAAGTTCCATGATGTGCCCCTATTCAGAATTCCCTATCAGTTGCAAAGATCACTAGTAATTATTCATTTCCTCAAAGAGAGAGAATAAATTGGTTGGGGATATAGCCCAGTAGTACACACTTTCTTTGCTGGAGATTAACCTTGAGCAGTTCAGCATAATGAAAATGCTTGTGTGTCTTCCACTGCTGGCTCTCTGTACAGGCTGTTCTTACGGGATTGCAACAGGAAACCCAGTGACGGGACTGGTCTCAGAAACTCTATCTTTAATCACAGCTCACCGAACTTTGCTGATAGGCAATGGGGTAATTTTCAATTTATTTAACAGATTCTTTTTAAAATGTGTCATAATTTTGGTGTTTTGCTTACCATTTATTGTTGATATTATGATGAAATAATATTGCTAGTAACAAGTGTCAAAAACTCAAAAGATAACTATTGTTATGCTTTTATTTTTAGACTCTCAGGATTTCAATACCTGATCCAAAAAATGTAAGTGAAATTATGGTCACAGAATAACAATTGCATCTATAAACAAGTATCATATTTATATAATGTAAAACAGCAATTACTATCTGGAGCTAAGTATTCTGGGTATCTTCTATATTTTGCTTCTTTATTTACAGTTTTAGGATTATGAAGAAAAACTTTTTGGTAATTCTTTGTAATTGAGAGGCAGCCTCTTCGAATTTGTCTTGGAATTAAAAAGCTCAAGTTACAAAAACAACTCTGATAGTCACTGAGTGACAATGGACAAATTAGTTAACCTCTGAGCTTTAATTTTCTGATCTGTAAGTAGAGAAAATATTTGTTTTATCTACTATGAGGAACGCATTTTGTAAAACTTTAAAAACAATATACAAGTATTAGTTATAATTATCATTCCGAATAGCTGTTGAAAAATAGAATGGATTGCCTCATGAGATGAGTGTCAGGGATATCACACAGAAAATACTTGCATGGCATTATATAGCTAACTAAGCCAGGCACTTTTAACTGAGATTCTCTGATTGGGGGGGGGGGTGAGGTGTGTGTGTGTGTGTGTGTGTGTGTGTGTGTGTGTGTGTGTGTGTGTGTATGAGACCAAGAGAGACAGAGACAGAGAATGACAGAGTATATGCATGTGCATCTTTCTTTGTATTCTCATTACTTAGCACAGTACTAATAACTTACTATGATATAGCAGCAAATTATAAACACTTATTGATCAATTAATTGATATTTTTCTAAAATATTTACCCATATATTGATAGTTGATAGTATTAGTCATTCAGATCTATGCGTTTCATACAAATATGCATCTTAATTTAATCATGACAATCTAATTGAATTGAATTCTCATATAATTATATCAAAATTGTAAAATGTACATTTCCAGTGGTCTATGTGTTAGTTATAATATGAGAAGTGAACTTAGCAAACTTCTGGGGAACTATAAGCATGCTGTCAGGGCCAAACAAAGCAGATTCAGTATTTTAAAATAAATATTTACCTCTTGTTTACCTCTTGCTTTCTAGCATCCACTGTGTATTGAAGAAATCTTCCAGGGAATAGAAACACTAAAGAACCAAACTGCTGAAGACAATGTGGTAGAAAGAATTTTTCAAAACTTTTCTTCTCTAAAAGAACACATTACTACCAAAGAAGTAAGTTGTAAGGATCAATGATATTTTATATGATTGTGGTTTGAGAAGGGACAGCCTCTAACACTGGCATTTGTTCCTTTTTCAGAAACAATGTGGGGGAGAAAGAAGAAAAGTAGAGCAGTTCTTGGACTACCTGGAAGAGTTTCTTCAAACAGTAAATACTGAGTGGACAGTAGAAAGTTAAAAATGAAAAGGGAGGCTGGGATGGACTGATTTGGGGGAGTTAAATGAGCCTTGCCTGACTGGGATGAAGGACATACTGGCAGCTTTTACAAAACAAATGAGACTTTTTTGTTGTCACAAACATTTTCTGCAAAACAGAATATCTTAATTTTTACTGATACTTTCTGATTTCTTCATCATATATTCAAATATTAGTTTTGTCCAACTGGACTTTTGGAAATTCTGGAAATGAATTGATTCTTCTAAAAATAATGCTGTCAAGAGATACCCAAATGATGCCTTCTGACCCAGTTGTGATTTACTGACTGGCAATTTTATCTGTCTCCTTTCTGCTCCCAAATGCAGCTCTTGATGTTTATTTCTATTTGGTGTTTACTTCATAGCTAGTATAAGCAATGACAGCAACCTTGGCTCAAGATTGTGTGGCATTGGTGGTTTCAAGAAATTACATGGTTATACTTTATTTATTTACTTTGATATGTTTAAAATGTAGGGCCATTTGGGCCTTTCCTGTTTAATTGTGGACTTGTTACTCTCTGAGCTTCAGTGTTTTTATATGTAAAACAACAGAGTTGTAATGTAAACTCAAATAACATTAAAAAGCAATGCTATGTACATAGTCGCAATGACTAATCTTCCAGAGAAGAGATGAGGAAAACTTTTCTCTTTCTTTAGAGAGGTAGGGGACAATAGGTATGGTATTTTTATACACTGTCAGAAGTGACCAATGTATTGGTTATTTTTGCTTAACTTTATTACAAAAGAAGATTCACTGGCCAGGTGTAAGTATATCCAAAAGGAAAAAAGGATCAGTATAGCTTTTTTTTTTTTTTAAATTAGAGGTTTAGAATAAATAGAAATCAAGTACTGCATATATTTACCCTATTCTACATATCTAAATCCCTTGATATCATCCCTACACCTTCTCCACTCTCTGATGAAAAATTGAACCTATTCCTCACCAAGGCCAAACCTTCTGCTTACTGTTTATAGTTAAGTGTTCTGAGCATCTTCTATATTTTATTTCTCCTTTATTGGTTTTAGGATTATAAAGAAGAAGGTCCTAGTAATTTTTCTTTTTAAAATTTATTTTATTTTTTATTTATGGAACAAAAACAGTTCTATAATAATATAATAAAAATAATAATTGCACATGAAACTGAAAATCTATCATGTACAACTTGCTATTCCTTTCAAATATATAATAAAGTTATTTTATATTTTTTTCATTTTTTTCTTCCCTTCCCACTGTTCTACTCTGAGAGGCCGCCTAATATAGTGGAAAGATCACTTATTTTGGAATAAGAAAACTTAATTCCATTCCCAAATCTGGATTCCATCCTAATTTTCAATCTGTCCCTATTTTCTGATCCCTAGCTTAAAAACAAAACAAAAAAATCACTTATCACCAGATCCTGTCATCCACTCTAGCTGTCATACTGTTTTTCCTCCTTCTTTCTCAGCCAGATTTCTAAAGAATATTTGCATTATTTGCCTCCACTTTCTCTTAATTCACTTCTTAGTTCTTTGCAAAGAAATAGGGCTACTATTTCTCATCACTCAAATCAAAATCACTCTCTCTGAAGTTAACAAAAATTTCTTAATGACAAAATATAATAATCTTTTCTCAGTCCTTGTCTTTTCTTTAAATTTTTTTGGGGGTGTGAGACAATTGGGGTTAAATGACTTGCTCAGGATCACACGGAAATGTTAAATGGCTGAGCCTGGGTTTGAACTCAGGTCCCTCTGACTTAAGGACTAGTGCTCTATCAACTACATCATTTAACTGTCTCCAGTCCTCGTCTTTTTTTCGCCATTGTGTCTTCTCTGGGTTTTCATGACAGCCTTTTCCTGTACCTCTTTTCCTGTCTGTCCACTCATGTGTATCGCCTTGTAACTGGCCTCGTCTGAGCCTAGATCACTTAAAATGAAGCATCCAGGTGGAAAGAGGCAAGGACTTGTTTCTGGGAGGGACATATGTTCCTCTAACATAGGTGGAAGCAGTCTTTTTCCACTAGCTACATAGCTGGAAAAAAAGTGTGTCTTTCAAACAACCAGAATGGGATAGTATCCTCTCTTTCTGTAATATTCAGAGAGTAAAGGTCCCTTCACTTGAAGCTTAGGCAACATTCACTGAGTTGGATGTGGGGGAAGAACTATTTTCCCCACTTCCTTTTCTGGTCTCAAGAATCAGGCTTGGTAGTATTTCTGTTGTGTTTGTCCTTTCCATTTGTAGGCTCAGAAACTCAAGTCGTAATAGGATACAGGTTTTGCTCCATTGAATCAATTCAGGATCTCCTCAATACATATCTTTATTGCTATTAAATCTCCTTCTGGTAACTTGTTATTCCTAGCTTTTTCTATGTGATCAGTTAAATCTTTTTTTTTTCCTGGCTCTACATTTCTTCAATGATATTCTATATAACAATTCTGGGTAATTCGTTATTTGTAATGTTCACACCTATCATGCACTTCTCTATTGCCTTCTGAGAAATTCTCCATTTCAGCTCTGGGATAGTAGTATATGACTAAAAATCTTATGATATCACTGGAAGTTTATTGATGTTAAGAAACAGACTGTAGGGGAGATTAGATGGTGCAGTGGGTAGAGCACCAGCCCTGCTCAGGAGGACCTGAGTTCAAATCTGGTCCCGGACACTTAACTAGCTGTGTGACCCTGGGCAAGTCAGTTAATCCCAATTGCCTCAGCAAAAAAAGAGAGAGAGTATAATAAATTATTATTGTGTTATAAGAAAAATATGATAAATCACACAGTCCTGGGAAGATTCATGAACTAATGCAAAGTGAAGCAAAGAAAACCAAAAAAACCAAACCAAAACAAAAACCCAGTATGCATAATTACAGCAATGTTCATAAGGATAAGAGCAAAATGATAAAAATTGAATGTTATGAAATTATAATGACAAAACTGGGCCCCAAAGAAGAGATACCTAGGGTCAGCTAGGTGGCGAAATGGATAGAGTACCAGTCCTGAATTCAGGAGGACCCAAGTTCAAATCTGGTCTCAGACACTTAACACTTCCTGGCTGTGTGACCCTGGGCAAGTCACTTAATCCCAGCCTCAGAAAAAAGGAAAAAAAAAAAAAAAAGAAGAGATACCTTCTCCCTTTTTTTTTTTTTTTCAGAGACAGTAGATGTGGAATACTGCAAGTATCCTTTTTTAAAATATGGCAGGTCGATTTTTTCTATTTTTTTCCTCTTTGTTTTAAGTATATGGTATTTTTGGAGGAATACTGGGAAATGCATGGAAAAAAATAGCAGTCAAAAACTTTTTTTTTTTTTTTTTTTTTAAGGTAGGCCCTTATTTCATGGAGAATTTTGGAATCTTAAAAAAAAAAAAAAAAAGCAGCACTATTTTTGAAGGGTAATCCGGATCATGTTCTTCCAACTGTTGAATTCTGGGTCTAGCTTAATCTCTATAAGTCTGTCTAAGGTACTGATTATTGAACTTGATATTTGTATGAACAATGGACATTCTTCATTTCAGCCCTCACTGATGTATATCTATCCTTTTACTTTTCTCTTTTGTCCACTAACTGTTTATCCACTAACGATATGAAACTTTTTCTCTTCTTTCAAGTCTCCTACCTGTAAGGGTCAAAAGAGAACCTTCCCCCCCACACCTCGCTTCTCACACAGTGAAACAAGGAAGTCAATTTTGATGTCTGAGGCACTCGGACGTGATCTCTACAGCTAATAAGGACCACCTCAGGAACAGGAATTCTAGCCTCATTGAGAACACATCATCAACGGGTACATCTCCTTTTATTGGCTGTGTGTGTGTGACTTCATAGAACCAATATAAGTAGTGGGGGACAGGAAGTAGGAGGAGTGCAGGAATATTGTGGCCAGGGATCTCTGAAGGCCTGGGGTTAGGAAAGACTGGCAGTCAGTAACCTCTGTACACCTATTCAGAATGTGCCTTTCTTATCAGAGGACTTCAGAGTTCATTGAAAAGTTGAGTTCATCCCTTTCCCATTAATTCTACATTTTTACTCATCCTACTTCTCTACCTCCTTTTGTCCCCTCCCCTATTTTCTCCTTCTTCACTCTGAGTTTGGAGGAATATGTGGACCTTGTTCTTGTGATCGTTTTCAGTCCAAAATTTCAGATTACATCTGTATTTTCTTTCTTGTATGGGAATTTCACATTCCATACCAAACTCATCTCCTAAGGCTAATTACCTTGCTAGATGTTAGAAAGAATGGGCTAAAAGATCCAAGAATAAACTCTATCTAAAGTCTTCACTGTACCAAATAACTCAAAAGAATAATTCATCCCAGAATTATAATTTCAGAAAAAACTCATGAACTCAATATTTACTGAGAAGCTTCAGCTGATAGTTTTTGTTAAAGAAACAAGACAATTCTAAAATTTACAACTTAAGTGATAACTAAATCATTTTGAGCAAAAACTTCACAAAGTAAGCACATGTCCAGTAGAGCTAACAGAATTTTAAAACATGCCTCATAACGTTCTATAATTGCACAATATACAATTTAGAAAGCAACATAACACCCTAAATGTATTTCATCCAATTAGGAAATAGAAATATGTGACTCAATTTTTGCTTATAATCAAATTAAATATAGATTTAAATTTCCAGTAGTAATTCTTCAATATTTGCACATGGGTTTCTAAAATCTTATACCAGAATAAACAAGTTCACAATTTTAGCATGCATTAGTTAATAATAATTGTCTCATACAATTTCAGAATCAGAATTCCAATTTAAACACACGCAACCCAAACTTAAGGTGTCAGAAAACTGCTCTTTCAAGTCCATCTCTCCAATTCAACCCTCTGCAGTTAGGATTGAAAGGAAAGAGGGTGTAAGATGGCTGAGCCAATAACCACACCCTTTTACACCTATCCACACACAGCCACACGTTCACATACAGACAAAGGAAGGGGACATGCAGCTTACCCATTTCTAGAGCAAGGGTTGTAAGAAAAGCTGTAAGAAATTGGTGGAATTTAGAACTCTGGGGAAGAGCAGCAAAGAATTTTGGATCCAGGAAGCTTGTAGCTTAGTTATTTGCCTACCTTCCATGCCAGAAATGTTGAGGACTTGTATCAGAGATGATGGGATACCAGTGTAAAACTCCAGAAGAATCCAGGTTAGCCAGGACAGATTCCACAAGCCTTTCTAAGGGAGAGAAGCATGGAAAGTCCCACAGAGCTTTTTCTTTCTGCAGATGTTTGGCAAATTTTTCAGGCCTGCAGAAGGCTTTTAGTTTAGTTTTAGTTCTATAATTCCACAAATAACTATTACTTATCAATTACTGTTTCATAGCAAATGTATTTCCCTTTTGAGTCAATTAAGAAGAAACAAGTCATTTAGTACCAACTTTATGATTAGTCTCAAAAACCCCGGAATCACTAAAATGTTTTAGCAGTTCCTTAATTTTAATTAAATTAACTTCTATAGGCACAAAATGGCCAGTTATAAATTTACAGAAATATGTCAGGTTTTTCTTTTTGATATAAAAATTAAAATCTTTCCCTAAAAAGGGACCTGTATGTGCCAAAATTTTTGTGGCAGCCCTTTTTGAAGTGGCTAGAAACTGGAAACAGAGTGGATGCCCATCAATTGGAGAATGGCTGAATAAATTATGGTATATGAATGTTATGGAATATTATTGCTCTGTAAGAAATGACCAGCAGGATGAATACAGAGAGGCTTGGAGAGACTTACATCAACTGATGCTGAGTGAAATGATCAGAACTAGGAGATCTTTATACACTTCAACAACAATACTATATGAGGATGTATTCTGATGGAAGTGGATATCTTCAACATAGAGAAGATCTAATTCAGTTCCAGTTGATCAATGATGGACAGAATCAGCTACACCCAGAGAAGGAACACTGGGAAATGAGTGTAAACTGTTTGCACTACTGTCTTTCTACCCGGGTTACTTTTATCTTCGGAATCCAATTCATATCGTGCAACAAGAAATTTGGTTTTACACACATATATTGTATCTAGGATATATGGTAACACATTTAACATGTATGGGATTGCCTGTCATCTAGGGCGGGGAGTAGAGGGAGAGAGGGGAAAATTTGGAAAAGTGAATACAAGGGATAATGTTGTAAAAAAATTATCCATACATATGTACTGTCAAAAAATTATAATTATAAAATTAATTTTAAAAAAATCTTTCCCTAACTCAGAATTAGTCCTTAAGGCCTAGAAGGCCTTCAGGTTTGAGAAGTAGGGGCTCAAAAAAAAATTCATCCACAATCCTTCTTCTCTTGGCTGAGAGTTACCTAAAAGCTATTTGTATAAATAATTTTAAAGAGAATTCAGGTCTTAAAAGGGAATATCTCTGGATCAAAGAGATTTTCTTAACAAGCACAAATAATTCTCCCTGCCAGTAGCCACCTTTGATGAGAAGATCATAGTCCCAATCCCCAGTAGTTGAATCCCACAATCCCAGTGTCCCAGAAAAAGAAGGGTTTATGCAAAATGAAATGATTTATGTGAGTCATGCCCCAAATAAATCCAACCAATAGCACCCCAGTTTGCTATTGGGTTACCCTGTGCCCCAGGATAGAAACTAGGCTTTCCTGGTGACCTGCTACTCCAGAGCAATGGGACTTAAAATGAAGGGGGACCCCTTTGGGCAAAGGAGAAGGCTAGTTTGTTTCAGACTAGACTCAGAAGGAGGGTTAGCATATTAGCAATACTAAAATTTAGCACTTAGAAATTCTAATAGCCTACAAAGTGGTAAAAGAGAATTAAGGAAGATAAGTTAAAGTGGGGGTTTTCTTGGAGACAAAGAAGGAGCAAAAAGATTTTACTTGCTCCACAATCCTTGGCTAGACAATAGATCCTGAGCTATGACCCATATTTACCACTCCAAGTGCCTGTTTTACCTCTTCATTTTGTCTGTAATCTCTTCTCCTAAATAAATTCCCTTTGGGATTGAAAATAGGCAATGTGAATTTTTCACATGTTTATTTTGAATGAGGGATTGCTACCCTGACATTATTGAGGTCCAAAAGGAGACCCCAAAAATTGGGGTCACAGAATGATGTCTCAAGGTATTTAAAAAGAATTTGCAGGCTTGACCCCATCTCCAAGTCAAGGGGCAAAGTTTATTGTAATTGTAACCAATTGAAGTGGGCTAAGTTCCAAAAAGATTTAGCAAAGAATCAGGAAAAAGAAAATAAATGTATAGGACAAAGTTAGACCAGAGCTTCCATGTTACTTATTTGCTAATTTTATGGCTTAGGGTAGGTTTGAGGGGTGGTCTATCACCTATTGTCCCAGGAACTGTAAGGTACAAACTGCTTTTGGGCTAATCTTTGCTATTGAGCCGTGGTAACTAACTTTGTATCCCTGACAATGGATGAACTCTGTAAAAATTGTGTAAAATAATCACTGAAACCATGTCTCCTTTGATCTGCAAAAGAAGAGAGATCAGGGACCCCCAGGCTCCAAAGAGTCTAGAAAGAAGACACATCCTCCCAGGGTAGATAAGCAGCATTATTCAAGGGCAAATCAACTCCCACTGATCTTTTGGGGAGTCACATCCTCATTTATGAAATTCTAAAACCTTCAAAATAATTTTAATTCAATTGAGAAATCCTGGTCTGATTATCAATTCAAATGTCCCCCAGATTTGCCCATAAAACAGGTCTTTGCCTATCATTCTTTACAAATTTTCTTCATTAAGAAACATGCCCACTAAGAGAAAGTCTCTTAGTAAAAAATAAAGCCTCTTTTTTTTTTTTTTTTTTTTTTTTTTTTTTTTTTTTTTTTGCCACAGACTTTGGGGTTAGTGAATTCTTTTGCCTCTGAACGTGTATCTCTGAGCAGAAGGGATCTCATTCATTCACACATCATCACCCTATGATGTCATCAAATATTAGTTTCAGTTCATCTTGTAATGATGGAGAAACTGAGGCAAGATAGAGATTAAAGAGTTTTTAATATTTTATTTGAAAGGGAGAGATTGTGCTGGGGGCATGTTGCCCCCAGGGCTGATGTCTCAAAACCATCCAGCTGGGAATGTAAGGTTCCCATGAAATATATATGCACATGTGGCTCCAAGTGACTGGTGTAGAAGGCAGGGGCAGAATCAAAGCATATTTGGTTCTGACAGGGTGGAGGGAGGCATGGGACATTATGATAAGTTGGGATCAAGAAAAACAATGACATTCTGATAAGTATGGAAGGTCTGGGGTCATGATGTCTAAGGTAGAAGATCTTTCTCCTTATCTGGATTAAACATTTACAATTTATAATCTTAGCATAGCCAGCCCTAAATTATATCAGTTCTAATGATCAGGAGGGAAGAGTGGTGTTGCAACCAGGGGTTTGAGGCATAACAATTAGGAACTGATGCAGAACAATTTAAGGGAAACTGAAGCAGGACAATTAGAATGGAACTGTGGCACAACAATCTCTGCAATACTCCAACCCCCAAAACCCCACTTTCTAGACATTACTTAACAAATATTCCAGGATTTGGCCCCTAAATTTTTAGAGTTGGTTCCTTCTGTTCAGGGACCCCAAACTCACTTTTCAAAATATTTCTTTAGCAAATTAAGAGAGTAGGAAATTATGAGGTCCTGAATGGTGAGTGTGGTAGGCAGAGAGAAACTGAAGAATTTTTAAAAATTATTCCCTAGAGTAGGCAGGAAGAAAACTCTGATAATTGAGATTAATTTAGTTCCTGGTCCCAACGGTGATAATCCAGTCAAAAATCCAAATTATGTCAAGTCTCTAGACTGAATTCTTCCTCATAAGACAACTTATAGCCCATGACATAGTGAATGCCCTCATTTGGGTCAGTCCACTATGGCACTCTGCCTTGTGGTGTCTTTCCCCTTCCCCCATGCCGCAGGGTAAATCCCCTAGCTCCACTTTGCTTCCCAACCCCATTTCTTCTCCTTATAGCTAACTAACTCTTCTGGGGAGCTGAGTCCCTTTCAGGAATTCAGGTGTTGGCCAGGTAGCCTGCCTCAACCTCATAAAGGGGCTCCCTTTATACTTGTAATTGTGAGTTCCACTGAGGAACTTGTCTTTCATATGTTCTCTCACTCTTTTATGTTCCTGGTGTCTATGTATCTCTTCATTTTTGTCTATAACCAATTCCCCTAAATATATCCACAAATAAATTGTGAATTCTTCACATGACTGATCCCCAACTTTTGGTGCTTGCCATCATTTGATGTCAAACTGCACATCATAGATCACATCACTGAGAACTCAAATGAAGAAATGATTCAAAAAAAAAAAAAAAGAAAGAAAGAAACGATTCAAAGAGAGGATATTTACTAGTCCCTAACATGCTCAGTCAGCACTACTTCAACCAGGATTTACCACTCTGGTAGTAGCTTATCCTGGCTGGTACAGTCAGATGGCAGTAACTAGCTACAACAAAATTAAGCCAGAGAATTGAGGGCACTGGAACAGATTTTGGGGTGTGTGTGTGTGTGTGTGTGTGTGTGTGTGTGAGAGAGAGAGAGAGAGAGAGAGAGAGAGAGAGAGAGAGAGAGAGAGAGAGAGAGAGAGAGAGGGAGGGAGGGAGGGAGGAGAGAGAGAAAGCTGGGTCCTATTCTGCATCCCCCAGAAGTTAGTTGGTGAAGAATCTGTGATAGGGTGAATAAGATCCCACCCCAGGTCCTATTTAGCTATATGGGCGATAAGTTGGAATATTAATAGGAAAGAGCCTGAATTACTGAATCATTTACTAAACAATCAGGAATTGGACCCAATTGAACGCTCTCTAACATTAAAAGAAAACACTGCTTTTATACAAGCAAAACATTAATATTGAAGACAGGATGCATAGAAACAACTTATGGTTTATAAACATAATAGGTTAAAGAATAAAACTAAACATCATAATACAAGAACTAATCAAAGAAAACTCACAACAAATTCTGTAAGTGACTTTGAGAGAAGACCTTCAAATACAAAAGAAAAAAAAATTGAATCACAGGAGACTTTAACTTTCAGAAGCCACAGGAGGAAAATGTCAGATGTGTTGAGAAGAGCAAAGAAGCTCTAGATGTAACCCAAGGAAATTTACTCTGCATCTATGAGTCTGATGACTAATGAAAAAAAAAAAAAGAGAGAGAGAGAGATTTTCAAAGCATCTTCAAAAGAAAATCAATTGCAATAGCCATAAGACAAGAAAAATAAATTAAAAGAATGAAGATAGGCAAATAAGAAATAAAAATATTTCTATTTGCTGATGATATGATAGTTAACATAAAAACCTTTGAAAATCAACAAGATACTAATTGGGGCAATTAATTCAGCAAAGTTGGAGGCTATAATATAAACTCTGAAATTTCTAAAAGATCCTTTCTAGGATTTGATAATATGAATGGCATGAACTGAGTGAAGACCTCTCATAAGAATGTGACCTCCAGAAAAGTGCAAATGAAGACAATTCTTAGGTACCACTATACATCTCTCAGATTGTCTAAGATGACAGGAAAAGATAATGATGAATGTTGGAGGGGCTGTGGGAAAACTGGGACACTGATGCATTGTTGGTGGAGTTGTGAAAGAATCCAACCATTCTGGAGAGCAATCTGGAACTCTGAGTAAAGAACAATACAACTGTACATACCCTTTGATCCAACAGTGTCTCTACTGGGCCTGCATTCTAAAGAGATCATAAAAAAGAGAAAAGGCCCCATATGTGCAAAAAAAAAAAAAAAAAAAAAAAAAAAAAAAGTGACCTTGACTTAACCTTTAATTGTGACTTGAGGTTTTTCAATAACAAATTGAGATGTAGCCTAAAGTTGCAGGTGTTTGATCATCTTAAATAAACAAGCATTTCCCTCCTCTTCCTCCCCTAATCTTTTTATTAGCATTAAGTACCTAATATGGTAAAGAGTGTGTTATTGACTAGAATTCTTTGTCTCTAGGTAGATTTCCACAGTAGAATTAACTCCCCCAGCCAATGGAAGAAAAGGTCAGAAGGGGTGGGGCTTCTGTGTTAAGGTCTATATAATCCTGTGTTTGCAGTTTGTGCTTTGCAATCCTCTACTGGTGATACTTATCTGTTGAGAGTTGCCCTTTTTCAGGAGATCATAATAAATCTTTTTTTTTACTTTTTACCTTGAGTCTTTGATTTTAATTTGTGTGTTGCTGTTCTACACATAATGTAATACTGATTTGTTTGGAAAAATAAAATGTCTATTACGTCAAAGGAATTAATGATAAGAGGTATGAATAAAGGAGGAATAATACCTCTATTCTTCATACTTTATTATAAAGCAGTAATCACCAAAGCCATCTGATATTGGTTGAAAATAGAGAGATCAATGAAACAGATTAGACAAGAAAAAAATCAGAGACAATGGAATTCAATAATCCAATGTTTGATAAATTAGAAAGCATAAATTACTTGGGCAAGAATTCCCAACATGAGAGGAAAAAACAAGAGAAAGAAAGAAAGAAAGAAAGAAAAAGGAAGGAAGGAAGGAAGGAAGGAAGGAAGGAAGGAAGGAAGGAAGGAAGGAAGGAAGGAAGGAAGGAAGGAAGGAAGGAAGGAAGGAAGGAAGGAAGGGAAAGGAAGGAAGGGAAAGAAAGAAAGAAAGAAAGAAGAAAATATTTCAATTTCTACTTGGAGTTCATCAGTTCTTTCTTTGAAGTTGGATAACATTTTCTTGGGAATTATATTGATAAGGGTAGTCAAGTCTTTCACAGTTGATCGTTTTTACAATAGTGTCCTTTTGTTGCACAAATTATCTCCCAATATTCTCACTTCACTTTCTTTGTATTTGGGTTTTTTCTAAAACCATTCCCTTGTCATTCCTTACAATACAATAGTATTTATCACAATCATTTGCCATGATTTGTTGAGCTATTTCCCAATTGATGAGCTGCCTCTCAATTTCAATTCTTTGCCAGTACAGAAAAGACTGTTATAAATGTTAGTACATATATGTCCTTTTCCTTTTTCTTTGATGTCTCTGGGTACAGACCTAGTAGTGGTATTGCTACCACTTTATAATCCCAATAACTTTACTGAGCTCTATCTAGGTCATTCTACAAAAAAAAAAAATAATAAATAAAAATAAAAAATAAAGAATCTATTATTTCACAGTTATGTGTAAGAAAAGTATTCTTAACCAAACAAAAAAATAGAGAAAATTATAGAATGTAAAATATATAATTTTGATTACATGAAGCTAAAAAAAATGTATAAATCAAATTAATGCATCTAGAATAAGAAGAGAAGTGGTCACATAGGAAAAAATCCTTTTAAACAAATTTCTCAAGAGTTTGGTATTCAATATATATAAACAATGAACATATCTGATATATATGCATCCACATATGCATATATGCAACCTACATATCTATATATGTATTGCACAATACACATTATATGTATGCTTACATATGTAGATATGTATTTACATGTATTTATACTTATATGTGTATTGTGTGCATTTATATATATGGTCAAACGATATGAATAGTTTTAAATGAAAAATGTCAAGCCATTAAAAACCACAAGAATGCTCTAAATTATTAATAACTAAAGAAATGCAAATTAAAACAACTCTGAGATTTCACTTATACCCTTTTGAAAAACAATTGAGAATTATGCAAATAGTGATTAAAATATTCATATTCTTTGACCCAGAGATTTTATTATTGGAATTATTCCTAAGGAAGACACTGATAATAAGAAATTCTTCATATACAAGAAAATATTAATAGTAGCACTTTTTATGATAGCAAAGAATTAGAAACAAAGCAAAGATCCATCATTGAAGAATGCTAGCAAACCGTGATACATGAATGTCATGAAATATTTCTATGCTAGAAGAAATGAATGATAAATGTGATAAATATAAAGAAACATGAAAACATGAAATAATACAAAGTGAATTCAACATAGCCAAGAAAACTATATATAAATGACCATAACAATGAAAATGAAAGGAACAATCACAGAAAAACTAAAAGTGACTATTGTGAAATTATAAATTATATCCTTAGTTTGATATAAGATATAGAGAAGACATTTTCACTTTACCCCTTATCCAGAAGTGAGAGGTCCATAGTTGTTGTATATTATACATATTTTGATACTTTTTTGATGTATCTATCAGTTATGCTATTTCCCCCCTCTTCTTCTACCTTTACTTTTTTTGTCTTAAAAAATACTATTTGATATATGATATGGTTTTCTGAGAGGGAGAAATGGAAGGATATTGGGGAAAACTGTGATGACAAAAAAGATATCAATAGAGCATATTTTTAAAAGGAATAATTAGTTGTTTCTTCACACCTGATATCTAAGAACTACCTTTTTCAGACTTATTGTACATTATTTCCGCTCATCAACCTATAGCCCCATCAGACTGATTTGCTTGCTGGTCTTAATTTTTTTTTAAGAATTTATTAAAGCTTTTTATTTTCAAAGCATATGCATAGATAATTTTCAGCATTCACACTTGCAAAACCTTGTGTTTTTCCTATCCCTTTCTTCCACACTCTCCCCTAGACAGCATGTATTTCAATATATGTTAAACATGTGCAATTTTTCTATACATATTTTCACAATTATCAGATTGTACAAGAAAAATCAGATCAAAAAAGAAAAAAATGAAAAAGAAAACAAAATGCTTGCTGTTCTTTATACCTAACTTCCATCTCCCTTCTTCTCCTTGCTTTTGCTGAGGCTCTGCCTTTTACTAGAATGCATTCCCTCCTTACTTCTGCCTCCCAGAATCCTCTATTTCCCTAAAAGCTCAGTTCAAATCATCTACCTGAAGCCTCTCCTAATCTTTCAAAAAGCTGGTGCCTTCTCTCCCAACAAAAAAATTATTTTATATTATATATGTGTGGGTATACATACATACACATATATATCATATACAGATAGATTGATATACTTGTTGAGGTTCAAAAGGAGAGCCCAAAAAGATTGGGGTTGCAGACTGTTGTCGCCAGGTGTCTCAAAAGAATTTGTAGGCTTGAACCTATTCCCAAGTCAACGGGCAAAATTTACTTTAATTGTAATGACAATTGAAGCAGGCTAAGTTCCACAAGGATTTAGCAAAGAACCAGGAGAAAGAAGATAAATTTGTAGGACAAAGTTAGAGAATCTAGAGCTTCATGATATTTATTTGCTAATTTTATGGCTTATAGGTAGGTTTGAGGGGTGGTCTATTGTCTCAGGAACTTGATTATCACTGACCAGCAGATTTTCTTTTTTCTTTCCCTTTTTTTTTTTTTTTTTTTTTTTTTCCCCCTGAGGCTGGGGTTAAGTGACTTGCCCAGGGTCACAGAGCTAGGAAGTGTTAAGTGTCTGAGACCAGATTTGAACTCAGGTCCTCTTGACTTCAGGAGTGGTACCTAGCTGCCCCCAGCAGATTATCTGACAGTCAGCAATACTCGTAGGACTATCCTAAAACCAGAAGACTTTAGAATCATTGACAGATTGTTAGAACAATAGCATTCTAAAGTCAGGGGAACCTCAGGATCATTGTTATACCTTCCCTAAAATCTAGGAAAAGAAATATATAGCTATCTTATTATATTTCTAAGGCCAGAAGACTTTAGAATCATTGACAAATTGTTAGAAAAATAGCACTCTGAGGTCAGGGACCTTAGGATCACTGTTGTATTTCCCCTAGAATCTGTATCCTATCACACTCACACAAACACATGTTTTCCTCACAGAATAATTAAGCTAAGGGCTGAAATCAGTCCATTCCTTCTCTTTACCCATCGGATCTGTTGAATAATGATGCCACATGATGCTTCTGATCTCCAGTCTTTTCCCTTTCTGGCTATGTGACATGTGAGGAAGCCTCTGCAGTGAGAGGACTAGAAAACTGGGCAAGGATGGGCCTCTCTCTCAACTCTAGGAGAAGCCCGAGCTTGGGTCCTACCAGACTCTTCCTTTGCAGATCCACCTTTCTATCAAAAGATTCTTCTAGCCTCTTCTCTTAACATCCCATCATTGATTTCTAGCTCCAAGGAGGTTCCTTATCTTCTCTCTCACCTTACCATCAATTTCTACCTTGGCTCTAACTTTTTTGCTTAGAAGAATATAATTGATTGTGACCCTTTATGATTTCCACCCTGGGGCAAATTTGAGGGTAAAGTCCTAAGGACCCACTCTAGCTCAAACTCAAATTGACTCCCCTGCTCTTCACACCCCACTTGATTTTGCCCCTAGATTTTGTGAACATTCTGCCCTGATTCACAGGAAGCAATTCTCTAGTTTGTAGCTTTTTTCCCTTCTTAGAAGTTTACTTTGCCCTCAGTTTCACCCTGGGAATCCCCACCAGAAAGAGAAAGATTTGAAAACATTATTTTCTCCCCCACCTCCTTTGCTTCCCGCCCTACCTCCCACCTCCTTCCTCCTCCGCCCCACCCCTTTTGTGTCAGCATCCCCTGAGGATGATAGCCTCTGAGCTGCTCCTGACTTCTAATCTAGCATCTGATACTCTTGGAGTAGGCACAAGGCATCCCCTTATAGTGCTTAATTTATCACTGTGCCTGGTTCAAAGTAGGCAATAAGTACATGTATACTGACTGAATGTATGAAAGCTAGAGTCAGTTGCTCACCAAGCATGATAAATATTATTACCAGATTTAGTTGAGGCTTAAGAGAAAGTGGGTATTGCATCCTCCTTCCTCTTTCCATCTTAAACTGAGAACCAAAGGAAGAACAAAGCTTGAGTCTGGAGATTGCACTCAATCTATCTGATTTAATATTTTCCTCATGAAAAGTCCCAATACTCCTTCTTGAATCCGGCAGGGTGCACAAGGGGGGAAAAAAAAAAAGATGGAATTTATGTTGAAAAAACTAACTTCCAAATACCAGTTTTGTCACTTACTATAAGGGTGATTTTGGGGTTACTTAGTTCACTTCTCTGGGTCTGTTTATCTGTGAAATGAGAGGATCAGACCTGATCAGACAATTAGATAAGATATCTAAGACCAGTTCCAGCTCCAGACTATGATTCCTTATGTGAAGTTTCCAGTAACCAGCTTAGTTCCTTCAGGGTGGGCCAACTGAATATGCAGCAACCACCCACAGAAGCCATCCAGTTGAGGGAGTCTCTTACCAGAGAGCAGTGGTTCTCAGTGTGTGGTCCTCAGATCTTTTCAGGGGGTCCATCAGATCAAAACTATTTTTATAAGAAGATGTTTTAATTCTAATACAGTAAATATCCTAATCCACATGAACAAAAGCTCCTTGGGAAGTCCTCAATAATTTTTAAGAGTACCAGAGTCTTGAATTCAAACTATTTGAGAATCTCTGCTCTACAGCTTCTTCTGATGGCCCAGAGAGCCTTGAACTAATTTTACAGCACCTTAACCTGCAAAAGCTAACAGGTAAAATATAGCCATTCATCACCTGAGGTCACAGTCCTGGAAACACAACAGATACTTATTAGCTATGTGAACCTGGGCAAATCACTTAACCCTGTTTTTCTCAATTTCTCATGTATAAAATGAAATGGGGAAGGAAATGGCAAACCACTCCAGTATCTTTGACATGAAAACCCTAAATGGAGTGATGAAGAAATGTACAGGACTGAAATAACAACAACTATAAATGTGTGAGGAACAGCGAGGAACTCTGGGAATTTAAATAATTAAAAAAATATAAGTACTGCTCTCAAGGAATTTATAATCTGTGAGTAGGCACTGGTTGCAATTCCACAGCTAGAACTAGATGTGCCTTCAAAAGATCTTATTCAATCTCAGTCATCTTTTTTGCTTAGATCTCTATTCCTGGTTTAATTCCTTTGCTGCTGGTACCTTGCAAGCCATAATATAAGGAGAGAGGTCTTAGACTTTCCTCTATGTGGTCAATACGTAGCCCTGTGATTTCTGGCCTACATCAGTATTTTTATTTTTGTTTTAGGTGAAGGAGATTAATTTAGGGGCAAAAACTTTATGGAAATTTTAGTTATCTAGGTGCTTGGGAGTTATAGATTGAGAGTCAAATCCATGGTGGGTTTTATAGCCAGCTTCTCATTTTATCTCCACATTTTGCTCTCAATGTTCTCTTCTACTTAAGAAAACCACCACATGCTTCCTATTAAAAACCTTCCTTTCCTTCAAAATCCAGCTCAAAATCCACCTCCTTGAAGACTTCCAGGTTTAACTGATTTTATTTCTCTTATAGAACTCACAGTTTAAACTTCAAAGTAGCATCTGCTTATATGCTGTCATACATATAACAATATATAAAAAACCATGCATTGTCTGTGTGTGTGTGTGTGTGTGTGTGTGTGTATGATTGTGTCTTTCCAACCATTGTGTGAGCTCCTTTAGAGCACAAGCTCTGACTTCTCCTCTTGCAAATCTCATAGTATGGAGTTTGAAAAGATATTATTTCTTGCAGACTCAAGATGGAAGTTGGTGAGTGGATCCACAATGCAGAAGCAAAAAGAGGGAAGAGAAGAAATGATATCATAGGACAGAGTAGTCAAAGGTTAGTTAGGGACTAGAGCTGGGGTGGCTGACCTAATAGAGTTGAATTTCCAGTCAAGTCTGAAGGCAAAAGAAGACACAGTTTCTGAGTCACTGATTACCTACTTCCAAGAAAATAAATGCAAACTCAAGATCTACTTAAGGATTACGCAAATTAAACAAAAGAAATGTCAATTGTTCAATTTTTCTTTTTTTTTTTTTTTTAAAGTTGGTTTTTAAACAATCTTTTCCTGTTATCCTCACACATTGATACGGGGTATAGTTCAAGAAGTGATCCTTAAAAGGCAGCAAAAAACAGTCACTTTTAAGCCGCAAGTAAAATGAACTTGATGGTGCCGCTTCATCACTTTCTTCCAACCCAGTCATATATAATAGCATTTCCTGTTTCTCAGGAGAAGTTTATGCTCTTTTAAAGAAGAGAATTTAGAATACTTACCCTCAGAAACCTGCCTTGTTTATCGAGGCTAACTCACAATTTCAAATCTTAAGAACATCTCCAGTTTCTAAGCTCCCTGTATTGGATCTTCAGTCCAATTTTCACACAGTGAGTAAGAGACAGGAAAACCAATAGATAAGGCCTGAAGATGTAAGCTAAATAAGGTTCCTGGTTGTGAGAGATCATACGGACTCTTATGAATACTCAGATATACCACAGTGATAAGAAATGCAAACTCCGGCATTTTCAAAATAGGTCATTTCACTAAATAAATAGATCAGCATTATTAAGTAAGAAACTCTGACGTTGCTGCTTTCTCCCTGCTTCCTCCCCTAGCCTTTCCCCCTTGAGCTTATACTTCCTTCTACATGCTTACTATAACTGATTCATGATGTTCATATGTGATTAGGATCTAATCTTTTCTTCATTCAAACACTATTCTTTTAGCATCATCTATCTACAAAATCTATCCAAGATTCTAGCCCCTGCCTTTAGATGTTTAACAATCAAATAAGGAAGAATAGTTGTAAGGTAGAATAAAAATAGAATAAAAAGAAAGGCACATACCAGATGCCGTGTTTATATAAGAGAAACATAACATCTGGATGAAAAGGGAGGGAATCAAAGAAGGAAAGCTTCATGGAAAAAGCAGCATTTGAAGTGAAACTTGAAGGCCAGTTAAGAATTCCACCAATGACAACTGGGAAAAGATCATTGAGTCAGTCAGTGAATCAGTATTTGCTAAGCACCTATTATGTGTCAGGTGAAATGGATGAGCTGCTCAGAGAGCACTATCGCTTTTGGGGATCCAAGTTCAAATTTTTTTTTTTCATTTTGCTCACCTTCTTTTGTTTTTCACTTGTGACCCCACTCTCACTTGTGGCTCCAAGAAGCCATAGCATGTGCAGAGGCAACATCCCAGTAAATCCATCTCCACAGACAAGCTATACTAGGTTAGAAGACAAGCCACAAATCTGTCAGTGAGTTAAGGGGATGTCTGCTCCAAGAATGTGAAGACTTCTGGGATAGCTAGATTTCCCAGTGGTTAGTCAGGAGAATCTGAGTTCAAATTTGGATTCAGACACTTAACCCCATTACCTCATAAATAAAAAAAGAAAGAAAGAATGGACAGATGAGAACAATTTGTTCCAACTACCATGAAGATCACTAAAGCAGGTGCTGTGAAATGCTTAGAATTTGGCATCTGAGGCTGTTAGCAATCATTTTAATTATTGCCTTTCCATTGAGCTCCAATGACTTTGGAAAAGAGAATGAGACTGATGACTTCCTGCAACTCTGCCATCACTTAAATTCAATTTACAGGCAAATCAAAACATCACTCATTCATCATAACATTGGCCTTTTTTGTTTTTTGTTTTTTTACTTTAGTGTCCTCCACTGAAGATTAATCCCAGTATTCCTGTTCCCATAGTATGGAGTGGTGAATTTTTTTCTTCTTTGCCAGTTTCTTTTTTTTTTTTTTTTCTTTTTTCTTTTTTTAAATAAGAGGTATTACTGAAAGCATCTCTAATTGTGGGGCATAGGGAATGGTGTCTCAAGCTGCCCTTCAGCTTTCCCCTCTGATCTTGAACCCCAAACCAAGTGCTCTACCTTCTAGCAAGTGTCCACAGCCAGCAGCATCTCAGCCCCATGCTGCTTCTGTAATCACTGGTATACTGGTTCCTTCTCATCCAGGGTCAAGTCCCTGCAGCGCATCTGAGCTTGGTGTTCCCAATCAGCCAAGTTCCCTCATTCTTCCCAGACCCTGACTCCCCCAAAAGTCCAGGAGATGAAAGTCCCTATGATTCCAGACGAGGCTCCAGTCACACCCAGCTCACCCCAAAGCTCCCCACTGTGTCCTGGAAGTGTTATCCGGGTTAATCCTGGTCCTGGGTCTTTCTTCAGATATTCTTAGGTTGTATCAAGAGGACATCTGTTCTACCCTAAGTCTTCCAGATTTTTCCCGAGTCTATTTTGCTCTGAAGCACAAATTTGTTCTGTTTGCGGGGGAAATCTGGAGATCTTGAGATCCACCAATCAACTTCATCATCTTCCCAGAATCCTTCCCACAATGAAAAAGAAGGATGAACACCATATGGCAGGTACTGTGCTACATGCTTGGGACACAAATATGAAAAAGAAAAACCAACTCTGCCCTAAAAGAGCTTATAATCTAATGGGGAAAATGCAACACATTCACACATATATACAAAAGATGAATAGGAAGGAAGAGAAGGGAAAGCTTTGTGGAGGAAATGGGACTTGATTTGACGTAGTGCTAGAGAAACTGAGGCAAGATAGAGATGAGGTTTTTAAATATTTTATTAGAGGAAGAGTTTGTACTGGCTGAGCCATGTTAGCCAGCTGGAAGATGGCACTCTTGTCTCAAAGCATCCAACAAAAAGCAAGGGATTCCGGAGACTCTTATAGGGCTCCAGTGATCAGGGAAGCAAAGGCAAGGGGGAGTAGAGCACTGGTGAGCAGGAACTTCAGGAAAGGACCATAAATTCAGTTCTGACAGGTTGGGGGTAAAGAGGAAGGATCACAAATTCTGAGGGAAGAAGTTAGGAAACACTAAGTCTGGTTCAGAGTCCCATCTAAGTATTTGAGATAAGCCATCTGGAGTTTGATGATTCTTTGGAATGCCAGTGGGCCAGGGCTCCCAGCACTAATTATCTCAGTCCTAATGGCCAGGAAGGGGGGTTGCCACCAGGGAGACTGAGGCAGAACAATTCAGGGAAATTGAGACAGAGAAACTGAGGTATAACATTGAGACCTAAATTATGCTTATTTTCCCCATTACATGTAAAAACAATTTTTAATATTAAAAAATTTGATAGTAACTTTTAATTTTCAAAATACATGCAAAGATGGTTTTCAGGATTCACCTTTGTACAATCTTGTGTTCCAAATTTTTCCCTTCTCTTTCTCCCACTCTCTCCCCTAGACAGCAAGCAATCTAAAAGAGGTCAAACGTGTACAATTCTCCTAAACATATTTCCACATTTATCATGCTGCACAAGAAAAATCAGATCAAAAGTAGAAAAAAGTTAGGAAAAAAGTAAGCAGACAACAACAGCAAAGGTGAAAATACTGTTATGATCAAATTCAGTCCACATAGTCCTTTTTCTGGATACAGATATCTGTCTCCATGACAAGTTTATTGGAATTGACCTGAATCACTTCATTGTTGAAAAGAGTACATGAGAGTCGATCATCATATAATCTTGTTGTTGCTTTGTACAATTTTCTCTTAGTTCTACTCATTTCACTTAGTGGCAGTTCATGCAAGTTTCTCCAGGGCTTTCTGAAATAATCCTGTTGATTATTTCTTTTAGAACAATAATATTCCATTACATTCATATACCATAACTTATTCAGCCATTCCCCCACCGATGGGCATCCACTCACTTTCCAGTTCCTTGACACTACCAAAAGGACTGCTATAAATATTTTTGCCCTTGTGAGTCCTTTTCCCTTTTTTGTCATCTCTTTGGAATACAAAGACATTGCTGGTCAAAATATATACATATATTTGGGCAAATCGCTGAACTGCCAAGAAGAACCAAGTCTTTCAAAGTTGATCATTGTATAATATTGCTGTTATTGTTTACAATATAATCCTACTTCTGTTCTCTGAGCCCATTTTAATGAGAGTAAAGCTCTTCTCCCTCACTTTCCCCATCTTCCCCTCCATTGTAAAAGTTTTTTCCTCTTTTATGTCAGATAATTTATCCCATCATATCTCTGCCTTTCCCATTCTCCCAATGTATCTTTCTTTCTTGCCTCTTATTTTTTTTTTTAGATAAATGCCTTTTTTAGATAATGCCATCATTCAGCTCACATTTTTGTATTCTGTCTATATATACTTTCTAACTGCTCTAATAATGAGAAAATTTTTAGGATTTACAAGGATCATTTTCTCATGTAGGAATATAAGCATTTTAGTCTTGTTGAATATTTTATTCAATTCTGGTCTTTTCATCAGGAATGCCTGAAAGTCCTCTATTTTATTGAACACCCATTTTCCCCTATAGGATTATATTCACTTTTGCTGTGCAGTTAGTTGATTCTTGGTTGTATTCCTAGTCAATTCATTTACCAAACAAGGAGGAGCCCTAGCACACCAGAGTTTGCAGCCACAGGGTTACTGGAACTGTAGTCTCAGTTCCAGGTCAGAAAAGAATGCCTGGGGTTTCTCACAGACCAGAGCACAGGCCTTTTCTAAGATTATACTACTTTGGAAAACTTATAGGTTCCCAGAATTGACCAATTCTGCTTTTTAAGGCATTCTTCTCTTCATTGGATTTTTGTGCCTCTTTTACCATTTGACCTATTCTGTTTTTTTAAGATGTTATTTTTTTTTTTTTAGGAAATTTTTGTTCCTCCTTTACCAAGCTGTTGACTTTTTTCCCCATGCTTTTCTTGCATCATTCTCATTTCTCTTCCCAATTTTTCCTCTGCCTCTCTTATTTGATTCTTATAATCCTTTTCAAGATTTTCCATGGCCTGAAAACAATTCATTTTCTTTGAGGTTTCTGATGCGGTGGTTTTGACTTTGTTGTTTTCTTCTGCATTTGTAATTTGGTCTTCATTGCACAGGTGTCATCTTCTTTGGAGCCACTCATAAGAATTGGATTAAAGTAGATGCCAAAAATGGGTGAGCAGCCCTGAGAAGAGTACAGCAAATCCTTATTCCAGGGGTGCTACTTCTCCCTTAACACTATGGTGATAGTGGAGATCTAGTGTGAAATCCAGGTCAAAGAGAAGCTTCCTGGCAATAGTGAAGTCTCTAGCTATTTCTATTTCTGGATAATATTATATTTATTGCCTCTAGCCTCAAAACAGCCTTCTGGAAAAGATCTGGAATTATTCAAAAAACTGCGGCTTGTTCATCCACACAAAAAAGACCAAACAGATGACAAATTTCTATTGTCCATATTTCACATGCATCTTAATATGGAATGATAGACATACAGTGATCTAGGCCCACAGTTGAAAAGAACCTGGAGAGCAGGTTAGATGATCACATCATGAAGGGAAGTAAATGCTAGGTTGTAGAGTTTGTATTTTTTCCTAAAACAGAGAGTCCCTGAAGGTTTTTTGGCTTTCTCCACATAGCCATCAATTTATCAATTGTCAAATCTTACTTCCTAATTGGTCTCTCTCCTTTTAAAAATTTCCCTCTCTAATACACTATCCATACAGCTGCAAGGGCAAGAACCAATGATCTCAGCTATTTCTTTTAGCTAGAAATCTATGATCCTAAATAGTTTAAGGAAAGCTAAAGATTGCACAATTAAGATAAAATATTAAGAGTAATCAGAAATGAGGATATAACATTTCTGAAATGGTAATGCATATTAGTGAAAAAGTAGAATCCAATTTATAAAGAACTAAATGACCCACACAGAGTTTTATTGGAATACATTGACTGGATCAAGTAAGGCATGCTATGTTGCATTATCTTTTTATTTTATTTTTTTGTTAATTTTGAACTTAAATACAGAAAAAAATTTCCAAGTAAGTAGTACAACAGAAATAGAGGTTTCAATATAAAACCATGAATTTCTATTTCAGATTTTTTAAAACTATGTAATAAATATTGCGTGTTGTTTTCAAAACTACGCTATTTTTCTGTGCTTCCTTCTAAATTTTCTTTTGTTTTTGCTGTGTACTTTTTAATTTTTTCCTTCTTACCTATAGCACCTTAGAGAAAGCTACAATTAAACACAGATATATATGTATTTATGTATACATGCATACATACACACATAAATATATATATGTAAAACCATACTATGCATAGTTTTATTTATCAGTTGTTTCTCTGTAGGTGGATAGATAGCATCTTCCTTCATAGTCTTTGTAATTGATCTGAGTACTTATAATACTCAATATTAATTAATTATTTAAAGTTATTCTTATGATGATACTTCTATTATTATAGACAATATTCTCTTAGTATTGCCCATTTGACTTTTCATTATTTCATGCAAGTTTTCTCTTGTTTTTCTAAAAATCAATCAGTTTGTCATTTCTTATAACACAGAAGTATTCCATCACAAGTATATACAAGTATAAACTTTTTTAGCCATTTCACAATTGAAAGATATCTATTGTTTTAGCCAGTCTAATAGGTGTAAAATATGTCAAAATTGTTTTAATTTGCATTTCTTCAATTAGTAATGATCTGTAGCATTTTTTCTTATGATTACATATAATTTTAATTTTTTCATCAAAAATTGTTGTTCATATCCTTTGAACATTTATTAGTTGGAGAATAACTTGTATTCTTATAACTTTGACAAAATTCTTTATGTATTTAAGATGTGAGATCTTTATGTGAGAGACTATCTATAAAATTTCTCCCCAATTTTCTGCTTTCCTTTGTATGAAATTTTTAAATTTAGTGTCATTGAAATTATCTAATTTATTCTTCACAATGCTTTCTCTCATTTATTCACAAATTGTTCTCCTACCCATAAGTCTGATAGTTAATGTGTTCCATGTTCTTTAATTTTCTTGAAATATCTTTCTTTATACAGATATAAATAGATATATTAGAATATAATATATATATATAAAATATAATTATAAAAAATTAAATGATCCACACATAGTTATTGAAATACACTGCCTGGATCAAGTTAGGCAGGCTATGTAGCTTTATCTTTTTATTTTATTTTTATTACTATATATACATTTTGACTTTATTTAGGTAAATAGTATGAAATATTGGTTTATACACAATTTCTTCCAGGATATTTTCCAGCTTTCACAACAATTTTAACCAAATAATGAAGTCTTAATACCTAAATGTAATTCTTTACATTTGTCAAACACAAGGTTACTATAATCATTTACATACTATTATGTGTCTAATCTGATAGTTTTGAAAATTAATGCTTTATTAATATCATTTAAAATTTAGTAGTGGTAAACTTCCTTCCTTTACGTTTTTCAAAAATTAGGTTTTTTTAAAAAATTCTTAATGTTTTATTTCTCCAAATGATTTGTGTCAATACTTTTTTCTAACTCAGAATAATTTTTTGGTAATTTAATTAGAACAGTAATTAATAAATAGATTAGTTAGGTAAAATTATTTAAACTACATTTTCAGTTTAGCCTTTAGGATTTTCCAAATATATCATCATATTATTTACAAAAAGAAATAATTTATTACCTCACTTCCCATTCTGGTTCTTTCAAAAAAATTTTTTTTCTTTTATTACTGTTGCTAGCATTTCTAAAACAGTATTAAATAATATTGATGATACATAGCATAGTTTCTGTTTATCTCTTTTAATTTAACCTATTTTAGCTTTAACTTTATCTGAGATTATAATTGCTATCTCTACTTTTTTTAAAAAATCAATTCCAGCATAACAACTTCTACTCCAGCCTTTATTTTAACTCTGTGTGTATTTCTCATTTTTAATATAATTCTAAGCAACATATTGTTGAATTCTGATTTTTAACCTATTCTGTTATCTATTTCAGTTTTATGGGTGAGTACATCCCATTCACGTTTGAAGTTATAATTATTAGTTATGTTTTCCTCTTTCTGTATTTACCTTATCCGGATCTCTTTGAGCATCAAATTTACTTATAGCCACTACCTTGACTTCCTGTTCCTTAATCTATCAATCCCTCTAAGAGTATCTCCCTTATACTTTCTTCCCACCCTCCTACATCTTGGTCTACACAACCTTCTAAAAGTCCTTCCCTCATCCCTATTCCCTCATCCTCCTATTGTTTTTTGTTTGTTTGTTTGTTTTATAAATTTGAAAAGACTTTTATTCACTTTTAGATATAAGTTCTTCTGTATTTAACTGTTCCGATGTAAGATTCTAGCACTACTAGCTCTTCAATCCCACTTGCTTCCATTGTAACAGTTCTTGCAATTATGCCTCATTTGTGTGATTACTCCATTTTATCTCTCCCTGCACAATTTTATTTTTTAGAATCATCCCATTATATTCATCCCTAGGCTTTTATCAGCTTTCAAACTGTCTAAATAATGATAACAATCTTAAGAGTACAGATAACATTTTTCCATATAAGACATAAACATTTTAGTTTATTGAGTCCCTTCATTATCTGCAATAGCCAACCCTGTTTTTTAGAGATCTGGAGATCGGATGCAGTTTTATATATAACAATAGCTCCCTCTTCTGACAGACCAAATTGCGTTTAGAAATTGGTTGCTTACAACTTAAGCAGAAAAGGAAACTCAAGTATTTAAGGATTTATTGTCCATTTGTTGGGTTTTTCAGGAATTGTTCTTCTCCCCTTTTCTCTCTGACTATATTAACAAGTCTTCCAAGTTACACTTAGATTCATAGAATCTATATATGTGTTTAAATTTTATTCTTCATAAACCCTCTGTCCCCCTCTGAATCTCATGACCAAAGTTATGTCATTATAGCAGAACAATTACTTAAAAATAGAAATGTTCAAGGTACATAATTAAGAATTAGCATAAGCTACAACTATGGTCCCCTTCATAATTAGCATAAGCTACTCTGTCCCCTTCAAACTTCTCTGGGGACTCCTGCTTTCTACTGAAGCCCCACTGTTAATGTAATCTATTAGGTGCAGGACATGGCCAGTCAACTCATGGTCCAAGTGATACTGGTCCTAATGGCATCAGTCTCTCATTGAGATAATTTCCACCTTATGTCATGTGACTACTTCAGGTGTATAGAATAATAGGTACTAAATTTCACAGTATAGAAGGCTTAGGCATTCTTTTTCTTATGCCATACATGGAATTCTTTCCAGTCACACCTAAAGTCCTTTGTTTAGCCCTGTACAAACACTGACATGACATTTTTTCCCTCTCTTTCATCTCTCTCCCTATTTACTTCTGGCGTTAGTTATCCTTTTACAATCTCTTCCCTCAGAGATGGTTTCATATTTACACTCTGAGAGCCAGTTCAGGACCTTCTCCCCTGTGGAAGAATCTCACTGGACCCAAAGAATTGTAGGAACAAAACCATTTTCCCAAAAGATTCCTTACATCAACAATAATCATGATTGGGAAGAAGGACATGAAAATACTTCTTAGAGCTGGGAGTTTTGTCACATTGGAGGAGAAAAAAATAGACTTAAGAGATTTTGGAATTGTGTGCAAGTTGAAGTTATTTCCAAAAATACTTGTTCATTGATTATCTCTGTTTCCTTTCTAGGATAATTTAGAGTCACCATACTCTTCTAGGTTTGGGATAAGACTATTGAAGTCAAGATTAATACTATATTATATGTAGTTGGCAGTGGTGATATGAATCAAATCAGCACTTATTTTCTTTCTCCCTAGGAGGAGCATCTGGGAACCATTTGGGAGAGGGACAGGTGTCTATTAGTCTACCAGTACTTTATCATGAGAATGCAGTAGAGCAAAGGAGCTATACAGACTGCTGGTGCTGGAAGAAATAAATAAGAGTGAGTGAGAGAACTTCTGCAGTCTCCTATAGTCATGAAGATCCACCAAAGACAGGTTAAAAGAAGCCAAAAGCATTGCAACAGCATTGGGACCCATGATTCCATTTTAAATGTAGTGATTTAATTTTTTTTTTTGAGTTGGTGTGGACTATGGATGAAACTTCCAGAAATAGTAATGGAGCCCAGTGTGAGAAAATTTCTATTTTTTTTCTTGAAGGTTCAAATAGTAATCCTTCTCTACTCACGATTTTAAAAATAGTATTTTATTTTTTCCAAATACATGCAAAAATAGTTTGCAACATTCACCTTTGCAAAACCTTGTGGTCCAAATTTTTCTCCCTCTCTTTCCCCCTCCCTCTTTCCTAAGATAGCAAACAATATGAAATAGGTTAAACATTTGCAATTCTTCTGAACGTATTTTTGTATTCTTCATGCCACACAATAAAAAATCTGATCAAAAAGGGAAAAAATACCAGAATGAAAAAAACACAAACAACAACAAAAGAGGTAAAAAAAAATATTATTCTTTGATCCACATTCAGTGATCACCATAGTTCTCTTGTCTGGATGTTCTCTGGATGTGGAGACACTTTTCATCACAAGTCTATTGGAATTGCCTTGAATCACTACACTGTTGAAAAGAGCCAAGTCCATCATGATTTTTTAAAATACTATTTTATTTTTTCCAAATACATGCAAAGATACTTTTCAACATTCACTTTTGCAAAACCTCGTATTCCAAATTTTTCTCCCTCTCTCCCCTTCCCAAAATAACAAATAATCCAATATAGATAAAATATGTTCTGCTCATGATTGTGGACAAAATATTAAAGGATGGCTTTTAGCAAAGATGAGACAGCCCTCTTTTGTGTCATTTTTGTCTGTGTCTGCGTCTCTGTGCAGAACGATCATGTTTGTTTTGTGAGCTAGATTCTATTACCTGAAAAGATTTAAAATGCAACCAGCAAGAAAAAACTTCTTTGCTATAATTAAAATGCTGGGAAAGATTTTTTAACATCCTTGACTCATAAAAGCCTAACTTTTTCCTGTGGAATTTAGCTCTGGCCAAGCTGGGGAGGCTATACAAAAAAACACAGGCACTTAACACTTCCTGGCTGTGTGACCCTGGGCAAGTCACTTAACCCCAATTGCCTCAGCAAAAAAAAAAAAAGAAGTTTGGCAAGTCTGAGGCAGGAAATTGGGGGAAAGGGGGAAAAATTGGAACACAAGGTTTTGCAAGGATCAATGTTGAAAAATTGTCCATCCATATGTTTTGAAAATAAAAAGCTTTAATAAAAAAAGAAGTTTGACAATTAGTCATTTTAAGATAGCAAGAAAAATTCCTGGAACATTGGGGATAATTCCAGGAATTTACCCCATTCATAAAGAAAAGGGAAAAAAACAAGCTAGGTCAATAGCAACTTTTTACTTTCCAAGGGACCTTCTCTACTAGACTCTCTGGAGTGGTCCTGAGTTCATCTCAGTTGTGGGGATTGCTAATAAAATCAGTATAATCCAAGTCCCTCCGTTTGCTAACTTCTCTCATCTCAGCTTAGATTAAGAAAAGAGTTAAATTACTGTAGGGAAAGTCAAATTCTGCCTACCTTGTAGAACTAGGGGAAGCAGCAAAACGGTGGAGACCCTACACAATTTTGCTCAAATACCTCCACAACCCAGCTTGGTGGAATAGGGATGGAATGGGAGTAGGGTTCTATGGTCAGCATTCCCTGAACCCTAGCATCTGAAACTACCATCAACTGGAGATCCTGACACCTGTCACTCCAGCCTTCAGCAGGTTCTGACCAGCAACTGCCTGGGAAGAATCTGGGTACCTCTGTCAGCACCCAACATGGCAGTATGAGGTTAGAAAGCCACTCAACCTCTGCATTTGATAAGACCACCATTCTCTGTTTCAATTGTGGATATGTATTAGCTGTGTAACTTATGACAAATTATTTTATCTTTGCCCAGTTTTCTGATTTGTAAAGAGAAACAATAATGATTGTTGTTGTGAAGATCACATGATTGCAAGAGTGCTTAGCATAAAGCATACTATATGAATATTAACTGCTTTATTGGACATAATTGCTTCATATTTGATAACTTTATGGGTTTTTAGATGTGACCAATATATATTGCCAATGTTGAGATAAATGATTTCTAATTTGTTATTTGAAATATAAGAATAAAATCAATTTTAAAGGAGCTCTAATTAAAGCCCACTAAAGGGATATGTAAATTAAGTATATTTGCACTGATAGTGTTAACAGAAGATTTAAGATTTTGGGAACTTTAGGAAAACAGAAAAGCAGTTTACTACTACTTTAAAAACTCTGGCAACAAACAGCCTGTTTTTGAGTTATCTAGAATCAAACTCCTGAAGGCCTTGTCAGAAAAAACTGGCACCTTAACCCTTTTCCTGACTCACAAAAAGAAATGATTTGCATGAATTGGAATATAACCAAATGCAATTCAGTTTGTCTAGAACATTTAATGAGAATTTAGGGAATCTCATTAAGTAAAGTTAAGTCAATTTAAAAATCTGTTCTATCTCAATTTTAAGAATTGTCTTATTTTCTTCCTAAAACAAAAGAGAAACTTATTTGAGGGAATAGAAATTACAACTAAAACTATTTATTACTTAGGAAAATTCTAAAACTGTTAACTAAGTTAGTTGGAGTTATTGTCATTACGTTAAACCCTAAAATTGGTAATTACTGTGTGGAACAAGAGGGATGAGGTGAAAGCCTTATCAATTCACCTCCAAGTATGAGGTGTGCAACACCTTTTCCCCCTTTACAGAGTGGGGGGAGGTATTAAACAGCACAGCCCATGAAAACACTAAGAATAGTTGGGGTGGGCAACAGCAAACTCAGTCACTTTTCTGGGGTCTCTGTCAATCCCCTCTTAATTTGTAAGCTTGCCAGTTTTCTTGAAATCAAGGTCATCAATCCTGAGGAAATGAGCCTCTTTAGGATTTATAATTTCTAAATAAGGAATGTATTTACTAAGAATCTATAAGTTTGTCTAATGATTGATCCTTTGCAACAGGATAAGTTTAAACATATAAAACATGTTAAACAAACATCTCATGTGTGTAAGTCCTGGTAAGCTTTTAAAATAATGTATCTAGTTCTAAACTGTGATTAGTAGAATTTGCTATTAGAGTTTTGAATTTGATTGCCCAATCATTAAGTCAGAAGCCTACCATTCGAGTGAAATGTCATAAGTTACTTCCTGAACTATCATAAGTAGACATCTTATCTAGTCAAGAGTTGGGAGGAAAATCTTAGCCTCTGCTTATGGTGGGATCCTTCTGACTCAGTTTCTTGGTTCTGTTTCTTTGGTTCCCATTTGATTATTCCAGGGTCTGACTATAAGGTGGAATTGTTACTGTATGATTGGCTATTAAATAGAACTAAGGATGCTTTATCTTGTCATGTATGTGCTTTCAGGCTGAGGCCTGAAGGACTTCTTTTGATGCTATTATTCTCATGTCCCTGCTTTTTCCTCTTATAGAAAAATTCTATAATCAGAGCAAATGGTCAATAGAAGCCATGAGCCCAATACAAGTATCCCAGGGGACACAATGGTTCTCTACTCTAGATCTTAAAGATGCTTTCTTTTGCATAATGACTCACAATTTCTTTTTGCCTTTGAAGGGGCAAATCCAGGGGAATGTAACCCCCACCAATTAACCTGGACAGTCATATTAATGACTTAGGGCTTCTGTGATAGCTCCCACACATTTGCACAGGCATTGGCTATCCAATATGGAGATATCTTGATCTGCAGCCCTACCTGAGAGGCTTCTCTGGCTGCATCTATACAAACCCTTAACTTCCAGGCCTTCTTCCACCCAGGGCTATGAAGTTTGTCTAAAGGCCCACACAACCCATCAGGTTGTTAATCACTTCCTGAATACTTTTGTGAGCATGGCTGAATTTTATAACTAGTTTTGGTTATTGTCAAGCTCCTCTATGACATAATTCCCCTTGATTGGGGGCCCTGATCAGGCCAAAGTTTTAAGACTCTGAAAACTAAATTAATCTTTTGCCCAACCTTAGCTCTACCTAAAAGCCTTTTACTCTGTATGTTGATGAAAAACAAGGCCAGACCCCAGGAGTTTTTTTTTTTTTTTAATATATATATATATATATATATATATATATATATATATATATATATATATTTTTTTTTTTTTTTACCAGATACATGCATGGGTAATTTTTCAGCATTGACAATTGCAAAACCTTTTGTTCCAATTTTTCCCCTCCTTCCCCCCTGAAGATGGCAGGTTAATCAATACATGTTAAATATGTTAAGGTATATGTTAAATACAATATATGTATACATGACCAAACAGTTATTTTGCTACACAAAAAGAATTGGACTTTGAAATAGTATACAATTAGCCTGTGAAGGAAATCAGAAATGCAGGTGGACAAAAATAGAGGAATTGGGAATTCTATGTAGTGGTTCATAGTCGTTTCTCAGAGTTCTTTCGCTGGGTGTAGTTGGTTCAGTTCATTACTGCTCTATTGGAACTGATTTGGCTCATCTCATTGTTGAAGAGGGCCAGGTCTATCAGAATATATAGTATTGTTGAAATATATAATGATCTCCTGGCCCTACTCATTTCACTGAGCATCAGTTCGTGTAAGTCTCTCTAGGCCTTTCTGAAATTATCCTGCTGGTCATTTATTACAGAACAATAATATTCCATAATATTCATATACCATAATTTATTCCACCAATCTCCAATTGATGGGCATCCACTCAGTTTCCAGTTCCTAGACACTACAAAAAGGGCTGCCACAAACATTGTTGCACATACGGATCCCTTTCCCTTCTTTTAAGATCTCTTTGGGATGTAAGCCCAGTAGTAACACTGCTGGATCAAAGAGTATGCACCATTTGATAACTTTTTGAGTATAGTTCCAAATTGCTCTCCAGAATGGCTGGATGTATTCACAATTCTACCAATAATGTATCAGTGCCCCAGTTTTCCCACATCCCCTACAACATTCTGCATTATCTTTCCCTGTCATTCTACCCAATCTGACAGGTGTGTAATGGTATCTCAGAGTTGTCTTAATTTGCATTTCTCTGATTAATAATGACTTGGAGCATCTTTTCATATGGCTAGAAATAGTTTCAATTTCTTTGTCTGAGAATTGTCTGTTCATATCCTTTGACCATTTACCAATTGGAGAATGGCTTGATTTCTTATAAATTAGAGTCAATTCTCTATATATTTTGGAAATGAGGCCTTTATTGGAACCTTTGACTGAAAAAATGTTTTCCCAGTTTATTGTTTCCCTTCTAATCTTATCTGTATTAGTTTTGTTTGTATAAAAGCTTTTCAATTTGATATAATCAAAATTTTCTATTTTGTGATCAATAATGATCTCTGGTTCTTCTTTAGACCCCAGGAGTCTTGACTCAGACTCTTAGATCTGATCCCAGACCCATTGCCTACTTCTCAAAGAAACTTGACTCAGTGTCCTTAGGTCACCCTCCTTTCTTTAAGAAAATGGCTGCCACAGGACCAGGAGATCATTATGATTAATTCTGATGGACATGGCCCTCTTTAACAATATGTCATATATAACATCAATTTTAATAGAGCAGTAATGAACTGAACCAGCTACACTCAGAAAAAGAACTCTGGGAGATGACTTTGAACCACTATATAGAATTCCCAATCCCTCTAATTTTGTCCACATGCATTTTTTATTTCCTTCACAGGCTAAATGTACACTATTTCAAAGTCTGATTCTTTTTGTTCAGCAAAACAACTGTTTGGTCATGTATGTGTATATATATATATATATATATATATATATATATATATATATATATATATATATATATATATATATATATATATATATATATATGTATATATATATATATATATATATATATGTATATATATATGTATATATATATATATATATATATACATATATATATATATATATATATATATATGTATATATATAGTATTTAATTTATACTCTATTTAACATGTATTGGTCGACCTGCCATGGGGGGGGGGGAAGGAGGGGAAAAATTGGAACAAATGGTTTGGCAATTGTCATTGTTGTAAAATTACCCATGCAAATATCTGGTAAATAAAAACTATTAGATAAAAAACAAAACAAAACAAACAAACAAAAAAAAAAAAAAACTGGCTGCCACAGTCCTAATTGAGGAAGTCCCCAAGCTCACTGGAGGCCAACCATGGGAGGTTTTAGCCCGCTCCCCACCCCCATGAGATTCAGAGTACTTTTACCCTCACAGAGGTTTAGAACTGGAAAAGGAATGAGAATGAACATCTAAACTGACTCCAACATGTTTTGCCTGCTCATTGGGCTATATGGAAAGAAAGGGAATTTTTGACAGCAAAACAATTATGACAAGATGTCCAGAGACCTAAAGAGGTTTCTGTTATGTTTTGTAAAAACACCAGAAAGGGGATTCACTTCAGGCCAAGGGAAACAGGCTTGCAGATTCAGCTGTCTGTGCCTCTGTTTTGCCTCTAAACATGGCACCTTTAATTCCCCAACTGTCCAACTCCTACACTCTTTCATAGCTCTCAGGAACAAGCCCTTGTTAAAGAAAGGGGTTCACCAATTTCCCCTCTGGGTGGTTTTGATGATGTCTAGATTTAGGGTGGTCAGGGAACCAAATGATGAGATTAGATTCATGGAACTAAAATGAGGAGATTAGGGTTTCTGGTGGTCAGGGAGTTAAATGATGAGGTTAGTGGCGGGTTCGGGGTTCAGGGAACAAGATGAAGAGGTTTGGCTCCCCTAAATCCCCTTGGGATTTGGCACATGGGTAGGGAGTTTTGGGGCACCTCCTTCTGGTAGTGCAGAGGTCCTTCATAAAGGAATTTACAGACCTGAAAACCTAGACTGATAAAAAGAAGTTTATTATAGGCATTGTGAAGTAGCCTTTGCCATGCATGAAGATAAAGACTAAATTCCTTAGTGGCAAAGTCCCGACAGAGAGATATAAAGTCTCATTAGGGAAATAAGTGAAGATAAAGAGAGTAATGCTGGAAGAGAATATCATCCTGGCGGGCAGAGTTTTCAAATATGCCAGGAGAGAGTGTTTCTTTGGCATGGCATATTATTAGCTCCTCAGCAGAGAAAGAGTTTAAGATTAGCTCTTTTTATAAGCCTTGGCTACAAGCTGGGGCCTGCTCCATGGGGGCTGGGTTTTCAGCTTGAGCTGGAATTGAATAGAAAATCTTGGAATTGAATGGATGTTTCTCTAATTCAATGAGATTGGTATCTCCAACTCTGGACTCAGCTGGCCCCACCTAGATTATAGAATGTAGCTGTTTGTCCTCAGGCAGAGTCTTTACCGTGGCAGGATTCAAGGAGAATTTGTCCTTTAAATTTATCCTTCAAGGAGTTTTAGAGTTTTGGGGTCCCTTCAGTTTCAAACCTTCAGATCAACTTCTAATTGCAGAGGCCAGCTAGTGGAAACTTCTTTTGGTCTAAACCAAGGTACTCACTTGAAAAAAAAATGCTCTTCAATCTCATGTGAAACCTATTTTCACTGGTCACAAGCTAGGAGAAACAACTAAACAGATCAATCAGGTCTGCACAATTTGTGCCCAAGTAAATTCTGAAAGGACTGTTAACTCCCCCCCCCCCATTCTGAAGTCTATCTGGAAAGAGGTTATATATCTGAGGAGGACTGGCAAATAGATTTTATACATATATGCTCTTTCAGGGGCTTCAAACTGCTTTTGGTTTTTGTTGACTCCTTTATTAATTGGGTAAAAATTTTCCCTTGTAAGACTGAAAAGCCTCAGAGGATTTTGCTAAAGGAGAAAAAACCCATATAAGATTAACTAAACATCATGGTGCTTGCACCTTAAGTAATCACTCCTTTTATATGTATTCTATTCTATCCATGTATATTCTACCATATTATTCTACCCATTACCCCTACTTCTTTGAGGAGTCAAAAGCAGGGATTTGGAGAAATGTTCTTTGGTATTTACCCTAGGAAGAGCTGTCTGGATGAGAGACTTTCATGATAGCCTTGTCTGCTCTCCCTCCCCACCCTAGTCTTGGGTGTGTGTGTATGGGGGTTTCCTGGTTACTTTCTCTAATTACCTTTTTACTAATTCCAATTTAATTATCCTTTTTGCTCATATTTGGCCCCTTCATTTTTAACATATTTGTGAGATTTGTTTCCTCCAGACTCCAAGCTATGAATACCATCAGTTAACTGATTCTCAGCACCACTCTTGAATGCTTCTTTAAGTTGCATGTGTCTCCAACTCAGTTTAAATCCCACTAGGCAAGGACAGCTCTACACCCCTTATCAGCATGAAGCAGTCCAGAAGATGAGATCTCTGTTTCTTTGTTCCAAATGAATTTGAGGTTCAAATTACTTGAGAGGGGAAATGATTGAATATAGCTTCTAGGGGAGACAGCAATAATTTTAAGCACCTGCCTTAGGGTGCTTCTGTTCTAACAAACCTGTTAGTGATTCTAAATCTTCTGGCTTTGGAATTTATGATCCTGAGGTCTTTTTCCCCCTCATCCAACTTTGGAGTACTCTGGCAACCTATCTGTCAATGACTATAAAAGTCCTGTGGCCTAGAAATATATTATTTCTTCCCTTAGACTTTAGAGTAGATATATTAGTGATCCTGAGGCTCTCTGACCTTAGAATACTATAGTTCTGACAATCTTGTCTAACAATGATTCTGAAGTTTTCTGGCTTTAAGATAGTCCTAGATCTGCTGGTCAATGATAACCAAATTTCTGAGACCACTCCTCAGTTCCACCTGTAGGCCATAAAATTAGCACATCAATGGCATGAAGCACTAGATAAATGTGTCTCTTTGTTCCTGGTTCTTTGCTAAATTCTTTTGGAACTTAACCCACTTGTTATAATTACAATAAACTTTGCCTCTTGGAGACACCAGTCTAGGACCCCAACCTTTTGAGGTCCCTTTCCAACCTCAACGATAGGACTGGCACACATATTTTAATATTGATATGGAATTAAAATCATGTGATGAGGATTATATATACTCTTGGTGCTAGGATTAGATTGAGAAACTTTGAAGTAGTAGTTGAACACAGATGGCTTTTTCGTGGTAAATATATCAAAAAAGGCAACAAATAGGCAGGTTAATCTGTTTTCTCTGCCATTCAATCTTGTTTGTTTTTTTCAAGGCCAGGATTTGCACAGCTAATAAGTGTTAAGTGTCTGAGGCTGGATTTGAACTCAGGTCCACCGGATGCCAGGGTCAGTGCTCTATCTACTGTGCCTCCACCAGAACCCCACTTAAATTTTTTAAAAGCACCTTTTTATCATGTTTTTAAAAAAATTTTATATTGCCTTCATTTTTCTGAAAATTTCTTCTCCTTAGTTATCCCTTATAACAAAGAATTAAAATGAAAGATTTAAAAAAAAAAAAAGCAGTTCAGCAAGATAGCTAACATATCAACTATGTTTGGACACATTTGTATAGCTCATATAAATTCTGGAGCTCCTTTCTTAATCTATATTTAGATTAGAAGATCAAGTCTTCAGAGAAAGAGTAATAATTCTCCTTCAAGGAGAATAATTTTGGGGATTTCATGTCTTTTTCTAACATTATAGCTCACCAGCCTAATATCAAGAAAGAAGAAACACATCTAAGACAAAAAAATCAGCAGTGATCCATGCATTTGATGTAAACTGTGTCTTCTTTAATCTTTGCTGGGGAGAAGGGTTAGAAAAGAATCTTTGGGGAAAAAGTGTTCCTGACTCTCAAACCCTCCTAGCACCATTCCCAGACAATTTCCAGTTAAGTAATCTCATTCAATTGGAAATCTCAGTTTGGGGCATAGTCAACATCCTTTATTGAATGGCTCAGACTCCCAATAAGTAATCTCATTCAATTTTGAATTGAATTGAATTGAAAATCAGTCTCTCAGATTCATCCAAAGATTAAAAAAAATAAAATTAAATTAAAAAAAGGCCCAAGTATCGGAAGGCTAATAAAAGATAACTCTGAACCCCAATCTTTGCTAATTCATAACCAGGAAGACCTGCCCTTCTGGGCAGGTATCTTCTTCTCAGTGTCAAGCCATCTTTGCAAAATTATCCTAACAGGATTCTTTGACCACTAAGAAAGCTCTCTTCTTAGCATAAGTAAACTCATTCTTTGCTACAAACCATATGCCTGTATTTATTGGGGTTTGTGAATTCTTTTGCAAAATCTGTGCCGCTGGCCAAGGGGACCCCATTGCTGTTAGGAGATTTCATACCCTCAATTCTAGCACCTCATCACGTTAATGCCCATATGGTAGCCTAGGTAAGAAAATAATGCAGAGCAGGCAAGTGAAACCTCTGTTGAACTCCTTACCAAAAACTTTTCTTTCTCATTCAAAAATCAGCTGAGAAGATAAGACAATTTTACATTAGCCTATTAAAACACCTTTCTTTTTCATGAATTAAGTGAAATCACATATTACCTGCACATCCTCTGAATTGAGAGTAAGCCCTCTATTATGCATCATTAAACATTTCTAGAAGTAAATTTCAAAGCCTCCACTAGAAAGAGAATACTAAGTGTGCTTTAAGGAATGGACTTCTATTTCAATATATTTGCATCGCTCTTTAAGGTTTAAAACTACTTTATATACATTATCTCTTTTGACAGTTATATTTATTGTTATTAAGATATGAGGACAGGAGAAAAAAAGCTAAAAACAAAATAGGAGTTCTAAGAACCTAGTCTTAACTTCAAAAATACCATTTCTCACAGATCAGAAAGGTAAGGGAGTGGGAATAGGCAGAAAGCTTGACATAAACCCATATACATCTGTATATACTGGGTATCCTTATCTTGAGTTGGAGGAGACAACCTAGAGCCCAAATAGCCCAGAGTCAGACTCTTCCTTCTCAACCCACAAATTCTCCGGTGCTATGAAGCTTATATTTCCTTAAGATTTCAAGGCCCATTTTTTATGATCCTTCTGGTGACCCCTAGAGGGCAGCATTCAATGACTTTTCAAAAATCAGCCATTGCAATGTAACAGTTGTCATCAAAGCAGATTTTTATTAAGACTGATCTAGCTCTCCCTAAAATGCAATGAAATTGGTTAGGAGTATTTTAACATGTTTAACATATATTGGATTGCTTGCCATCTAAGGGAGGGGGTGGAGGGAAAGAGGAGAAAATATGAAACAAAATTTTACAAGGGTCAATGTCAAATTATTTGTGCATATGTTTTGAAAATAAAAAGCTTTAAAAATTAAAAAAAAAAAGAAATTGATTACGAGTCTGATGGCAGCAAACATCCTATCATGTGCCCAGGAGGCATCTAAGGGGCATTGCAAGAATGGAGGTTGGCTCTGAAGTTTCTCTAAGTATTTGAGATTGGAGTACTATTGATTGGAATGCTCTGTGATTGTAGAACTGATGGGGGTGAACCCTGAAACTGTGTCCCCTTTAATCTGTAAAAGAAGGGAGATTTGGGGTCTCAGGCTCTCCCTTGGGAGAAGCATGCCTTTCCCAGACAATGCTCTCTTAAGTGGTCTCATTCAGTTGGAGATCTCAGCCTGATATTGAATGGCTCAAAACTCCAAGATAAGCAATCTCTTTTCAACTGGAATCTAGGCCTGGGGCATTGATAACATTGAAGGAATCTCATTCAATTGTGAATGAGAGCCCAAATCTCAAAAGGTTAATAAAAGACAACCCAATCTTTGCAGAAGTCTGAAACAGGATTATGCTCTCCAAGGAAGCTCTCTTCTTGGCAAAGCTGCCTGCCTTTAGAACTCTTGCCCTCTGTGAAACATTAATCATTGTTATTTCCCTGACGGGACCTTACCACTAAAAAGTCTGTTTTCCTAACAGGCTGGCTTCTTAATGAGCAATACAATTCCCTTTGCCATAGAGACTTTTGGGGTTTGCAAATTCTTTCTCATTAAACCTGTGCCAGCTAGAGAAGATTCCCCATCCCAGTTCTTGACCACTAGCCTATCATTTGCACCTCATCATAACCAAGAGATTCACTACAGGGACAAATTTAGCAACTCTCAGTGGGCCACAGTTTCCTCTCTATGATGAGGTCCTATTTTTGCCCAAGTCAAAAGATTACAGAGTTAGAGCTGAAAAGGGACATAGAATCCATCCAAGTCAATCCTTTCATTTTTTAAGGATGAGGGAACTGAGTCTCAGAGAGGTGAATTTGCCTAAGATAAGTGGCAGAGCCAAAATTTGAACTACTGACTCTATCCTGGAGTCTGATCAGATACAGTTCTCTGAGGTTAGGTACTTAAGAACATAATAAGTACTTAATAAATAACTGTTGACTTGGATAGATTCTATCAATTCTAGAGCAAAAGAAAGGTCATAATTTCCCAGAGGATACTGTGTCCCCAGGACAATAAATGCTGATTTGATCTGACTCTGACTTCTGCTGCAAACACATTCCTGTTGGTATTTTTCAAGGAGAGCTATTTGGAATAGGCACCATGTGGGAACATCAGAATTCCTGAAAGTTTCTGGAATGACGCAAAACCCTTGAAGGTAATGTATACCCAGCACTTAGGAAAGTGCCTTGTAGGAAGCACTTAATATATACTTGTGGACTTAACAGATCCCAAGAGGCATACCTCTGGCCCAAGTCCAGAGACAGGATTAGGATCCTCTTTGATATCTTAGACTCAAACACTTATAAGAGGAGAGGCTGTTTTTATATTGAGGAACCTCTTTTCCCGCTTTCCCCAACATCAGCATATAATAAGTCACAGAACCATAGAATAAATGGAACAAGTCACAAATCCTGTTTTAAGAAACAAGAAAAAAGAATGAGGAGGTTGTTGAAAGGCAGCTGGTCATGGGACCTACTTCCTGCTTCATTCTTATACAAGGGGTGAATCCTTATTTGAAATGAAGCCACTTGGAGATTCCCAGGGTCTAAGTCACCAGCCATATGGGGAGGGAACACTAGCCATGTCTTGTGATATGTGAGGAGCACCTGCTTTGCTATTATGACATTTGGAGTTTCCCTGGACACTTTCCAGCCTCTCTGGGCCAAATATCAGTCATAGTTTGCCATTACATCACCCTGACCATTGGAGCTCAAGATTTCTTGGCAATCTTGGTAAAGGCTGAGTCTGGGCACATGCTGAGACCTTGCCGCAGCTTGACTATTTTGCTTATTCGTTAATAATGCTTCCTATTGTCAGCTCTAATTTCAGTAACTTGATCATTGGGATCTAACTTCAGGTCTGGGCAGTAAGATAATCTTTCCAGTTACTGCTAAGAGTGCTTCACCACTTAGAGATTTTTAACAATTTCATAGTCATAGACAACATGAAAGACCCATGTAACTCTAGGAAATAGATCCTGCTGATGGCCAATATGAGTTTTCCTAAAGTTAAATATTTAGGATCAGTAAACCTATTGAAAGTTTCCCAATTTGATGGGTGCCATCTATGTCATTATACAAGACAATGATAAAAAATTTCAATAAGTGCAAGTGTAATCAGATTGAAAGAATTCAAGGAGATTCTCTTGTCACAAAAGACTTTATTATGCCAAAATCATGGGCCAGCTTCTAAATAAAGAGCAGGAGATAAGATACTCCACATTCTTTAATGAGGGATATAGTTTTGAGTAGACCCTCAGTTCTGATCTATCACAAAGATGAAGACAGATTCCTTGAGACATTCCCTGAGACCTTCCAAATGGCCCATTAATGATTGACTTGACACCCCTCTTGCTCTTTAGCATTTTCTCCTCTCTGCAGATTCAATGGACTTCAGTGGCTTAATAAGAACACGGATGTATTAAGAAAAGTCACAAGACCTGGTTGCCAAAAGGAAGGAAGCCAAAAACTTAGAGGGACTGAGCAGATATGGACTGATTCTTGGCCACTGGAAACTCCAGCTAAAGGTCTCAGGGTCAGAATTCCACTAAGGATGGAATAGGAGCCGCTCTTTGCTGAGCCTATCTTGGACTGCAGCTTACCTCTGTCTTGGTCATGGACAATGAGCCATGGTAAGAAGGTCAGTAAGCTCTGCTGATGACAGGACACTGAATACCGTAAAATATGTATATAGACTTTAGAAACCATTATAAAGAAAAAGATTATTTGTTCTGGGAAGAGTTAATGGGTATTTAATTTCATTCATTTAACAAACTCTTATGTACAATTAAGTGATACTAAAGTGGAAGGGAAACTGTTCCCTTTACTGAAGCTGTGTTCCCTTTAAGATTATCACTGAAATTGTGATCCCTTTACTGAAACTGTTCCCTTTAAAATTTAAATTGTGTCCCCTTTTTGATTTGAAAGATCAGGATCTCCCAGGTTCCAAGGAGTCTAGAGAGGGCCCATCTTCCCAGGATGAGAGAAGTAACACTATTCAAGGGCAAATCAACTTCCATTGATCTTTTTGAAATTCTAAATTCTCATTCAATTGAGAAATCCTGGTCTGATCAGCTCAGGCTGTCCCTGCTCCGTACCAAGAGCTACCTATATAACAGGTTTCCTTAAACTCACTTCTTGCAGAGGCCCAAGCAGTTTGCTAGGACCCTCTGCCTGCTGAGAAGGCATTTTCTTCTCAGTGCCAGACTCCATTTCCCTGACTTTGCCACTAGAGAAGTTTCTATCCAACAATAAACTTTTATTTTGCCAATAATATTTTGGGATAAATGAATTCTTTCACTTTGAACCTGCGGGGATTTTAACAACTTTCTTATTGCCACTAACCTCATCACTACCAGGAATCGAGAGGATACAAACCTCATCAGTACAGTAGATAGAACACTAGGCCTGAAATCAGAAAGACCTGAATTCAAATCCAACCTTAGACATTTATTACCTGACTCTGAATAAGTCAACTTCTTTCTGCCTCAAAATCTTCATCTATAAAACAGGAATAACAATAGTAATTATATTGCAGGGTTGTTGTATAGATCAAATAAGATAATAATGTTAAAGCACTTAGCACAGTGCTTGGTACATAGTAAGTATCATACAAATATTAGCTCTTATTATTAATAGACTCTATTTTGGTGTTGGAAACTACAAAAATAAATGAGTCCTAAGTGTTGCTCTCAGAGAGCTTAAAAAAATCTATCATTGTGTGATCATCAATTGTGTGATTCACATTTTTCTATCTATTCCTTTCCCCTCTAATAGTAACCCAGTTTGATTATGATGCACCTGAAAAATAAAAAAATACATTCTAGATCTCTAGAATCTGTAGACTGAATGAATGAATCAGTGAATGAAAAAAGTATTAAATGCTTGCCATGTGCAAAATACTAGAGATACAAATAGAAAACTGAGACAATCTCTTTAGTAGATGGAAACAATATATGTAGATGAGATCAGGTTCAGTTGAATGTTAAGCAAGTCTGGGGAAAATATTGTCTTGGGTTAGCCTTCTCATTTTTAGTCTTGAACAGAGAATTCCGTCACAAAGTATAAGTGGGCATATAGTATAACATCAGCTTTAAGTAATAAAAATGATTATTCAAAAGAATAAGGCCATTAAAATGCAGGTTGTGATGCTACAGAGGGAGCAAGAAGAAGGTAATGAATATTTTTTCATACACATACATCCCTTCTTCATTGGTCAGAGGAGAAATGGGAAGTAAGGCAAACAGGATCAAGAATACTGGATTCCAGAAGAGGGAAGGCGGGGAGGAAAGCAAAGAGGGCTAGAGACAAAATTCTCAGTGATTTACCAACCATTATCTGATATTTCGACGTTTTGCCCCATCTTTCGTCTGTTCCTCTGTACTTCCTTCCTTCTGTGTCTCTTCTGTGTATGACAGAAGGTACCTCAATCCCAGACTCCTCATCTTAGCTAATGGAGTACCAGGCAGCATCTATTACTCTGCTTCAGTTCCTGTCTCTGGACAATTGAGGGGCACTTGGCTAACATGAATTCTTGGAGTGCTTTTTCCTCCATCTCTGTTGGGTCTACATGCCTGGCTTATTAGAAACTGGAAAGATTTGAAGCTTTTGGTCCACCTAGTACTAGCTGACAGCATCTCTGGAAGAGATAAATAAATAAATATATTTATTTAAATTAAAACCTCCCTTTGAGGTTTCTGATCAGGTAAAATCATGACCTTCAGGGCTAAATCATTGAAAAAAAATTTTTTTTCCCCTTGTTGCAGAGAAACATTATAGTGTTTTTATACTATAGTAGCAAAACCACTAGATTTGGTGATGGAAAATTTGATTTCTAATCTTGGCTATTAAATTTTCACTTTGTGAACTTTCATCTCTGTCTTGTTTAAATTTCCGACAAGCTCCAAATGTGGACTTCTTTCCTTTGATCTTTCCTATAATCTATGGGCTGGGAGGAGGTGTGGGGATGATGATGAGTAATTGCTTTAGTTTTCTTTTACTCAGACCAATAAACTGTGTGTTTCATGATAACAAATACAAAAGGTCATGTTCAAAAAAGACCCAGAAACTGGGATGAGACTTGAGAACAGAGTAAGAGAGTGGCTTGGCAGTAATTTTAGAGTGCATGCTGGGTCAATAGAGGCTTTCTATTTGCCTAATAATGAAAAGACCCTGGGTTTCTGGTCAAAACAAAAACAATTGCTATTTACACTCCCTCTGAACCAGAAAGGGCCCAAATAATGGTCAAGTGAGCTTTGGGCTGAGAGCTGTTGTTTGCCAATCAAAGAGAGCCAGTGATGAGGTGAGGCACCATTTGAGTAAGGTTCCTTCTCTCAAAGATTGGAGTTTGGAGCAAAAGAATTTGCTAAATCCAGAGGCTATGATTAAGAGGCTTTATTGTTAAAGAAACAACAAGAGGAATTTTCTCATTGGGCATATCTTTCTCAAGGGAGAGATAGATCTGCAAAGAATCATTTTTTGAAGACCCATTTTTATGTGTAAGTCTAGGGGAAGTTTGATAATTCTCAATTGACTGTGAAATCTTGCCTGGGGTTGTGACTTCCCGACAGGACCTTGATTTGCTCTTGAATGATATAGCTTATTTCCCTCTGATGCAAGACCATTGGGTTGTAGATCAAAGGGGATATGGTTTTTGTGATTTTGACAAAGGGACCCCAAAACTCTCTGAAAACTCCTTCAAGGAGAAATTCTCCTTGAATCTTCCTCTGTGAGACCCATCCCAAGGAACCAAGATAAAGTGGTTTATCTTGGTGGGACTAGTTGAAGTATTCAATTCCAAGATTTTCTACCCTTATTGTTAGCTCAAAACCACTCCCAGTAAGTGGTCTCATCCAGGTTTGGGGGCAATGACAGCATTGGGGGGATCTCATTCAATTGAAACTTTTGTCTCATATTTCCTTATAAAAATGGCAACTTGGGGCTCAATCTTTGCAGAGGATCTAATATGGCATGCCAAGGAAACTCTCTCTTCCTGGCATAGCAGCCTCTGCCCACTGGAATAATATTCTCTTCAGCTTTACTCTCTCTTTATCCTCACCTAAGACTTTATATCTCTCTGTTGGGATTTCTCTACTAGAAACTTTATTTCTTTGCCAGGACCTTGCCACTAAGGAATTCATCCTTTCTATTCATGCACAGCCAAGGCTGACTTCCCAATGCCTAAAATAAACTTCTTTTTACTAGTCTAGCTTTTTGGGTTTGTAAATTCCTTTTTGAAGGACCTCTGAACCACAGAAGGAGTTCCCAAAATTCCTTACCCATGCACTGAATCCCAAGGAGGTGTAGGGGAGTCAAACCTCTTTATTTGGTTCCCTGAACCCCAAACCTGCCACTCAGCTCATCATTTAACACCCTGACTATCAGGAACCCTAATCTCATCATTTTGGTTCCCTGAATCTAATCTCATCATTTGGTTCCTTGCCTGGGAATTGAGGGGAGACTACCCTGAATCTAATCTCATTTACAGAGCTCACTCAGGTCATACAGAGTTCACTCATGTCAATTTTTTAAGGCATGGTCCTTAAGAAAGAAATCTATTCCATAAACTCCAAAATTTCTTGCAAGATTTCAGTAATCAAAATTTGCATTCTTTTGGGCAAAGGACCCACAAGAAAGGGCATGATATACCCTATATGGACAGATGGCATGGAAGGAGGAAGAAGAGGAAAGGAAGGAAGGAAGGAAAGAAAAAAGGACAGAAAGAAAGAAGAAAAGAAGGAAAGGAGGGAAAGAAGGGAGGGAGAGTAAACAAGAAGGAGAAAGGAAAGGAAGAAAGGAGGAAAGGAAGGAAGGAAGGAAAGAAAAAAGGACAGAAAGAAGAGAAGGAGGGAAGGAAGGAAGGAGGGACAGAGAAAGGAAGAGGAAAAAAGAAGGAAGGGAGGGAGGGAAGGAGAGAAGGGGGAGGGAAACAAGGAAGGAAGGAATGAGGAAGGAATGGAGGGAGATTATGACCTTAATCTGTTATTTCATCTATGAGTTTTAGTGTATAATTTTTCTCTTAGTTCTGCCTTTGTTACCCTGCATCAATTCTTATGTTTAAAGAGTCATGCTCAGTTCGCCTAACAGGGAGGAGCCCTCACACTTCCTACCACAGACTTCGGATTTAGAGCTGGTGATCCTGGGACAACCTTTCTCTTTTCTGGCTTGCTCTTTCTTTTGAGTTTCACCTTGGCTCAAGACACGGGTCTGGAGTCTTTGCTTTGTGTTGTTTATCCTGGGTTTCAGGTGCTACGGAACCACCATGGCTTGTAACAAGATTACTGGTGGGATGTTGCGGCCAGCCTGCCCAGCAAGGAGTCTGGAGGGACCAGGTGGCCTGGGCCTCGAGCTCCAGACGGGTCTCTTTTCTGAGTGATAGCTAAGAACAGCTAGTATTTATTTATTTATTTTTTTCATTTAGACAGTATTTTTTTCTAATTATGTATAAAGAAAATTTAAAAAAAATTATTCTTAATAGTATTTTATTTTTCCAAATACATGCAAAGGTCCTTTTTAACATTCACTTTTGCAGCTAGCATTGATTAAACAGCTATTTTGAACCGGTACTGTGTTGAGCACTTCACAAATATCTCATTTGGGCCTATAGGTGCTATGGGGAAACTGAGGCCAGAGGAGGTTAAGTGGCTTTTTGAGTCCTTCTAGATGCCCACGTGGGGGTTTCTTGGCAACAATACAGGAATGATTTGCCATTTCTAGCTCATTTTACAGATAGGCAAACTGAGGCAGACAGGGCTGAGGGACTCGCCCAGAGCCACACTTCCCAGGAGACCCAGCTTGGTGCGCTGCATCTCGGAGACAACTCTTTCCCCTCCTTCCAAACGCTAGGCTCAGCCTAGGATCAACCCAGACCCCCCTCCCGCTCTTCCCCAATCCATGCGCCTGCGCACTGGGGGTGGGCGTGGCCGGGGAAGCTTGGCCTCTAGGCTCCTCCCCCTCGCTTTCGCTTTCACTTTCCCAAGTGCTGAGGGCTCTTCTTGCTCTTGGGATACATGGAAAATGCAAAGGGAGGTTTTCTCCTTTTCCCTGACCGCTGGAAGCTGGACTTTGATGCCCGCCGCTGGCCGAGCCCCGCGAGGTAGCCCAGGGGTACTCTCATCAGCGCTGGGAGGCTCAGGGGAAGATGCTGGGGAAGGGAGGGGAGGAGAGTTTCTGGGGCGGAGAAGATGGGGGAGGGAGCAGCGGGGAGACCGGGCGTTGGGGGAGGGCGTTTCTGGAGGGGAGGCAAGCATTGGGTGACAGTGGGCTCGGGGAAGTGAAGGAGCTTGGACAAAGGGGGGGGTAGCCTCTCCCGCGCCTGTCTGGCCTGACCGCCCCGGAGCAGAAGCGGAGTCCGGAACGTTTGGGGTTTAACTAGGGCTGAGATTGTGTGCAGCGCTGTGGTCCTAGTGCCCCCGCATTTTGGCTTAGATGTGCGGGATCACTTCCCCGAGAAGGAGACTGACCCTTTAAGAGAACTCTTCTGCTTTAGTGTGTACAGCCCTAAGTGGGGGAAACGTGCTTTTCATCGGGTAACCGGTCCTCAATTCTAACGTTACATTTGTTCTCCACCCCGTGCCATTCTGGGACTTACTGAACCTAAACAGGCATAAATCGGAGAAGTACTGGATTCTTGTCCGCGGGATGGGCTTTTTCTTTCCTGCTTTTCCCTTTCCCAGCCCCGGCATCACTGACACCTGCGGCGCGTTTTGTGCCTTTTCTTAGTAAAAGCGTGAAGTCACTGAGTTAGAGCCAGACTCTCCCCGGCCAGTGTCCTTCCAAACCTTTAACTCGATAGCGAAACTTGTAGCCAGCTTTGTTCTGTTATCGCTTGTGAGGTTACCACGTGGGGTGGTACGTTTCTTACTTAGATCTGTACCGCCCCAGAACTCGGGAGAGAGCGGGAGCTTCGGGTCGTTTTCTGCTGAAGGCAGCATCCCCTGCTTGGGAAACTAGTGCACGTAGTCAGTGCTGCTCAGTCACACCAGTCCAGCCGCTGGGGGAGGGGGCTGCTTGTGGGAAGAATGCGTTCACTTTTGCGACCAAACCCATTTCCAAACAAGCTTCGGATACGAAAGTCACCTCTCACATACACGGCCTTGTCGGTTTCTTCATTCCTAGTAATTCTTGGCTGAGACCATTAGGTTTCCTACCCTAGATCTTTTAAAAACATTTCTGTCGCTAAGATGCACGTTCGAAGCCTTGGTGTTTATTGCATTTAAAATTGATTTAATTAAAAACCCCAAGCTTACACTTCCATGATGAAGTATTTGCGCTCGCGGCATGTTGTATTGCTTCCCACTTGGCACTCATTTCCTGTGCCCATGACTTCAGCCGCCCGACTTTCTCGTCTTACCTCTCTTGTCACCTCCTTGGGGCAGCCCCGGTTTTCTTAATTTTTAAGCCCAAGTGCCATTTTCCACGTGGTCGCCCCAGATACTTAGTATCTTCTCTCCTAAGGATACTTTTGTATATGGTTTGTATATGTACATGTTAGCCCCTGAAAGAGAAGGACTTCTTCATTTTTGTCTTTGTCTACAATTCCTGGTGCATAGTAGTTGTTAACAAGTTGTTATTTGTTGGCTGGAGGTGGGGAACAGGGGAGGCTGGGCTTTGGGGAAGGGAGTTTGAGGAGGTAGGGTAAGAACTGGGTGGAAATGGGCTCTGGGATGGGAAGAACCTTGGGAGGAGGTAGCTGAAATAAAAGCTGTCTCTTTCTAGATAACCCTCACCTTCAGATAGCTAATCCCCATTATTTTCCTCTTCACCCCTGGTCTATGATGCCTAAATATACATTTAGCCATCTATGTCTTTTCTTAGAGCTCCTTCTTTTTGATAATATGCACTATTAATTGCCCTTTCATTTATTTATTTGTGAAGCAGTTGGGTTCAGAGTCACACACCCAGGAAGTGTTAAGTGTCTGAGGTTGGATTTGAACTTTAGGTCCTCCTGACTCCAGGGCCAGTGCTCTGTCCATTGGACCATCCAGCTGCCCCTATTGACCATCCCCTTGCTGAATGCTGTGTCAGCAGGTATTTATTAAGCTCTTCCCATAGTAAGATTATACTTTGTACCTAATGTGATTTATATTTACATATTGTAATGTATATCAAATTATGCTTAGAATGAAAGCAAATAGATCTACCAGGTACAAGATCTCTAACCTTTCTTACAGCCATAGTACAAGATAATGTCATAATTATTTTACATACTGCCTATATCTGTTGTAGAGATGTAGACATGAAAGACAATCAAAACAGTTGTTAATTGTTAGGATACTGTAAACATTAGGTTCCTTGTAAAGGATATGTAGAATCCGAAGATAATTATATTAGCTGAGAAGCTACTGTGAGAAGCTATGTTCCTGACTTTGTTGTGTATGGATACTTGGTGTTGGCTTAGGACAGTGACTGAAAGTTAGGTGATCCACTGATCCTCTACTTAATGGAAGTTTTTATTCTGTATTGCAGGGAAAGGGCTGAAACTTTCTAGCAAGTTGTGTGGGTACAAGCACGTCCGTATATTGTTGAACTGAGTTCTTTCTATGATCAACTTGATGGCCTCCACAGCATTATAATAATGTAACAAAAATAATGGAATTAGTTGACGATTTGGAGATTATGTATAATCTTGGATAGAGTACTAGACTTAGAGTCAGGAAAAGTTGTTTTCACAGCCTTCCTTAAGTTGTAAGGGAGTAGTTGGTGGAAGTAGTTTTCCCTCCCAGGAGTACTCCATGTTTAAAGAATCCTGGGTCTTCCTCTATTCATGTTATTAATAATAATACCTTACATGTTTTATGGTTTACAGCATTTCACATTAGTGATCTTATTTTGCAGAGGCAACATAACAAGGTCAGGCGCTTGTCAGAGGAATTGTAGAAATCCCAGCTCTTGGCACCATTCCTATAATGTGGGCAAGTCTTTTCAGAGTTCCAGACTGATCAGTCTGTGCTGACTGACAGAGTAAAATTTTCACATAGAAGGTGACATATTGATCCTTACAAGCTCCTTAGGAAGTAGACAGTATTAAAGAGGCATCATGGTATTTGTAGCCTGTAAGGAGCTGGTCTTGTACTTAGAAATAGCTGGCTTTGAATTTTACTTCTGTACTTATGACTCTGAGTATAACCTCTCTTAGTCTCAGTTTCCTCATCTGTAAAGGTGGATCCATCTCTCAAAGTTATGTAAGATGCCCCCAAAAAGCCAAATTTTATATATTCCTTATTTTATATATATGTGTGTTGCGCATACATGTTACTCATTTGAACAACTCTTACATATGTTTATATATATGTCATATACATATATTAACATGTTACTTATTTGAACTCTGAGAGATGGACCCATGCTTACAGACCATATATTTGTCTATTTGTTGACAGATATTTTATTAAGCACTTATTTTTATGTGACAAGCATTGTGCTAGATGCTAGGGATACATTTACAAAAAATTAAAAGAATTTTACTCCCAAAGAGCTTACCCTCTAATGAGTATGTATACATCCACATATCCACATAAAATAAAACGAAGTTAAGGAAGGAAGGCACCAAACAACTGAGAGAATCAGAAAAGGCTGTGTGTAAAAAGTACTGTCTTGAGTTGTATCTTGAATGAAGAGAGTACATTTCAGGCCTGGGAGCCAGTTAGTGTAAAGACAAAGAGTGTACAAAGAAGATATAGTAGGTCTGTTTGGGCAAAGATGATAGAAGGGAATGAATGTAATGATGCTCTAAAAGTAAGATGGGACCAAGGAGTGAAAGACTTTATAAACACATAGAAGAATATATATATATATATATATATATATATATATATATATATATATATATATATATATATATATATATATATATTTACATATTTTTTAAGTAAAGTTTTTATTTTTCAAAAGAAATTCTGTCTTCTCCATCTTTTCATCACTTACAATGAGATAGCCATAAATAAATAAAATAGATACATAGCTAGCTAGCTAAATAAGTAAATAAGGCCCCTGTTACAAACATGTATAGTCAAGCAAAACAAATTCCTGAATTGACTGTTCAAAAAGTTATGTAGAAATCTGCCCTCTAAGTCTTGTTTCTTTTTGATAGGAAGTGGGTAGCATGTTTCTTCATGAGTCCTCTGGAACTGTGATGATATTCAGGTATTCCCCATTGTGATGATCACTAAGTCTTTCCAAGTTGATTGTCTGTATAATAATATTATTGTATACTTTGTTCTTCTGGGTCTTCTCACTTCATTCTATAATAGTTCATACAAGTTTTCCTTGGTTTTTCTGAAATCATCCCCTTGATTGATTATATATAGCACAGTGTAGTATTCCATTATAATCATATAACTTATTCAATCATTCTTCAATTGATGGTACCCCCTCAGTTTCCAATTCTTTGTCACCACAAATAGAGTTGCTATAAATATTTTGTTACCTATGGGTTCTTTTCATCTTTTTTTTTGGGGGGTATAGATCTAGTCATGGTTTTACTGGGTCAACGAGTGTGTCTTATGTGATTCTCTCTATCATAGACTTGTTTGGATCTTATCTTGGTATATAGTGAATTAGATATCACTGAGATTTACTAAATAGGGGGATGACATGATTAGATCTTCACTTAGGAAAATCACTTTGACAGGCAGTGGTGTGGAGAATGGAAAGAAGTAGAAGAGATTGGAGGCAAGGAGACCAATTAAGAAACCATTGCAGTGGTCTAGGTAAAAAATGTTGAGAACCTGAACTTGACTGGTGACTGGCTGTAAGAACAGAGAGAAGGAGCTAGATGAGATATTGTGGAGGTTAAAAAAAAAAAAATAAGATAGCAAGATTTGTTAGCTTATTGGATGAATGTGTGGTGAGAGAGACTGAGATTACAAGATTTGGAGACTGGAATACTGGTGGAGTGTTTGACAAAATAGTAAAGTTTAGTTGCAAGATCGATCTGGAAACAAAGATAATGCATCCTCAGATTGAATTTGGGATGTAAAGGGCTAGAACTGAGCAGATGTACTTAACCTAGATGCTAGGTAATCTAGCACTTAGGGCTAATTACCAATTGGACAATTCTCTATTAACATTAAGCATAACTCTATGCTGGCTGGATCCATGGGTGTGGTGAGAGAAGGGAGGAGAGATCATCGAGTGGAGGAGGAAGAGAAGGATCATTTTTTGGTGGTGGAGAGAGAGGAAGGAGGTGTGGAGATTCCTAGATTTAATCCCCTGACTGCGACCCCAAAAGACCAAGAATAAAGACTTTTGCTTATCCTGACTCTGGCTGATTGAGATCCAGGGTCCCAACAGGTTGCCTCTGTCCAGTTAAAATGCCCAAGAAGCAGTTGGTGATATATATATATATATATATATATATATATATATATATATATATATATATATATATATATATATATATATATATACATCTGTGAATCTTCTTTTTAGAGATGATGAAAATTGATGAGATCACCTAGAGAGAGGATAGAGAGGATAAAAGAGCCCAGGATAGAGCCTTAGGCAACACCTACATTCTCTAGAAAGGAATATTTGGGAGGAAGGGGTGCTGAACAACATCAAATATAGTAGATTGTTGAGATGGATAAAGAAAAGAGAAAAGACCATCAAATTTGGAATTAGGAGGTTATTGTTAACAGGAGAGAGAAGTTTCAGTTGAGTATTGAGGTTGAAAGTCAAATTTTTAAGGGTGAAGTGAGGGAAGAGGAAGTTGTGTGTTACTCTCATTCTCATTTCGTGTCATTCTCATTTCGTAGATATTAGGAAACTGAAGTCTAGAGATATTACCCTTATGTTTTTTTCTGGCTGTCTGTTGGATATATTTGTAATAGTTAAATCTTAAACCTTGTTAAAAAATAAAAGTTAGTTTCATGCTAAAGGGAATAAAAAGAGCCCAAATTTTTCCCCTTTTTGCATGGCAAGTTTTTTCCCAAGGGAGGATGCTTTTAAGATTGAGAGATTAAAACTCAAAAGGAATTAGATTTACCTCTTTGCCAGGACAGTTAGATACTCAAAGTCAAGAAAAAAGATGTTTTCTAATCTACACGTACTTTTCCATTTATTGCTTCCTTGTAACAAGGCCAGTAAAATTGACTAAAGTGGGAGGAAAAGCTGTTGGTGTTGAGGATCTATTATAGTGCATTTTACACCTGCTCAAATTAGATTTTATAGCAAAGATTTTTCATGTCATTTCAGCAAGGTAACTTTCATATCTGTTAGCCTAAAGAAAGAATAAGAGCACAATAGTACTAATACATGTATCACAGAAGACTAAAAGGATTAACAAAATCAGCTTCCTTTTGGAATTATTAGGCTAAACTGTCTTCCCAGATTGCATCACAGGACTGGGACAGGCTTGACTTACTCTCTGGGTTTGCTCTTTCACGGTCACCATCTGGAGAAGGTGACATGTAGCAGCTACATATAACAGCATTCCAATGGTTTATATTTCATCCTGGACCTGATTCCTTGAGTGCCACTGTCATTCTTTTGGTTTTAAGTAAAACAGTGTAGAGCTGTTTTGAAGAGAGCCTAAACCTTTGCAGAACCTTTGAAAGACAGTTCTAAAAAACATTTCCGGACTATTTAAAAATACCAGTTAACAATTTACAGTTAACTGTGTTTTCCTTCCTGAAGTCTAGTAGGTGAGGGTAATTCTTATGATTTATTCATAGATATTTCTTCTGCTGAGTTGGACTCAGGGAAATAGAGGGTTGTTTACATGGATTACTTAGCATTAAATGGCGTCTTGCTGCCCTTAATGAGTTCAAGTCACCAGGCTGCATAAACTACATCCTAGTTACTAAAAAAATGTCAGGTGTGATTACAAAACTGCTATCAGTTATCTTTGAAAGATGTTGATGGATAGAATATGCAAGGATAATCTCATCAACCCCTATGGATTTAATTACCATCTCTGTTCTAATGAGTCTCAGATCTACCTGTCCTGTCCCAGCTCTTCTGCTGACCTCCATCTCTCATCACCAAGTGCCTTTAATTGGATGTTGTGTAGACATTTTAAACTCAACTTGTCTAAAATGGATCTTGTTATCTTTTTCCTTATACCCTTCCTTCCTTCAATTTTCCCTGTTTCTATAGAGGGGAACACCATCCTGTCATGTTTGATTTGTCACTATTTCTTACCCTCTCCCCTTCTCCATATCCAATCTGTTGCTAAGCTGTCAATCCTACCTTTGCAACATCTAATGAATATACCTCCTTCCTTTTTGAAGGAAAAAGAATTTTATTTTTTGCTGTCTTATTTTTGTTATCATATTTGTTTGTTGTCTTTCCTATTGAATTGTGAACTCCTTGAAAGCAGTCTTTTGTCTCCCCCTTTTTAAAATATTTCCAGTGCTCAGCATAACACATAGTACCTGACACATGACAGGCACTTAATATTATTTGATTTTCAAAAAAGGGAAGAGGGTTGAATTCACCAACTATAGGTCAGTGAATTTAACTTTTATATGTGGCAAAATGTATAGCGTTATTAAAGGAAGGATTTGTGGACTTTTTGTGGACTTTTAGAAAGTGAAGGCATGATCAAATAAAAAAGCCAGTGTGTCTTCATCAAGATCAAATCATATCAGATTTATTTAATTTCCTTTTTTGCTACATTAATGCCACAAAATCCTATTTATTTTTGTGTTCTTTTCATGGAGACGACCCTGGATTCCAAAGGCTATGTCAGAGAGGTACGGCTTTTTACCATGTTGGAAAAACTCCAGATCTTACAGCAGAGTGTCTCCTTTTCAGTTCTGGAACCATAATTGAATCCGAACTGCTATGGGGGTTGTGGGTGGTGGTGAAGAAAGGAGGAGTTGGCAGGATGTGTTATTTTATTCCCCTGAGGCTTCACTTCTAGCCAGACTCAAAGCAAACTTATGCAGGGGAGTATGTCTTATCTTTTTAGCCTCCTACAAATGTCACCTCTACCTGCTGAGCATCTGCAGTTGATGGGAGAGGCTAGCCATCCTAGTTGAAGAAGTAAGGTATTCTGATGGAGAAAAAAAAAAGAAGGTAGCAGACAGATCAAACCAATACCAACACTAACACCACTTCTACTGCCTCCCTTCAAATCCCAATGGAAATAGCTTAAAATCCTCGAGAACTGCAGTGTCTCCCAGATCTCTGGTCCTGTTTCATTATCAGTGTGAATAGTCATTGTGGAGAAGGGACCCATTATTCTTTTTTTTTTTTTTTTATAGCTTTTTATTTACCAGATATATGCATGGGTAATTTTTCAGCATTGACAATTGCAAAACCTTTTGTTCCAAGTTTTCTCCTCCTTCCCCCCACTCCTTCCCCCAGATGGCAGGTAGACCAATACATGTTAAATATGTTAAAGTCTAAGTTAAACACAATATATGTGTACATGTCCAAACAGTTATTTTGCTGTACAAAAAGAATCAGGCTTTGAAATAGTGTACAATTAGCCTGTGAAGGAAGTAAAAAATGCAGGCCGACAAAAACACAGGGATTGGGAATTTTACATAGTGGTTCATAGTCATCTCCCAGAGTTCTTTCGCTGAGTATAGCTGGTTCAGTTCTTTACTGCTCTATTGGAACTGATTTGGTTCATCTCATTGTTGGAGAGGGCCACGTCCATCAGAATTGATCATCATATAGTATTGTTGTTGAAGTATATAATGATCCCCTGGTCCTGCTCATTTCACTCAGCATCAGTTCATGTCAGTCTCTCCAGGCCTTTCTGAAATCATCCTGCTGGTCATTTCCTACAGAACAATAATATTCCATAATATTCATATAAAACAATTTATTCAAACTTTCTCCAATTTGATGGGCATCCTCTTAGTTTCCAGTTTCTGGCCACCACAAAGAAGGCTGCCACAAACATTCTTGCACATACAGGCCCCTTTCCCTTCTTTAAGATCTCTTTGGGATACAAGCCCAGTAGCAACACTGCTGGATCAAACGGTTTGCACAGTTGGATAACTTTTTGAGCATAGTTCTAAATCATTCTCCAGAATGGCTGGATGTATTCACAATTCCACCAACAATGTATCAATGTCCCAGTTTTCCCACGTCCCCTCCAACATCTAGCCAATCTGACAGGAGTGTAGTGATATCTCAGAGTTGTCTTAATTTTCATTTCTCTGATTAATAATGACTTGGAGTATCTTTTCATATGGCTAGAAATAGTTTTAATTTCTTTGTCTGAGAATTTGGACCCACTATCCTCAATACCACTAACACCAACTGCTGACCAATTGTTGATAGATACTGAATTTCAGTAATAGTGGGGCTCCCAGATCACCAACCCTGCTATCAGCACGGCCCCCCACAGCCATTTATCAGTGGAGAAACTCTTGTAGAGGAGCTACTTCCCAGTTTCCTGTATAGGTGCTACCTTCCTAGCAGCTACATGATTTTATCAGTGGAAATGACATTAACAAAGATGTATTAGCATCTCCTTTGCCACTGCACTTTTAAAACCACTAGGCCTTTCCATCTAACTTAACTAAAGCCTCCTGTATGTGCTGTCTCCAGTTATTGGAAGGTGAGTTTCTTGAGAACAAGGATTATCTTGCTTTTCTGTTTGTATTTGTAGCACTTCATATATTATTTCACATATAGCAAGTATTTAAATTTTTTAAAAATTCATTCATTCACTCACCTTCCTTGTAACTTTAAAGACCAAAATACCCTCCTCTGGTCATCATATCCTTTATATATGTTGTTTCTTCCTATTGGAATATGAACACGTAGAGAGCAAGGGTTATTTTTGCTGTTGTTTGTATCCTTCAGTTATTTGTATCTACTAAATGTTTTAATGTGGAGGGATCTTATCACCAATAAGCTGGCTACCTGATAAGCCACAGTAACACATAAAACAAAGAAAAATAAAGATAATTCTCAGTACTATTTTCAACTTTTGGAGTGAAAGTTGCAAAATAGTAGGAAAGGAAACATTGTCATTGGGACCATACTTGAAATATTTCCAGCATTCTACAACCTGTCTCCCATGGGCATAGCCTTCAAAAACAGGGTCACCTCAGATTTAAAGCTTATTAATGCCAGGTACTACCATTTTATCTTATTTCAAAGTCTTGTTAGTCAACACAAATCCAGGAGCTTCCATTGTGTTTCTATCACTGTACTACATAATTAGAAGGTTGGAAGCAAGATTGAAAATAAAGAAGACTTTACCCTTAAGAAATCATCTGGGAGATATTCAGGGCTAATACAGATGAAACAAATAATGGTAGAAAACTTGTAAACAGGTGAGTGTAATTTAGGACCTATAGTTGCCATAGGCTTGTAGAGAGGGAAAAGGTGAATGATTCCTTCTTGGGTATTTAGGGAGGCCTTCATAGAGATTATTTGTATTTGAGCTGATTCTTTTTCATTTTAAATTTATTTGTTTATTTATATTTTTCCCAGTTATATTCAAAACAAAATTTTTTTTTTTGCATTTGTTTTTAAGGTTTTTGAGCTTTAGGTTCCTTATCCCCACCCACAATTAAGAAAGCACATGTAAAATTATGCAAAACATTTCCATAAAAGTCTAGTTGTGAAAGAAAACATAGATCTCCTACCCTAATGAAAATAAAAACCCTCAAGAAAAATTAAGTTAAAAATAAAGAGAAAGATAGAGAAATAATGTTTCAATCTGTATTCAGATACACAATATGTTCCTTCTCTGGGTATGGATAGGATTTTTCATCATAAGTCCTTCAGAGTAATAGTAGATGATTGCACTACTGAGAATAATAAAGCCATTTACAGACATTGCTATTACTTTGCATAAAGTATATTTCTATTTGAGCTGGTTCTTTAAGGATGGGGAGGACTTGAATATAGGAGCAGTGGGATATGGGGATTTTAGATATAAGTAAAGAGCCAGAATGGAGAATATATGCAAATGCTGGGGATAGGGAAGAGATTAGCCAGGATAATGTGAGATTTTTGGAGATGAATGTGAGTAGAGTTGGGATTTGCTGCCATCAGAAATGACATAATGAAAAAGGCACTAGAATGAAAGATTGAAAAGCTCTGCAGTGTAGTAGACCTACCTGTACTAGTTTCCATGGGGGCTGCAACTATAAACTCCGGGCTCTTAAGGAATTTATGGTTTAGACCGTACATTTTCAAGACTTGTTGACTTGTTTCCCCATTCCTCTCCATTTTTAATAGTTATTTATTTTCTTATTGGCACTTTCATTGAATCTGAATCATAGATAATCCCAAAGTTGACCATCTAATACCACCCATATCTGAACAGAAATCATGTGACTACCCAGCTTTTGATTGAAGACCTCTACTGAGAAAACACTACTTCCTGAAGAACAACATTCTATTTGGAGCACTTCTAATTATTTTTCTTTCTTTCTTTCTTTTTTTTTTTTAATAATAGTTTTTATTTACCAGATATTTGCATGGGTAATTTTACAACATTGACAATTGCCAAACCATTTGTTCCAATTTTTCTCCTCCTTCCCCCCCCCCCAGATGGCAGGTTGATCAAAACATGTTAAATATGTTAAAGTATATGTTAAATACAGTATATGTATACATGTCCAAACAGTTGTTTTGCTGAACAAAAGGAATCGAACTTTGAAATAGTGTACAATTAGCCTCTGAAGGAAATCCAAAATGCAGGAGGACAAAAATAGAGGGATTGGGAATTCTATGTAGTGGTTCATAGTCATTTCCTAGAGTTCTTTCGCTGGGTGTAGCTGGTTCAGTTCATTACTGCTCAATTGGAACTGATTTGGTTCATCTCATTGTTGGAGAGGGACACGTCCATCAGAATTGATCATCATATAGTATTGTTGAAGTGTATAATGATCTCCTGGTCCTGCTCATTTCACTCAGCATCAGTTCATGTAAATTTCCCCAGGCCTTTCTGAAATCATCCTGCTGGTCATTTCCTACAGAACAATAATATTCCATAATATTCATATACCACAATTTGTTCAGCCATTCTCCAATTGATGAGCATCCACTCAGTTTCCAGTTTCTGGCCACCACAAAGAGGGCTGCCACAAACATTCTTGCACATACAGGCCCCTTGCCCTTCTTTAAGATCACTTTGGGATACAAGCCCAGTAGCAGCACTGCTGGATGAAAGGGTATGCACAGTTTGATAACTTTTTGAGCATAGTTCCAAATTGCTCTCCAGAATGGCTGGATGCATTCACAGTTCCACCAACAATGTATCAGTGTCCCTGTTTTCCCACATCCCCTCCAACATTCTGCATTACCTTTCCCTGTCATTCTAGCCAATCTGACAGGTGTGTAGCACTTCTAATTATTAGAAAATTAAAAAAAAACACTTTAAATTTTATTTTGGGGGTAAGAGAGAGAGTACTACAATATTCAATTTGACAATTTGAGGAAGGTGAGAGTCTCTACTACTAGGTTTATTAGGAAAAGTTTCCTAGAGGAGTTTGTATATGAACTGAATCTTGAAGAGAGATAGGGATTTTTTTTTAAAAGCTTTTTATTTTCAAAACCTATATGTAGATAATTTTCAACATTCACCCTTGCAATATTTTGTGTTCCAATTTTTTCCTTAGATAGTAAGTAATTCAATATATAAAACATGTGCAATTCTTTTATACCTATTTCCACAGTTATCATGGCGTATAAGAAAAATCAGATCAAAATAGAAAAAAAATGAGAAAGAAAAAAAAAACCAAACAAACAACAACAAAAAGAGTGAAAATGCTATATTGTGATCCATCTTTACTCCCCACAGTTTTCTTTCTGGATGCAGATGCTCTTTCCATCAACAGTCCATAGGAACTGCCCTGAATCATCTCATTGTTGAGAAGAGCCACATCCATCAGAATTGATCATTGTATAATCTTGCTGTTATTGTGTATAATATTCCCTTGGTTTTATTCACTTGACTTAGTCCCAGTTCATGTATGTCTCTCCAGGCCTCTTTGAAGTCATCCTGCTGGTCATTTCTTACAGAACAGTAACATTCCATTATCTTCTTTCTCCAACTAATGGACACCTACTCAGTTTCCAGTTCCTTCCCCTATAAAAAGGGCTGCCACAAACATTTCCCTTTTTTATGCTGGATCACAGTCTGATAGCCCTTTGGGCATAGTTCCAGATTGGAGAGCTAGAGATTCTGTAAGGCAGAAATGAGAAAGGAATATATTTTAGGCATGAGAAATTGTCTTTGCAGAGGCTTGGAGGTAGAAAATAGAATGGCAGTTTTTGGAAACACCAAATATTCCAGTTTTTGAATATAAAGTGTATGAAGACGTGTAATATACAGTAAGCCTGAAAAAATATCCTGGAAGGCAGATACTGAAGGACTTTAAATATTAAGATCAAGAGTTTATATTTTATTCCAGAGGCAAAAAAGAAGCCCCTGAAGGATCATAAAAAAGAGTATAGTACTTTAGGGAGGCTATTTTTCTCTACTTTGTGGAAAATGGATTGAAGCAAAGAAAGAAGAGCAGTTAGGAGGTGAGAAATAATGGGTTGATGACTGTTAAAGGAATACTGAATATTTATTCAGGCAGAAGAATCAGAGATGATTATTCAGAAGTGGAGTGAGTGGGTTGCTTCAGGAGGCACTGAGCTATCATGTGCAGCAGTGTGAGTGATCACTTGATTAGAGATTCTTTTTTGGTATAGATTAAACTAGATAACTGAGGAAGTCGCCTTGAAATCCAGAACTCTGATTCTGGGTCTGATATGATTGGAAAGATAGTGGTACCTCCAACAGAAATAACCTTTCCTGCAGGCTTACCTACCTACTTTCCCTTAAAGTGATCCTTATAATTAATGATTTTGTGACTTTTTTGTGACTAGGCTTTTCAACTGTTGCTATCTCCCAACACCTCTCCCCCTGCCCCATTCCCTAGTTTTGATGTTGACTTTTAAAAACTCAATAGAAACATACATTTAAAAGACACAGCCTGTTGTACAGGAAAGAATATAGACCTGGGAGTTAGAAAGTCCTTTGTTTTATTGTGGGCAAATCATGAAACTGTTCTGGACATATTTCCTCTCCAGTAAATTGAAAATGTTGCACTTGATCTTTAAAGGTCTTTTCTTGCTCTAATACTTTTCCCTAAGTTTAAATCTTTTATGTCAGCTTCCCTGGAAAGGTGAAATGAGTAGAGGGGGAACTCTTTGGATGTTATCTGCAAGGCTGGTTGGGAAAGATCAACTGCAACAAGTTATAACAGCATCCCAGGAGACTGCCCAGACAAGTCAAGAGGTCCTAGCTCTGTTAGATCTTTGAAATATGATTCTTTAAATTTTTCCTCCCTTTGTGAGTTTTGCATGGGATTTAACCTGCAAAAAAGTAGAATGACTGTATTGCTTAGAGCCACAGCACAAGTCACTTCATGTTCTCTACCAAAACCTTCCAGGTATAGGCCAATGAACTGTGTGTGAAAATTGGTTGAGGCTAAACGTTTCCTCATGAAACCCTTCTGGATGCTTAATAAGTAAGCATTCTGGTCCATATTCTTATCAGATGTGCCTTAGCTTCAAGGAAGAAAAGGAATATTTACCAGATCCTTCCTCTGCTTTACTTACATACTGCCCTTTATTTTAAAAGCTCCACTTAGTCCAGCTCAGTGCTTTCCTTGCAAGATCTTAGTAAGCTACATAGTAGCTTATTTTACCCTGTTTTTTTGGTCTCTTTGTTTAGTTTGATTTTCAAAGTTTTATTGGTGCTTTTATTCACAGTTCCTGATGTTTTATATCCCTTCCTCAGCATCTCATTATCACAAAGAAAAATCAGTTACATAACCATTAGTGACTGCATATTTCTGACTGCATATTTCCCTACTTTTCTGAGGAAGTATATTTCGTAAACTGTTCTAATAATCTGTATTAGACATTGTTATAAATCTTATTTCAGTTTCCGGTCAGTAATTTTTTACTTTATATTTTTGTAGTCACTGTGTGTGTGTATATATATATATATGTGTGTGTGTGTGTGTATATATATGTGTGTGTGTGTGTGTGTGTGAGCGCGCGTGTATTTTTAATTTTTTTAATTTATTTTGCTTGCTCTGCCTTAGTTCAAAAAATCTTGCCATGTTTTTTCAAATCCCTTGTATTTTTTTATATTTCAGTATTATTCCAGTCATTCATATACATTCATATAGCCCTGTTTTGTCAGTCATTCCTTAGATAATGAACTCTTAGATTTTTTTTTTTTTTTTTTTTTTGGTTTTTGTTGCCACACAAAGTGCTTTGTGACTATGGACAAGTCATTTAAGCCCTCTGGGTCTTATTTTGCTCATCTGCAAAATGGAAATAATAATATCTGTATTATTGGATTTTATTTGAAAGATTTAATTCAAAGATTCTTTTTTCATTCAACCATTTATTCTAAGTATATTGACTTTATTTTTTTATGCTGAATTTTTTCAAATTTTTATCTTTTATTCTGAACTTAAGAAAAACAAAAATTTCCATAACAGAATGGGAAAAAGATGATTGCACATGAAACTGCAGATTTATTATGTATAACTTGCTATTCCTTTACAATACACAATAAAATTATCATGCAACTCTTTATTCCTCTCTCATTCACTCTAGAAATGACTACTCTTAGACACAAACATGTATATAGAGATATATGTATGTGTATATATAATATATAAAAATCATTTATACAAACTAATATTATTAGTTCTTTCTCTGAATTTAGATAGCATTTTCATTCATATATACTTTGTGTTAATTTCAGTATTTATAATAGCCAAAATAACTTAGTTGCTCAAAGTTGTTCTTTGTCAAAGATGTTCTAAAAATAGTATTGCTTTTACTATATACTGTTTCTCATGGTTCAGATCATTTTGCTCTTCATTATTTCGAGCTCATCTTTTTCTCATCTTACATCAACTTATTCGGTCATTCCCCAATTGATGGGCCTTACTGCAATTTTCAGTTTTTTGCCATCACAAAGAGAGCTGCTATAAATATTTTTAGAACATACATGTTCTTTCCCTTTTTCCTTAATCATATTGGGAAACAGGCCTAATAATTAATTAGTAGTTAAACTGCCTTATACCCTTTGACCCAGCAATACCATTATTAGGCCTGTGTATTAGGACTCTGGGCATAATTGCAGATTTTTTTCCAAAATAATTGGATCAGTTCATAGTTTCCCCCAAAGTAAATAAGTGTCCTAATTTTTTCACATTTCTTCAACATTTTTTGCTTTTCCCTTTTATCATTTTAATTTGCTTTCCCCTTCTATCATTTTAACCAATCTGATATAAAATGATATGCCAAGTTGTTTTAATTTTCTTTTCTCTCTCTCTTTTTTAAAGAAAAAAAGCAAAAAAGATTAGGATTATTATAACCTCGAGAGAAAGGGCATCTCCCATCTGGCAAGATGTTTGTCAGTAAAAGAAGTGCAAAGTTAAAACTATAAAACACAAGATTAAATAGCCGGAATGCAGAAAGCCCCTCTTTCCCCCGCCTTTTCTCCCATTGTTTAGGGGAGTCTAGGCTTATGTTATACTTGCGAATAATTTGCATTTCTCAAATCACTAATGATTTAGAGCATTTTTTCATATGGCTATAAATTATTTGATTTTTCATCAGAAAATTGCTTGTTCATATCCTTTGACCATTTATCAATTGAGAATGGTTCATATTCTTTTAGATTTGACAAAGATTTTGTATGTTTGTGTTATCTAAGAAATTGTCCAAAAAATCCTCCTCCCCCAATTTTCTGCTTTCTTTCTGATCTTGGCTATAATGTAGCTTTTGTCCATTTTACACCTTTATATTGCTCTCTCTTGTTTATTTATAAATTTCTCCTTTCCATAAGTCTGATATGTAGGATGTCCTTTGCTCTTCAAATTAACAGTAATATCTCCCTTTCTATATAGGTCATGTATCTATTTTGATCTTATCTTGTTAAATGGTGTAAGGTATTGGTCTCTGCCCAATTTCTGTTAGACTGCTTTCTAGTTTTTCCAGCAATTTACCCAGTAATGAATTTTTATCCCCAAAACTTAAGTCTGACATTTATCAAACACAAGATTTTTATGGTCATTTGCTGCTGTAAATAATGTATTTACTATTCCGCTGATTTAACCTTTTAGTTCTTATTTCAAAAGCCTTAAAAAATTAAATATATTTGAAATTGACTCTTTATCTTTTGTGCTCTCTTGTCCCATTTTTGTTATAAATGTAATAAATTCTTTCCCTAAAATCTTTTTAGGTACTTCTATTCACTTAATTTTTTTATAGTTTATTTTATTCATTTAATTAAAAAAATGATATAGTGTTTTATATTTAGATTACTTATCCACTTGGAACTTATTGTGGTAGATATTATAGTTCTGTCAAATTGCTGTTTTTGTTCCAGATATTCTTTCACTTAGTAAGTTGTGTTTTATTGCACTACATTGATTTGCCTATAGAACTTGCTTGTCTCTTCTGATCTACTTTGCTATTTTTTTATTTAGTAGTTTTGATAACAGCTAATATAATTTGTGATCCAGTAATATTCCTTCTTTCTTGTGCACTTTCTTTCTTTCTTTCTTTTTTCCCCCTGAGGCAATTGGGGTTAAGTGACTTGCCCTGGGTCAAATAAATAGGAAGTATTAAGTGTCTGAGACCAGATTTGAATTTAGGTTCTCCTGACTTCAGGGCTGGTGCTTTATCTCCTGCGCCACCTAGCTGCCCCTTGTGCACTTTCATTGTCATGAAACAGAATCTATTAAATACACAGTTAATTTTTATATGTTCATTTTAACATTGAAATTAGCCTTATTTTCATTCTTGTTTTTAGATTTCTTGTGATAACTTTGGCTGTACCTCTATTCTATTTATTTCACTTTTCTATAAACATCTTTACAGTCTGTATGTATGTCTTTTTGTATTCTTCATACCAAATCTACCTTTAGTGTTCGTTTACTACCATAGTGTTCGTTTAATTAATTCTAGTCAGACATCAGATATTTAAGTGCTTGCTACATGCAGATATTGTGCTAAGAGTAAAGATGCAAGGAAAAACTAAAAAACAAAACAAAACAAGAAAAACAAGGTTTAAAGCAGCGGTTACCAAAATCATTTGATATTGGCTAAGAAATAAACTAGTTGATCAGTGGAACAAGTTAGGTTCAAAGGAAAAAACAGCCAATAACGTTAATAATTTAGTGTTTGACAAACCCAAAGACTCCAGTTTTTGGGATAAGAACTTACTTTTGACAAAAATTGCTGGGATAATTGGAAATTAGTATGGCAGAAACTAGGTATTGACCCACAAGTACACCAAGATAAGGTCAAAATGGGTTCATGATCTAAGCATAAAGAATGAGATTATAAATAAATTAGAACATAGGATAGTAAGCAGTTCATATTCCAATGGAAAGAATAACATGCAAAAAATTGTACTCAGAGGGAAAGGGGGACTAAGGGAGAGGGACAGGATATCTCACAGAAGGTAGGATTTGAGCTGAGTTCAGAAGGAATCCAGGGAAATCAGGAGATAGAGTATTCCAGGAAACAAAGGTATGTTGAATTGGTGACAGGGAAAAGATAAGAATCAACTTTCCAAGTTCCATCCTCCTTTACCCTATTTCTTTCTTAGCATTTCTCTTTTCTCTTTGTAACCTCTGCCTGCTGCCTTCTGCTATGGGATATAAGCTTCTTGAGGGTAGTGTCTTCCATTTTTGTATTTGTGTCCTTAGCATAGACAGTGACTGGCATTTCATTCTATGTTAGTGGGGTAATTTTGGGTAGGGAAGTAGATATATGTCCCTAAATACTAGGGAGTGGGGGGGTTCTCACATCCCCATCTTCATTTTGTCAAAATCTTTTCTCATATCTGGCTGGCTTTTATTCTTTTTTCTCTCCCATGGTGGGCCTATTGGTGTTTTCCTCTCATGTAGAATTAAAATTATTAATATAGTTGGGCCTTTTTAATCTGTAAAATAAGTCTTTTTAAGGGACTGTCGCACTGTCCCTTTATAGGCATTTAAGCTGGGAAAGCAGACTATCACCTCATTCGCAGAAGAGGAACACCTGGCATAGAGAATTGTGACTATCTCCATGCAAGTGACTGAGGCCTAGAGAGAATACAAGAAGATGCAAGATTTGTCCTGAGAAAAAAGAATAGTTTTCATGGGGCTGAGAGGCCATTTCCTGAAAAAGTCACAGCTTCTCTGCTATCAATTTTTTTTCTGCCACTTGCTGATGAAGGAAACCACTTTGCCTTGGCCTGAAATCACTCTCTTCCCTTGAAGCTGAGGAAGTTCTGGTTGCTTCTGTTGTCTCAGGCTGCTGCTGGTCTTTTAAACTGAACATACAGGCATCAGAACGTTTCCATTCTAGAAGCAGAGGATGCATAGGGAGAATTGGCACTATATTCTAGGCATATCAAAGGTAGGCCCCAATATTTGGAGATTAAAGGAGTCTTGTATGGCATGGTCCATAGTTACTTCTGTTTTTGCTATTTTAAAGAATCTACAAAATTTTGAGCTAGAATTACACTATTATTTATAACATTTCTTAATTATTAGAATCTCTGTCAGTTTGTGGGTTGCATAGGCCCTTTGCTTCACTTTTCATTGTCAGCTTTTAGAAAAGAATAATGGAAAAGGACCAATTTCTCAGACATCTAGAATTGGAGAGATTTTTAAAGTTTTGTCCTCTTACATGAAGAAAAAGATGCGGATATTTTATATGTGTGTGTGTATTGTATACAGATTTGTAGGTAAACAGAATGTTTTGATCTCTGACAGAAATCATGACATGGGAATTTAAGATTTTGATACCTTTTAGAAACTTGTCTGTTAGACATCTGTTTGCCTTAGCCTGTTCTGTGGTTGGGTTTTCAGTTGGATTTCATTTGAGTGTGATCTTCTGTCCCCAGGCTTCTGTGGAAGAATCATTCTGGTCTTGGGAAAAAGTCTGGAAGAGACAAAGCTGTTGAAATTTCTGAGTGTGGTGTCAGTGATACCGGTTTGAACTCACTCACAGACCTGAGTTAGGAAGTGGGCCTGCTGGAACTCCATATCTTGGGATGACTTTGTGGTCCCCAGTACAGATTAAAACATAAACTTAATTTGGATAATAATATCTAGAAGTCCTTCATTCAGACTTCCCACATAACTCTAGCCCTACAAAATGTGAAAGTGTGAGTTCTCCCCTCATGACCATCCCTGATAAATTCATTACAGTCTGTCAAATTGTATGTGTGTGTGTGTGTGTGTGTGTGTGTGTGTGTGTGTACTGAGCCTACCTGTGTCAGGGGCCACTGTTGTAATTGTCTTCAGTTACTCACATATATACCAATGGTTGCCTTGTAACTTAGGGCCCTTTGAAAAGCTTGTGGTTTATCCAGGTCCATGCTCTTAATTAGTGGTATAACTTTACCCTGGTCTTTCTGACTCAGAGACCAACTTTCCATTCTCAGTGCTCATGCTGCTGCTCCTGCAGAGCATTTCTTAAGAGAATTCTGTGTACAAATCCTTCTGAGTATACTGTCCTAAGACACTAAACATAAAAAAGGTGAAGGAAGACAAGTTCTGCTCTTTAAGACTTATAGGTTAATAGAGCAGTGATACCCTCAATTAGTCACTCCACAAACGTTAAATGCCTATTATGTTCCAGGCACTATGCTAACTAACTACTAGGTTGCAAAGACCACAAAGAAATGGCTCTTTAAGAAAAAGAGCTTACATTCATTCTAAAGGGAAAATAACATAGGCATCTATAATGTGTCCAAAATATATGTAGGGAAAATGCAGGAAGGAGTGGGCTAGGACGATCGGGAAGGACTTTATTTGGAAGTTATTGCTTGACCTGAGTCTATGAAGAAAACAGAGATTCCATAAGGGGAGGTGAGGAAGGAGTACATCACAGTCATGGAAGCCAGGACAAAGGCACAGAAGTGGGATTTGCACACATTTCCTGTATGCAGAATAGGAAGCTGACCAATATGGTAGAGAATATAAAACTCTATGTATGTATAAGAATACTGGAAAAGTAAGAAGAGGTCGGTTGTGAAAAGCTTTATATGCCAAATAGTGGAGTTTTTCTTTGATCCCAGAGGTAATAGAGAATCACTGGAGATTTTTTTTGGGGTGGGGAATTAACAAGGTTAGGTGTGTGCTTTAGGAAAATCACTTGCATGTCTATGTGGAGGATGGATTAGTATGGAAAGAGGCTTGAGGTAGGAAGACCAAATAAAAGGACATTATAATATAGTTCAAGCAAGATATGATGAGAGCTTGAACTTGAGGTGACGTTTGTCTAAGTGAAGAATAGGGCATGTGTTCAAGAGATTTTGTAGAGGTAGAAATATCAAAATTTCAGAATCATTTGGTGACTGAAATATGGAAGCACCTTTGCAGTGATGAGGAAGTTTCAGAAATATGATTGCATAATGTAATGGACGTAAGAGTAAAGGAAGCCAAGGAGGAGAATCAGGAGAGCAGTGGCTTCAAAAGTCCAAAAAAGAAAGAGTAAACCATTAGCAATTGCAGAAGCTGCAGAGAGGTTCAAGAAGGATGCGGATTGAAGAGAGCCCATTAAATTTGACAGATTTGATAATTTTGGAGTAGTTTTGTTATGAGGTGAGAATCCAAATTGTAAAGGACTAGGAAGAGAATGAGAGGAGAGGAAGATGCAACACTGGATACAGACAGGTTATTCAAGAAAATTCAGACAAGTGGGTTTTGTGAGGAGTAGACCAGGGGGCGTGTGCAGACATCAAGAAGAAACCACTAGAGAGGAAGAGATTGAAAACTGAGTGGGGGAGCCAGGGATAGGAGGAGAATAATGGAAACAGTCTGCTGGGGCAGGTGGGAGGAAATGAGACTAACAATATAAATGGAGGGGTTGGTCTTTTGAGAAGAACCATATTTTCTTTAGAGATGAGACAAAAAGAGAACAATGAGAATGTTGTCAGAGGATTTAAGAAAAGGAAAACTATTAAGGAAATGGCTTCAAATTGGTAAAGTATGAGTCAAGGCTCTCAGCTGAAAGAGTGAGGCAAAAAGATGCTATGTGAGGCTTGAAGAAAGAAGAAAATGTTTGGAACAGCCATAGTGGATAGTAGATTAGAGAATCAATTTGGCATAGGAGAGGTCTATCAAACTTTTAAAGAACAGTTAGTACTAATATTACCCAAATTATTCTTAAAAGTTGAGAAAGTACCCTGCTAGATTCTTTTTTATGAGACAAATATAGTCCTGATACCTAAAATGTGTAAGGATAAGTGAAGCTCAGACCTTAGTGAATATTGATTCAAAATTTTAAAGTAAAATTCTGTCAAGTAGACAATGATTAGCCAAGTTAGAATCATATCAAGTATGCAAGGATGGATCAACATTAAGGAAATGAAACAATTTTATTAAAAACAAGAACATTCATAATCCATGTAATTATCTCATAGAATTATCTCAAAATTCAATACTCATTTATACTTATATTTATATTTATACTTATAAAGTATATAGGTTTAGAGGGTACTTAAAATATTTGTCTAAAACAAAAAGCAAGTATCATATATGATATGTACTAGACTGTACTAAAACTTTCCCCTTTATATACAAAACTAAAGCAAGGATGCTAACCTTCTCCATTGTAATTTCTTATAGTTCTGGAAATGCTGGCAGTAGCAATCAGACAAGAGGAAGAAATTAAATTATAAAGATAAGTAAAGAGGAGATAAAAATATCTTTCTTTTTTTTTTTGGACAACACAATCTTCTACTTGGAATATGCAAAGATAATTATTGAGACAATAGCTTCAGCCATATTGCAGGCTACAATATAAATCTTCAAAATTCAAAAGCATTTCTATATAGAAATACAAGAGGCAGTAATAGAAAGGGAAATCCCATTCTAAATAACTACAAAATGCATAAAGTATCTGGGGATAGATCTACCAAAGTACACGCAGTATTAGTACAGATTCAATTAAAAGTAGACATTAAATAACAAATAGCTGGAAAAATATTCAGTGTTCATGACTGGGCCATATTAATGTAATAAAAATGATATTATTGAAGTTAATTTACAATTTTAATGCTTACATCAATTTATCAAAGGTGTACTTTGTTATTGTTGTTGAGTTCTTTTTCAGTTCACCTGTTACTCTTCATGACCTCATTTGGAGTTTTCTTAGTAGAAACTCAGGAGTCGTTTGCCATTTCCTTCTTTAGCTCATTTTATAGATATAGAAATGGAGGTAAACAGGGCTAAGTGACTTGCCCAGGGTCATATATCTAGTAAGTATCTAAGGCCAGATTTGAACTTAGAAAGATGAATCTTCTTGACTTGAGGCCTGGCATTCTGTCCAATGTGCCACCTAGCTGCCTCTACTTTATATAGCCCTTGACACACTTTATAGCCTTGATAAAATAATAAAATTAATTTGGATTCTCTGAATCTATCACTTTCATTATTTCTTATTTCACAATAATATTCCATTATTTTTATATACCATAATTTTTCATCCTTCCCCTAGTTGCTGGTTGCTTATTCTTTTTTCAATTCTTTGCTACTACAAAAAGTGCTGCAGGAAATACCTTTGTGCATGTTGACCCTTTCCCTTTTCCTTGGGTTCCTTGGGAATCATGGGATTACGCTTTTTAGTGTTTGGTTGCACCGAAGAATCAGGGGAGCATTGAGGAGGAACTGGTGAGACTTTGAGGGCCATCTTGGCACCACCCTTTGATTTTGCTGAGAAGGAAAACCAGACTGTGAGAGGTTAATTGATTTGCCCAAAGCTACGGAAATGAATTACAAATGATAAATAGTCTAAGGATATGAATGGGTAGTTCAAAGGAAGCAAACTATCAATAGCCATATGAAAAAAATGCTCCAAGATCCCTCTTAATTAGAGAAACGTACATGAAAACAATACAGAGGTTCTACTTCATACACATCAGATTGGTAAAATAGACAAAAAAATAAAAATGACAGATCCTGGAGAGGCTGTTATTGCAATGTTAAGGATGTGAATTTGTTCAGCCATTCAATAAAACCATTTGGAACTAGTCCCAAACCATGCCATAGTTACTTATGTGTATAATCTTTGTCCCAGAGAAACTTACGACTAGCCTATACATCCAAGAAGTAAAAAGTAGAGAAAGGGACACATTTGTACAAAAATATTTATAGCGGTTCTTTATATGGTGGCAAAGAATTAGAAACTGAGGGAATGGCAAAACAAATTATGGTATATGAAGGTAGTAGTATTATTGTGCTGTAAGAAATAATGAAGGGGATGGTTTCAGAGAAACCGGGGTAGACTTGCATGAAGTGATACTGAGTGAAACAAGTAATATAAAATGACACATTATAAATACAAATAATTTTGAAACCTTAAGAACAATTCAGTGACCTCTGACTGTGAAGCATATCACTTATCTCTTGACATAGAGGTAATAAATTTATGGTAGAAAATGACACGTATTTTTGGACATGGCTATCAGGATTCTTACAAGGTGCTAAGTCACTGGAATTGATAGAGACAATAATTATCTAATTTAGCATGGTTCAGTATGATTGATCTGACCCTACAAGGAGATGCTTTGGGCCAGAATTTGAAACAAGGTACTGAATGGAATTGAGGAGACGATGGTTAAATCTAATTTAGCTTTGATGTAATCCTACAACAATTAATGATTTCCTCAAGATATAACGATTGGTGTATACTCAGTGTGGAACATATAAGTGAGAAGCTCTCAGAACATCTGGAGAACTTCAGAAGAACTTTGGGAGAGGACTTAAGGACTTCGGCAGGACTTCAGAACTTTAGGAGATTGAGTCAAGATTCATTCCAACTTCCACTTTTGTGCTGGCTGGAGACATTTAGACAAGAGCTCTGGGGAACCAAGAAGAGAGATAGGCCTCTAAGAAAGCTAATCTGGCCCAGGAAAAGATTTAGGATTTTGAAGGACACAATAAAGGATCTGGACTTTAACTCCTGGCTGCATTTGAGGTGATTATTGAAACTGAACTAAAGCCAAGGCTGCCTCCAGAAGCTCCCCAAGAAACCTGCTCATAGAGAATGATTATAATTTAGAGAAGAGAACATTACACATGGCCATTGGGGAGTTTGGTTTAACTATCCATCTTCGTGATAAAAGTTTTGTTTAACCTTTTTTCCCCTCCCCAATCGTGGGTTTTCCCAACTTTCTACTTTCCTTCTAATTTTAGTTGTATTAGTTTTGTTTGTAATTTTTAATATAATAGTTTTAAAACTTTTAAAATAAAAATTATATATTTTAGATTTTGAAATGTGCTCTATATCTTGTTTAGTTCCAAATTCTTTCCTTATCCAAAAACCTGATAAGTAAATTATTCCATGTTCTAATTTGCATATATTATTACCCTTTATATCTAATGTTATTTTGGTATATAGTATGAGATGTTGTTCTATATCTAGATTTTACTGCATTGTTTTTCAGTTTTCCTAGCAGTTTTTTGTCAAATAATAAGTTTTTGTCCTGAAAGCTTGGATCTTAGGTTTATCGAACGCTAAATTGCTATGGTCATTCACTATCATGTATTGGGTCTCTAATCTATATTCCACTGATTCACCATTCTATTTCTTAGCCAATACCACATCATTTTGATGATTACCACTTTTGTAATGTGGTTTGAGATCTACTATGGCTAGGCTGCTTTCTTTTAGATTTTTTTTTTTTCATTAATTCCCAGATAGATTTATTTTTGATAACCTTATATACATATATATGTTTAATCTTTTTAGTTTATTGTAATATTTCTTATCTTTTCATTGGGTCATTGCATATTTCAGGATGTCTGTTCTAAGTTATTTCTTCTGTTTACATTTTTCCTCTAATATTATTATGTCAGTTCCAATTTTGTTTTTTAGTTTCGCATTTTTTTCTTCCAGTAATTTTTTAATTAATTGTGGTTAAACTTCTGAAGTTTTGTGTATATTTTGTGGAGTTAACTCTTGTCTAGGATTACATCTTGGATTTCTCTTAATTTGTAGCATTTCTTCATTGTGGTCAATATTATTTATTTATTCATGTTTTCCATTTGTGGTCCCTTTTTTCAGTGCTCATAGGGCTCAGGTCTTATTTTCTGGGGCTTGTACTAGTTTTCCTGCTGCAAATTCTGTCAGCCTCAGAGGGATTTTAGCATTGCATATTATTGACTTGATAGAAGAATTTCTTTAGGGTTACTCTTTAGTTTTCTTTTTGCTGGGGTTTATGAAAGAGAATCAGTTAATTAATTAATTAACCAACCAGTGATTAGCTAGTATCCTCTAAATGTTTTTTATTTTGTCTTTTCCCCTAAAATCAACCTGAAATCAGTTTCATTTTATTATTTTTCAAAAAATAATTTTATAAGTAACTTTATTTCTAGGCTCAAATGACCCTGAGGAATTTGCCATCTTTGATAGGACCTTCTATTTTACTGTCTACACGCACATGGCACTTTGTCTAGAGTACTGTGTCTAGAGTCAGGAATACTTGAGTTCAGATTTTACCTCTAACACTGTGTGACCTTGGATAGATAACTTAACATCCCCTAGCTTCTATAAAATTGAGTCATTGATGATAATAGCACTTAGCTTGCAGAATTGTTGTGAGAATCAAATGAAATAATATTTGTGAAAAGCACTTAGTACATTGCATAGCACGAAGTGCATGCTATATAAATATTTATTCCTTTACCTTCCCCTCATTGAGTAACTGAGGAAACATTCCATTCTTGTACTCCATTAACCATTTACTGTGTTTAAAGATATCAATATGGATAGATTTAGAAGTGAAGGTAGCTAATAATCTTGTTCCTCATTATTCACAATTCTGGAACCTATTTTCTCTTCTTCCCAACTCTTTGAGGAGGGAGTTCGCATTTCTGATCCACATAAGAGATGAAATTTTTCCTATGCCAAAGAGAAACTGGGGAAACCATCTTTGGGGGAATTGCTACATATTGGGGATATATGAGATATGCAGCGAGAACCCATCTGGTGTGAGTGTTTGCCAAGCCCCTTTCAGACTGATCCACCTTTGGTGTCCACTTGGCACTAGCTTCTGCCCCATGGCCCCAAGAAGCTGAACATGTGCAGTGGTCACATGCCAATAAATTGGCTCAGCAGACCAGATTGAACTGATGGTTCAACTGGTCCAAATGGTTCAAAGATTGAAACTACTTGGTGAGTTAGTGGGCGAGGTTGGGGTGTCCTACCATAAGCCTGAGACTTTTGACAGAATGAGCAGATAAGTAGTTTTTTCAGTTGTCGTGAAGGATACTGAAGCAGGTAAACAGGTGCTGTGGAACACTTTAAAGCCTGGTCAGATATTGAAGATGCTAAGATTATTCACCACATCCTGATCCATTGGACTTAGATGATTGGAAGAGAGAGGCCATGGGGGAGTCAAAACCTCACCTTGTGATGTCATTGGTCCTCTTCAAAAATGAAGGACAAGCAACAATATATTGTAAGATTTGAAGCCTATAGCATTCCACTTATATCTGGCTGGATAAAATGTCTTTAAGAAATCTTTTTTTTTTTTTTTAACACATAATTTTTGTACTTCCTTTTTTTCTTTCTAGTGCTGATATTGGATAACCATGTAATCATTCATTTGGAGAAACACTTACTTTTACATGAAGAAATTGAAATAGGTAAGAAAAACTGATCCAATTTCCTGATTGTAAACTCATTATAATTGTCTAGTGAGAGACCTTTATCGAAAAAGCAAGATCAGTGAGTTGGTAAGTTTTGGCTTGAACATCAGTGAAGGGCAATAAGGTGGAAAGGTAGATTGAATTCAGTTTGAGAAAGGCTTGAATGACAATCTAAGGACTTTGTATTTTATTTGGAACTGGAGATTTTTTTTAAATAAATTTTTATTGATAACATGGTTTTATATCATTTACATATCCCACTATAGCCTTCCCTTCACCCATAAAGCAGGAGTAGGGAACCTTTTTTTTCTGACGAAGGCCATTTGTGGACTATACAAAAAATTATCAACTTAATGAACTCAAGCAGCGAGAGGTTGTCATACCTAGCTTTCAGTTTATCATTGCCTGTAGTTGGCTTCACAAATGATCTTGTGGGCCTTATAGCCTGTAGGCTGGATGAACCCACATCTGTACTCTTTCTTTATAATAAAGAATTTTTAAAATAGGAAGAAAAAAAATTAACCATCAAAAAATTATATGTAGTGTTCCACACAAATGGCCCTTCACATCTACAGAAACAGGAGAAAGTTTATTTTCATTCTGTTCTTGAGGCTGAGTTTTGTCATTTACAATTTGCATTTAATGTCTGTCATTTTTTCCTTGTCCAAGTTCTACTTACATGACTTCATATTAACTCACAGAAGTCTTTGCAGAAGTCTATAGTCATCATATTCTTTGTTTCTTATATTATGGTATTATTCCATTATATCCACGTGCTCAATATGATAATCATTCTCCAGGTAATGGACATTTATTTGGGTTCTACTTCTTTAACAAAGAAAGACTACTTTTATAGATATTTCAGGGTATTTGTGACCTTTCTTTTTGTCACTGACCTTCTTAGATAGACTATATGCTTGTCAGTCAAAAGCATATTTTAGAGTCCTTAAAAGTGTTAAAAATAACTTTTGTTTTAATGTCACTTACAATTTCTTCTATCTTCTTCACTTTTCTTGCTCCCCAAGGGACTATCCTGTATAAGAAAGCTGTTTTTAAATAGAGGAAGAAGAGAAAAACAATTGCTCAAAAAATATATATATATTTTTAAAATCTTACAATATATTCAATGTTTCATATCTGTAGGACCTTGGTTCTGCTCTTTTCAAAGAAATGGAAAGTTGGGGCCAAGCTTATCCTTTGTAATCTTGCAACATTTATTTTGTTTTGTGGTGATGGTGCTTTCCATTTGCATTGTTGAGAGGTGTGTGTGTGTGTGTGTGTGTGTGTGTGTGTGTGTGTGTGTGTGTGTTTTCTTGGTTCTGCTTTTTTTCAGTTCTTGTTTTTCTGCATTTATCATATTTTTTGTTTCTTATAGCACAGAAAGATTACATTTTATTCATATACATCACATTCATTCAAACAGTTACCTTTCTCTACTTGTTTCTAGTCTATTTTTGTTTCTAGTTTCTTCATTGCTTCCAAAAGTGCCATTGTAAATATTTTAGTGTACTGTATATGGAATCTTTCTTTTATCTATGATGTACTTGACCTAAAGATAATATACCTATCTTTGAATCTCTGAGGCAAGGGATATATTTTAGTCATTTTATTTGTATAATTTTAAATTGCTTTCCAAAATGGTTGGACCAATTCAAAGCTCTACCTATAATATGTTAATGTTCACTTTTTCACCATCCCTGAAACTTCCTACCTTTTGTCACACTTTTTTTCCGGTTTGCTGGATATGAAGCAAATCCTCAAATGATTACTGGTTTGCAGTTCTTATTTTGAGAACAATTTGTTCATGTTCTTTAACCACTTATGTATTGGAGAATAGCTTTTTGTCTTTTGCATTTCTGTTAGTTATCTTTATAAATTTACTGTCAAACCCCTACCACCTATGTTTATTATAAAGATTTTTTCCTAGGCAAGCACTTCCTTCCTTATCATAGTTGCATCAATATCCTAGTTACATTAACTTAATTAATGTAGAAGACCTTCAATTTCATTTAATTGAAATGATCTGTTTTATCTTTTATAATTATCTCTAATCCTTATGTGGTTAATAATTTATCCTCTCTCCATATAAAAGTATTTGATTTGTTTCTTTTCTCATTTAAAAAAAAGTTATAGTACAGTCAAAAAAGAATTAATTAAGTGATCCTTGGCACTATGCTGTATGCCGAATATATAACAGAAGACAAAACATGCTCTCTGCCTTCAAGGAAATTACATTCTAATGGAAGAGGCACTATGTAAGAAATTGTGTATGTGTGTGTGATAATGGTGACTCCTTTTAATCAGAGATTATACTACATGGTCTCTGTGGGTTATTCTAACTAAATTTCGTGGGTCTGGGAACAGAAATAGGATGTGTTTATATTTCTTCAGCAGGAAGTTTGTTTCAGTAGTTGTTTGAAAAATAGATACTAATTATGACAATTAAATAATTTATAGAATGCTTTAGCTCAGGGTATAATGAAACTCAAATGGGTATACACATATGTATATATCACTTTGCAAATGTCAAAATACTAAATGCTATTTATTTGTGTTTCAAAACATCTATGAAGAGGTAAGATAGGTGTTATCTGCATTATAAAGTAAAAAAAACTGAGAGTTGGATTAAGTAACTTGACCCCATTCACATATATTTTGACCCCATTCACATATATTACAAGCGGGATCTGAAGCCATATCTAGCACTTTATCAACCATATAGGATGTCCTACAAGTTTTACTACAATTTTAATCTTTAATAATTTACTGTCTTTTGTGACCTAGTATGCTCCTTGATTAGGAAGAATTCATTTACCATGCATTCTTTGAACACCTTCTATATGTCTAGAACTACCATGGCAGGCACAGGAGGGGAGAGGAGCAGCGGGTGTCAAAGCCTTCTCTCAGTTGCAGTCTAGTAGGCTCAGGTCTGATGCATTCCTTTATTCCATTGAGTAGGGATGGACAGTGAGTGGCCACTAGAGAGCTCCAGTGTTTTCTAAGAAACCAGCCTCTGCCTTGAACTTAGAACTCTCAAGCAGACATTTAAGGTCAAGTTTACCATGTTTATTGCCTTATCTAATCTGCTTCAGTGACAATTAGGAGATATCTATCCCTAAGGTTAAGCAAATCCCAGGACTGGAGGAGGTTTCTGTTTAAGTTAATCTTATTTGACTCTAGGTACCAGAAATGTTTAAGGTTTTTCAGACAGTTCATTCCAGAGATGTCAGAAAAAAGCTCAAGAATTGACAAGAGGACAGAGGCACAAATACCAATCCCATGCACATAGCTGGAGGCCCACAGTAAGTTCTACTGTATAGGCACTCCCAGACCAACACATGAAATGTGTGACATGTGTTAGAAAAGAGAAAATGTGCACACTTCAGATTTGTGTATACAAATGAAGGAAACGCATAGGTGGCCAGGAACTGCACTATTGCTTGAGTGCTCACAAGTGGAAGGCTCACATTGTGATAGGAAAACTCAAAATATGATACTACAGAAGGAGGCAACGATATGAAAATAATTACAACCAAAGCCTCAAAGAAAAAATGCTAATCAGATTCAAGCCTGATAAAAATTCCTGAAAGAGTTAAAGAGCAAAGAGTGGTGGAGGAATGAAAATTACAAAAAGAGAATTAACAGCTTGATGTTTTAAAAAAGGCAAAAAAAAACTAAAGAAAATAACATTAAAAAAAATAGAATTGGCCCAGTGGTTAGAAAGACTTTAAAAGATATTGAAAGAATTCCCTAAAAAAGCTGAAAAGGCCAAATGGAAAAGGAGAAACAAAATTCACAGAAAAATTCCTGAAAAATTAGAATTGAATATATGGAAGGTAGTGAGACATCAAGAAAATAAAATCAAAAGAATGAAAAAAATAGAAAAAAAAACTGTGAAAGATTTCTTTGGGAAAACAACTGACCTGGAAAATAGATGAAGGGAGAGATAATTTAAGAATCATTGGACTGTTTGAAAGCCATTATTAAAAAAAAAAAAAAAAAAAAAAAAAAAAAAAAAAAAAAAAAAAAAAAAAACCCAACCCAAAGGAACCCACCAAACAGTTATCTTTTCTAAAAAATTATAAAAGAAAACTTCCCTGACATCTTAGTACAGAAGGTAAAATAGAAATTGAGAGATTCTACCATTCATCTTCCCTATTTTCCTAGTGCATCCTTCTTTCTCATTCCTTATTTATTTATTTATTTTTTGAGAGGGGGTATCATCCAAACATAAATTCACTCACACTCATGCCCTCTAAGTATACACTTATTAAGTGCCTAATAGTGATAAGGTTCTTAATAGATACACATAACAGCTTCCCCTATTGAAATGAATTTCTTTCCTGTTTACCTCACTATAATGTCAAAACTACTAAATGTTATGTTACCTTGAATGTAAGCTCCACAATATTTGAGTTGTTTCTTCTGGCTCTTACAATATTTTTCTATTTGACTTGGGAGCTCTGTAATTTAGTTATAATATTCTTGGGAGTTTTTATTTTGAGATCTCTTCTAGGCTCTTTTTTTTTAATCATGGCTTTTAGGCAGTTCAGTTCTAATTTAAAAAAATATATATATATATTTTAATCACTGAGCTTATGCACCTTCTTTTCCATTTGTCCAGTTTTACTTTTTAAGGAGTTGCTTTCTTTTGTGAATTGTTATCTATTCCATTAGGCCAGTTCTGCTTTTTTTTAAAGTTATGCTCTTTAGTGGATTTTTGTGTTTCTTTTATCATCTGGCATATTGTTTTTTAAGGTGTTATTTTCTTTTGTGCTTTACTCTCATTTCTTTCCTCAATTTTCCCTCTATCTCATGTGATCTGTTTTTTTCTCATTTAAAAAAATTATAGTACAGTCAAAAAAGAATTAATTAAGTGGCCCTTAGCACTGTGCTATATGCTGAATATACAACAGAAGACAAAACATGCTCTCTGCCTTCAAAGAAATTATATTCTAATGGAAGAGGCACTATTTCTAACTCTAAATTTCATGGTTTGGAATTTTTAAAATCCCTTTTGAGCTCTTCCATGAATTCTTTTTAGGCCTGACAAGAATTCACCTTTTTCTTTATGGGGATTTGCATTTTGATTTGTGTTTTGATATTCCCTGTCCCCACAGTTACTTTCTATGATCAAGTTCTTTTTTTGTGACTTGCTCATTTTTCATCCCATTTCTTGACTTTTAACTTTATGTTAAAGTTGCACTATCTTGTGCTTTGAGTTTTTTGGTGGTGTTTTCAGAATTACTTCAGAGAGAAGCGGGGTGGTGGTGGGGGGAATCTGTAAATTTTCAGTTCTTCTGAGCTGATATGATCTTAAGGAGTGTCATTGATCTCCTGATTTGTATTCTGGTCTTTAAGTAACCACAAGTATTCCTTTTTTGTCCTGGAACTATTACCAAAATCCTCACTCCCTTACATTTGGGACCTGTAGCATACTAGACTGTGATTAAGAATAGAGTATAGGCAAAACACAGAGACTTGCACCCAATGCCAGCAAAGGGCATATACTTATAATTTCCTTCTGACCAGTTGTTCTATGCCTTTATTGTCTATGGGCTGAAAGCTCCAGAAGTCAATGCTGCAGATTCAGTTATGCTTATGCTTCAGTTAGACTTGGGGTAGAGCTCAGGGCCTTGTTGGTTTGCTGGGTATGCCATGTATTGGATTATTTTCCCCTCTTATCCAAGACAGAATTTTCTTATTGACTTTCAGAGCTGGATTATTGTTTGCTTTTGTTTGTTTTTATTGCTTTTGCCACTTCAGAATTTGTTTTAAAGTGTGATTTTAAAATTGTTTGGAGGAGAATTTGGGAGATAGGTGAATCCCTGCTTTTATTCTACCATCTTGGCTCTATCTCTTAGTTTCCTGAAAGGAATCCTTAAATGAAAACTGCCAGGAATATTACAGCCAAATTCCAGAGCACTCAGATTGAGAGGAAAATATTGCAAGCAGCCAAAAAGGAACCATTCAAGAATTATGGGACCACACTCAGGATCATATAAGATCTTCTACATAAGAGTTATTCCCCAGTTGATAACTGGTAAAAGATGAATAAATACTTTGCAGAAGAAATTAAAGCTATCTGTAATCATTAAAAAATGCTCTAAATCAGGGCTTTAAAAACTTCTTCCACTCATGACTCCTTTTTACCTGAGAAATTTTTATGTGACTCTGGATATATAGGTATACAAGTCAAACATTTACTAATCAAATCACAATTTCACAGCCCCCACGTTCAGTTACCAGACCCCATATGGGACCACAGTTTAAGAAGCTGGGGCTCCAAATCAGTATTGATTAGAGAAATGCAAATTAAAACAACTCTGAGCTACCACCTCTCACTTACAATGACAATGCTAGAAGAGATGAGGGACTTGAGAATTAGTACAACCATTTTGGAGAGCAATTTGGAAATATGTCCAAAAGGCTTTAAAACTAGGTATACCTTTTGACTCAGGAATACTAGTTCTTTACCCAAAGAGATCAAAGAAAAAGGGAAAAGGACTTGTGTACAAAAAATTTTATAGCAGCTTATTTTAGAGTATGAAAAAATTAGAAATTGAGGGAATACCCCTCAAATGGAAAATGGCTGAACAAGTTATGACATATAATTGTGATGGAGTACTATTGTGCTGTTAAAAAGAGGGAATTGGTTTCAGAAAAAACATGGCAAGATCTGAATGAACTGATGAAAAATGAAATAAGCAGAACTAAGACACATAAGGTAGTTTTGAGTAGAGAGATAGGGATCAATTTGAGAGAAATTATAAGAAATAAAATGGAAAGGACTTGGCAGATGTGGTTGTAGGAGGATGATGGAAAAGGAAAAAAATCAAAGGTAACTTGACAGTTACAATTAGGCACAGGCAGTGGCCACTCCCAAGTAAAACTTCTGGACAGACAGGCTAAACAAAGTTGAGGATAACTGATGAGCCTCAAACCGTTTGCTAAGTTAGGGAGGCAATGGGTGGATTCCACAGCCATGAAGGAGGCTGAGGCAAATGCTTCAGAGTGCTTAGAGCTGGGTCAGACATCCGGGATCCCAGGGTCACCCACTGCCTCCTGGGCCATTGCCATCATTTTCACTTCCATCCTGCCAGCAACCTGGGGGATTTGGGGAAAGAGTGAGGCAGGAAGCCTTTGGGCTACTCTGCCTCTCACAGTCCAGGTCATCATTACTCGAAGTCTTGTTCTTCTCTGAAAGCTAAAGGCAAAAACAATTGTGCCCAAGCAATAGAGTGAAGTGGAAAGGAGGTTTGAGAAAAATTTCTTTTTACATAGTCTATTTGAGATGCTGCTGAAACATCCAGGTGGAGATATCCAGCAGGAAATTGGAAGTAATAGGTTTGGGGTTAAATAGATAGATGTGGCCACCTTTTGCATAAAGATGATAATCAAAGCCAGAGAGAAGATGAGATTATTCAGACAGAATATTTTAGAACAAGAAAAGATTTGAGGGTACCTATATCTAGAATGCTCTAGGAAAAAGGAGAAGTAGGTAAGGAGATGAATAAGGAACTTGTACAGGTGGTAGATGAACCAAGAAAACAAAAGCATGGAAGCCAGGAAGAAACAGTATAAATATAAGGGAAGAGAGGATGATTGGGGTTATTAAATCTGGCAGGGAGAGCTAAGAAAAGGCCATTGGATTTGCCATTTAGGAGACTAAGGCCACTGGTGACCTTATAGAGAGGAGGTTCGGTAGAATGATAAGAGGTGAATGCCTGATTTTAAAAGTTAAGGTGAATGAATAGTATAGAATATTCTTTATAAAATTTTAGAATGAAAGGGCAAGAGAGATGATAATTATTTGAGTGAATTGCAGGATAAAAGGGAGGTTTTTTAGGATGGGAATACCAGAGAATGACAGAACACAAGTAGGTGGCACAGTGGGTAGGCCTAGAGTGAGGAAGACCTGAGTTCAAATCATTGTAACCCTGGGCAAGTCACTTAACTCTATTTGTCTGTTTCCTCTTCTGTAAAATGGCAATAATAATAGCACTTACCTTTAGCATTGTAAGGATGAAATGAGATAATATAAAATTTTAGTACAGTGCCTGATATAAATGTTAATTATTATTATTATGAAAAGCCTTGATTTCCTAAGATATATAACTAGATTTCTTAGACAACCTGTTTGTAAGGACCAACTGCACTTTTAAAAAGCAGGTCTCTGTGTATGTATGTACACATGAGTACAATATTGTGTACTTTTGCCTTTTGCAATGATGGTATGGCTGAAATACTTGATATAAGAGAGCTTTTTGGTAACATATTCTTAGTGCACTAAAATAATCTCACTACAGAAATGAGCATTTAATAAATCTTTCTATAAAGCAGTCATTTTGCAGTGTCAATAGTGACTCTGATGATCTTTATTGAAAAAAATCACATTTTTCATATTCATGTAGACAGTTATGTATTATTGTAGAGAGTTTTATATTTCCCAGAGTGTGATTAATTGTGATTTATATATTCAGGTAATAGTAAGCCTTATTCACAAGGTTTTGCTGGTTGGGCCCAACTATATAAAAAAGGCTTTTAGGGTTTGGGTTTGGGTGTTGTTGTTTTTTTGGGGGGGGTTTAAAAAAAAGTTTTCAGGTTTGAATGTTTACATTTTCTCAATCTCAGCTGTTGGCAATCATCCCTAATGACGATCTGAATTTCTGACATGATCTGAAGTCTCTTTAAGTTTGTTCTTTGTCTCCTTTTCCCAGAAAGA